>NC_086319.1:336247546-336600046 GCF_036172605.1 Pelobates fuscus
GGAAGTTTAGTTGTACGTGAAACTATTGTTGTTAGAAATTTTTTTCAAGCTACATTAGGCAATCTTGACCTTTTTTAGCATACCGTTGATTCTTAGATTTGGGGATAATTTTCATTGCAGTAGCATGTATTAAATGCTCTGTAAGATACAACCAGAATGTCCATTGGGCATTTGTTGTTGCAGAGTGAATACAAACACAAGTGATCAATGCATGTATGATGCCTGAAAACTGAGCCCTCTAAGCAATTCTCTTAACTCGATTATCTCAACCGGTAGCATGTATACCACTTGGGGTTCTTCAGACATTTTTAAGGTGCATTTGTTTAATTTCAGGTGTTTGAACACAATTTTGAACCCTCAGGCCTTGACTAAAAGTTCCTACCACACTTTTCCTTTTTTATTTTTATTTATTTTTGGAGTGCAGAGTAATATACAGGCTTAAACAAAGCACTTTTTTGTCTAAATAGAAACAGGAGTAAGACAATAAAATACATTATAGTGATAAACAAAGTACGAAACAGTCAAGTGACACACTAGGCTGACATATCTAGTTAGGTCAAATAGGCATCATAGACTTATAAAGTAGCAGTAGGTGCCAGACATGACTGTAAGAGATTAACCATGAGGGACGTGTTTCCCATAGGGTCCTATGGTACTGCATAGAAGCTAGGGTATAGATCGGTAGTAAATTGTCCCTATGGAATGATAACCCCCTATGTAGGAGTATACTGAAGCTATGAAATTTAACCATAAGTCATGGGTGGAGGAGGGGAGGGGGGGAGAGGATGAACTCTGCATGTCCTAATATTAACCTGAGTAGTGAACCAGCATATGGTCAGGTCTATGGGGTCAGCCTGGGATTAGCAGTTTATTGCATGGCGGTTTAGGTGACCCCATAGATTAAAAGGCAATAAAGTAAAGAAATGGTATGGACTATCGTGCCTGTGGGTGGAGGGGAGAAACTAAAAATAAGAGTCCACATAAAATCATGATAAAGGAGATAGGTGCAGGCTAGGAACACTGGGTGCTCAGCATGGTCGCCAATCAATCATTAAGGTCACAGCTCTGGCGGACGTGTTGGTCTGTGTGGCCCGACGGATGAACTCACAAATCCTTGCCGGGTCCATTCAGGATAAGCCGGGCTCCACATTCTCAGCTGATGACGCAATACCCTGGGATCGCATGAGATCCTCCAGCACCTGGTATGTGCCCACACGATATGCTGTTCCTTGGATGGTGAGCAGGACTGCACATGGTAGGCTCCACCAGTAGGGGATGTCCCGGGTCTGGAGTACTTGCAAGAGAGGTCTTGGGTACCGGCGCCAGCTCAGGGTGTTTCTAGTTAGATCCGGAAAGATCAGCTTCATAGGCAATCAGGGTCTTTCCTCGGACAGCCGCCAAAAGTAAGGCCTTGTCTTTCCGGGATTGAAATTGAAGGATGAGATCTGGTGCGGTGGCGTGCGGGGCCCCTGCCAGCCTGGAGAGGCGGAACATGCCATCCAGCTTCACAGACTTGGCTTGTTTAGGTGGGAGGAAGGCCTCCAGGAACCGCCGGGGGAAGTGGGGTAGGTCTGTTATCCACAGTGATTCAGGTACTCCCCTAATCTTAAGGTTGTACCTCCTGATGATCTTCCAGAGCATTCATTTGACCATCGACCTGCAGTAGTTTGTTCTGTAGGTTCGCCAGACCCTGTTCTACTGCAGTCAGCCGGATGGTGTGAGTGCTATGTGAAGTTTCTAGCTGGGTGAGCCTTGTAGTGTTGCTCTCGATCGTCTTTCTAAAGTGGGCCATGTCCCCCTGTATGTTCGCATGGAGCTCTGCGAGCATCGCGTTCAGTTGTAATGCCGTAACAGGTGCCCGGTACTTCAACCTTGGAAGGTTAGGTCACAATTTTTTACTATAAGTGGTCCCTTCACCTAGGCCTAGGGACAAGCCCTCAGAGGAGTAGGATGAGCCCTCGTTTAAGAGCACCATATTGTCCCATGCAGCGGAATAGGTCACCAATGTCACAGCTTAATGGCTTTTATCAGCTTTCGGTCATTTATTCTTGTCTCCCATGCTGTCAGGTGAGTATGAGAGATGTTAGAATCACCTATTTCCACTCAAAAAGTGACTTTTAGGGCAATAGTTTGCAGAGCACGGGGAGAGTGCGACTGCTCTGGTTCGCTGCTTGACTCCCACCACACTTTGCCTTTAATAACATTTTATCATACTTAATGCAATAATGTATTATTTTTTTTATTTTTTTGCTGATCGTGTTCCGCAGATGACTGCAAGTAATGCTGAAAGCAAAGAACAAACAAAAATACTAAAAGCATCTGGAGACATCCCACATACTGCAAGCCCACTTGGAAACTGTACTAAATAAAAAAGGAAATGTACTATGCAGGTCTGAGCACTTTCTATGTCTCTGTGACCTATGAATTAGTAAAAAGAGCTTCTCACAGTATGAACCAATTTGTGAATATTTTTCTTAAGAGTGTGCTAGACAAGGCTAAGGGCTAAGTAACTTGTATTGATCAGTGTGCATTATTGGACATTTCTTTATTTTTGAAGACAAAGATAATCAATATCCAACATGAACATATATAATGTAATGCTGTTTTATTATTATTATTATTATTATTATTACTGTCACTTTTGCAGAAAGCAACACAAGAATCTAACATGTATCAAGGAGAGTGTACATTCCTAAGTATCGTGTCGCATTTTCACAGATTTGATTTTTTCCACCATGCGTTCATGACAATACATTCCCAACTTTAGCCAGCGGTGTCATTATTTGCTGTTCTTTAAAAAAAAAAAAGACATACGTGGTGGTGGAGCTATCCTTGAACTCTTTTTGCAATGGCTTTCTTTTCCCAAAAGCCCTGCTCTGTGGCAATTCTTTGTATTGAAGGCATTAAAAGGTTTGCTAAAAAAAAAAAAGGGCCTGATACATTTAAGCACTTACTATTATTTGGGGTTCTTTTAGAGGAAATGAGTGTCTGCTATCCGGATGCACCATTATTTATCGCAGCCCACTAATCTTACACTTAGCTGAAAGCTAGACTCATGTTATGCAGCTGCTTCCTACACTTTCTTAGGTCGGCATTGTAATGTGCAGATGAGACTCTACATTGGTTTGCTCACTTCAAATCGAACAATAGGTACAAGTGCCATTGCCGGAGTGGGACCAAAGGAGATCAGTCAGTCCTTTATGTTAGTGACATCTCTGCACAGAGCCTATAAATAAAGTGTTCATCTAAATGAAACATAATACACTATAGTGATGCTGTCTTAACATAGCTTGCTGTCCAGATACTGCAATATTGCACCTCTTATTTACAATTCATATTTATATTCACTCTGTTGTATCAAAGAAGTAAAAGTATGGGATCTGTTCACTAAGCAGAGAGACGTGGTGAGTTGATTATTAAGATTCTAAGTTAAGGTTGACTTGTAATAATGTAATAATGTTTGCAATTCATGATCATTGAACTAAATTCTCTTTAAAGTCAGCAGTCAAATCACTTCTTTATTTAGTTGATTTTTGTAATGATTTTCCATTAACAAAATGGCAAAAAAATATATATATTTATTGTTAATATTCTTTCTTTATTTGTCTTTCTCGTGCATTTTCTCTTCAGTGGATCAGAATAAAGTTGACCATATCCAGTTTGGAGCTTTTTGAGTTCATGAAAAATTACCTAAAGTTACCTATTTAAAATTAAATAAAGAAGATTTTGCCTATGGCAAAGGAGAGGGTTCTTTACAGTGGAAAGAGGTTGTTTTTATCAAATTCTGTAGAGATTTAACAGAAGTCTTGATACTTTTTTCAAAAAATGTATTATTCAATAATTTATATCAGTTAGTATATGGAGTAACAGTTTATTGATCCAAAGAAAAATATATTTTTTGAGTCAAGAAGGATGTTTTTCCACTTTGTAGCACAATCAGTAATTACATTAAATTGTGGTTTAAGACTTCATTTGGAATGACAGAATGGCATCAAGATCCATCCTTGGATAAAGAACACCAAATATTAAAAATTATATTTCTGAATATTACGGCTGCTGTTTAAACATATGTACATGTATGTCTTTGTGTTTGATTCATTCACATTGTGTGATAATGGTTTGATTTTTGAAGTGTCACAAAATGTGAATAAATCATTGATGGAATATTTAAAATAAATACATTAGCTTACTTCCCTTTCAAACTTTTAAGCCTTCACATGATCTTATTTAATTGTTCTCAAAATAGATGACTGTTTTTTACTGTATAGCCTTGAAAATGGGGTACTCGTCAATACAAAACTAGCAGAAAATATTACCCACGGCTAATATACTAAGCATAAATTAAACATATACAAGTACAAATAGCAGGGACACTATAAATGTCTTCATCTGACCTGTACTTCTTCCATCAGTAATTCTTTGTTTGACACCTTTCACCTGATTGACCTTCCATCCTCTGGACTTCGTGGAAAAAAAGTCATGTATACTGTGTCATTGCAATAATGCTGATTTTGCTCCCAGTCGATAGCCTGACTTCAAGATCCAAATAAAAGGAGTCTATACATAGCTACGTAAATGATACATGTGGATTTTAGTTCAAAACTACCCATACCGTAGGAACTAGAACTTTATAGATCGCTAATAAATCTTGTTGTTGACTTTGGACATAGCTTAACGTATGAAATGTAACAATGTTCCCTATCTGTCTTGCATGTGAATACTAGTGTGTGTACTACATATTATATCTCTCCATGACACACGCCAAAGTTTATAAGGAGCTTTTATTTATCCATCTATATAGGAACTTTCTCTATGCTTGTACAATGATGTATTAAACCATTAATCGGCCACAATCAAGATTCAATGTATTATTTCATCGGTTGTGGTGAACCAGTCCTCTTAACTGATTCAACTTTATTATTTATTACAACTTCATTATTTACAGACGCATTCATGTAGAGATTTAAATATGGCAAATGTACAAATAAGGAAAGCATAATCTAAGATCACGTTCTGGTAGAACATTCAATACTTTGTGACTCAGAGATTTAACCCATTTAGAACTCAACCTCAAGAATATGAAGTAAAAATCTTTAGACTCAGAATAAATCCCAAATAGTTTGCAAATGTATATATATGAAAATGTATAATGCTTATACAATTTCCAAACGTTCCTTTTTCCTATGTATGCCTTTTTAATCAGTCTTCTCCATGCATCATTATTAAATTGGCACAAAGTAGCACGTTTTAGCAAGACCTATAACACAGGAAAGAAGGAAAGCCCTTACTGAACCCATTTAAAGAGACCTAGTAGCAAATATTTATTTTAAATATGTCAACAGAGTTTCTCGGCAAACATAACCCCACATTATTTGACACTTTGATCATTTTGTTTGCACCAAAAGGTGAAGATTATATTTAGTAAGAACAATGCCTACTGTTTTAGGCAAACATTGACATTTTTTCAAAGATTGTATAGAGGAATACCATCACTACAAAAATCTATAGTTACAATGGATATATTTAAAAAGAAGAAATCAATTAAAAGAAGTTAGTGGCAGATCAATACATCCAGGCAAACGATTATCATCTTTACAATTCAAACGGCTTAAGTTTCCTGCTTCCGCACACCCTAGTAAAGCAGGAAGCAGCATAAGTGACTCAATTTGGTCAATCGAGAGTTTGTCTGACATAATGTAAAAAGCCAAGCAGGTGCAATAAGTTGTATTAATACTTTCCTTCCTCCTCAACTTTCTGATATTCCGCATTGGGTCATGTAATAAAACATGATGGCAATGAAATAACACATTACATAGGTGTATACAAATTATTAGATTGTGCTGGAAAAATAAAATGGACTTTTATTTGTCTTGTTTTCACAATTTGTTATAACATATAAAACGATGTATTGTCTTTTATTTTTATTTTTGTTACATTACTGTTTTTTCTAATTAACGGTGTGTTACGATGTCTCGTGTAAATGTAGCTATCTGTGAAAATGCATTAGTGTGAAAATAGAACGGATGCTCCAAAGCTTTCTTTTAAGTCTTTGAGTCACCATCATCTTAGCACTAATGTACATTCAAGTAATGGCCCTTTCATTTGAATGTCCTTAGAAGATTCACGTATTATTTGATTTGTAAAGGAGAAGGATTGCAGCTGCATACTTCAGATCTTCCTGGTGTTATTAGAGAAATGTATTCCCTCCTTCCTTTTCAGAATGTTAGCACATCTTTTGTTAGCAATCGTGGGTTTTAATTGTGTAAATAGGTGAGTGCTTTTCGGAATTACCGATAGAGCAGATCATTTTCCTTTCAAAGTAACAAACTCTACTTACAAAAAGGATATGATAGATGGATAGATGGATGGTAGATGATAGACAGACAGACAGACAGACAGACAGACAGGCAGATAGATAGATAGATAGATAGATAGATAGACATATTGATAGATAGATAGATAGATAGATAGATAGATAGATTGATAGATAGATCAACTGATTGATTGATATTTTATTTATATGTCAGGAAGGTGAATATAATATGGAATATCAAAAACCATCCTCTATACCAGTGCCACCCTTCAGATAAAAAAAACAAATAAAAAATAGCCTTCACTGTACGTCTTTAGTGATGCTCGAATATTACAAATGCAGGAAGAGTCTTAATATGTTGAGTGATTTTTAAAGGCACCAAAACATTTTCAGTGGAGTCTATGGAATACAATATATTTATCTCTTACATACGTAGCCGAAGTAGCTTAGGGCCCGCTAGACTTAAGTTAATTTGATGGCAAACTATGTTGGTAGTCATCACATGCCACTAAATCACATTTTTCTTTGAAGATGGTTTAGGAACTTACAATACAGTTATAGATTTTTAATATAGAAATGTAAAGTTATACAAAATAAAGATACACGTTTTATAGACAATGAACCCGTCTTCACTTTCCTCCATTGCACAAGATCTATAATAGTCGCTTCAACTTTAAAAGTTGCAAATAATAGAATGAGAAATATCTCAATTGCTCTTGAACTAGATCAAATGCTAGCAATCTGTACTAACTTTGATAGGAAAGAACAGCAGTGGCGAAATAGATTGCACATTAAATCAGGACCAAAATAATGATACAATCTAATGGCTTCACTTCTAAGTTTTTTTTTTTTTGCAGAATAAGTTGCTTATAATAACTTGCATTTTGTGATGGTATAGAAGTGAGAAAAATATTCAAAGAGAACCCCGGGGAGCTGTTTCTATTATGCTGCTGGCAGGTGGTTTATCATGACTTCTAACATCTTATAATAATGTCTGGCAATTGTATAGAGTAACATTGAATTTCACATTGTATTTCTTTTGTAGATGTTTAAGAAAATATATTCAGCCGTAGCACAAAAATCATTGCATGCAAATTACATTACTGCAGAATGTCCTTATTTCACTGAGTTACCTATTGCTGCAGTTTGGAAAGAAGAAAATACATATTTTATATATATATATATATATATATATATATATATATATATATATATATATTACATTCACATACACACATACTCACGTGCCTCTGGACACTAGGTAAAATACATCAAAAATACAATAAAAAGAGAGAAATACAGTCCTATCGCACAAATAAATGAATCTATCTATAGTTATTTCTGTAAAATTTTCAGAGGAACTTGAGAGATTCAATTCCCTCCCAAATTAGTTTTTGGCTACAAGAATATTATTATTTTTCTCCAGAAGAATTTCAAGTTTTTTCATGTAACTTAATAAACAATTTGAATAATTAAAGGGACACTGCAGGCACCCAGACCACTTCAGCTAATTGAAGTAGTCTGGGTGCTGTGACCCTTTTGCACTTAGTGCTGCAATGTTTACATTGCAACTCCAAGTCTGCCCTCTGTGGCCGTCTAGCAGACAGCCACTAGAGGGCTTCCGGAATCGAAACAGACTATTGGTCCATTATGTGACAACAGACGTTCTCACGGACCTCCAACATCAGATTTTCCCCATAGGAAAGCATAATGCTTTCCTATGGAAAGGTCTAATGCGCATGACCCGTGGGCAGAGCCTGACCCGGCGCTGGATTCAGGTAAGTGGGAGGGGGGCCTCGAAGGAGGGGGGGGATCTATTAACCCTATAGTGCCAGGAAAATGACTTTGTGTTCCTTGTAATATAGGGTCCCTTTAAAGAAGTTTGAAAAAAAATAAGCAAAATGCACCATGTGAGTTTACATTCCAAAGTTGTATTTAATGATTACTAAAGTGACTCAGACCACTTCATCATAGTAGCTGTCATATTGACATTTGTGCAGAAGACCACATAGGAAAGCATGCCTTCTCCATGACATCCTAGAAGGATAAGAGTTGAGCAGCGCTGAGGTGGAAAAGGGTGAATAATTTTAGCATTTTTATGGCACAAAGGGGAGGGGAGAAATGACTAGGATCAGTGACACTAATGCATTATGATGTGAAGAAGCAATATACACTGGAATAATGAATATATATCCCAGGTGTACCTCACAAACACACTCAATATCCAAACAATACAAACAAAAACCTCGGAGAAATATACAATCACATATACAAATTGTGTATTATAACCTGAGATAATCAGGGGACAAAGTCCAATAAAGTGCTTTCAAAATCTATAATAAGAAGATAAACTGCACATCGTGTAATACAGTATGTGAGAATACATATTAGAAAGGAAGGTAGGTAGACAACTCAAACAAAATTGAATTCAAGCTCGTCACCCTTCTGCTTATATGGAAATAGTAGATTCATGGAGTATGATTCCACTCTTGTGCCCATTTACTGCACTCCCTCTAGACGGGAAACTTGTTTCAGCAGGGCCTTTAACACCCTCTGTTTCTGTACGTCCAGCTCATCTCAGCGAGTTAGTTGGTGGCAAAGCATTATGAATCCAGATTAGTGTTCCTTTAATTCTCCTCTGGGCCTAGGTAAAATACTAGCTTAAGCTCCTCCAACCCTTGTAGCTCACTCTACCACACATACATCTCATTATATAGAATGATTGTTATCATACACTAATTGTTCCTAATACACTAATTGATTAATTAGTACAACTGGTGCTCTCTCAGATCCTGTCTCTTTTTTTTTTAGTTTGACATCTGGTGATCAACAATTTCACTTTTCCTCATTTGTAGCATATCCCTGTGCATCTCCTCAACTATAAGTTTAAGGCCGAAGGCCTGTATTTGTGGGAGGAGTTATCGTTCCTATATAAATGCTACTCGCCCCTTCCTACCTTGCCGTACGCACGCTGTTTACCTGGCCTGCTCACTTCCCTCTCGTCAAACCCACCTCGTCTCTCAACGACATCCGGAACTTCCGGTTCCCATCCGCCGCTCTTCCAGTCCCGGCGTCCTATCCGTACGCCCGCTCCTCCGTTCATGCGAACGACTCGCAAACATACGAACACCAGGTAATCGGCAAATAGCTGCGGTCAGGCTATTTGCCGTTCGACAATTTTATAATCATTGTTGTTCGGGTTTTCCCTCTTCGCGTTCACACGATCAAACAGTCGAACGCATGACAAACAATTACAGTATTCATTTATACTGTTATTGGACTGCCCTTTTCAGTTTCCATCCAATACGTTATAGCATACATTTACTATTCCATCAATAAACAGAGATTGACATTTTAATTATGTGTGTCATTAAGAAGCAGAAGCTCAGTTTTAGTTAGAGGCTGGCTCTCTCATTGTAAAATAAGGAATCTCCAGGTACCTAACATAAATCATAACTTGGGTTTGCCAAGCACATTGAGTTACTCCCTTATCAAGCCCCCGTCTAGGGTCAGAGCACTGGCTATCAAGGGTTAGGAGCTGGCCTTAGCTGTACAACGTAGCTGGTCCGCGAGGCCAACTCCCCAATCTCAACACAGAGATTTTCGCCCCTCGGCCGAAATCATAGTTAGAGCCTCGCATTCACCCACCTATCAGGTTTATAGTTAGGGCCTCACCTTTCATGGCCACACGTTTTTGGATCTTTTACTGTCACCGAGAGGCCAAAACCCCGCCACCACGATAGTGGCTCGAGCCCCAATGTCCAAATCATAGGTAGAGCCTCTCACCAGCCGCTTGGCAACTAGCAGGGCCTCACCTGTCACGTGGTAGAGAGCTTTTCGCTTCGGCACTAGTTAGCCAGCCAGTTCTATATTACTTAACCGTATTGTTGTTAATCAGTTCATTGTTGCTGTCATGTTCTTTTTCAGTATGTCATAAGAAGGCAACACCGGACAAGGGATTGCAGCGTTCACATAACTATTAGGGATTACTGACCAAGAGTCACTCGGTCTCTTACCTAACCCAACTAACAACACCCGAGCATAATCCGCATTTCAGCATCCCCATCTGGTCACCCGGTTATCGGGGCTCGACAACAATTATCACCTATAGCATTATTTGCTCGCACTAATATACATACGACAGAGAGGTGACATTCTTCAAAGACTCAGTGGAACACAACATCCACAGGCATACCGATCAACTTGTAGTCTTTTCTGCATTTTTTGCCACCTTTCATTCAAACCTTCATACAACACTATCGCACCATTCAGTCATACAACAACACGTTCTGACAAGCCTTTCAAACCATACCCCGTCCTCTTAAACGCTTAACATATGAGATCAAGGTATAAATAGTTGCTTCGTTACTCTACAATTACATACACCCATAGATGGGAATTCCAGGCAGTATCAGACTCCCTAAACAACATCCATACCACACATACCCGGTCTTAACCTCTGTTCCTTTAACCTTTCAAGGGTTCCGAGCCCTACAACTTCACGATCACAGCCAAGCAGACTGGCAACTCATGTCTCCTCAAGGGTTGTAAGAAGGCACAGACACTACCTCATGTCATGACAACATTCAAACCAGACAATCAAGACAATTGACCTACTAAATAATCCCCCAACTACTTCTAAGTGCGGTTCTACATTCATACTCCTTGCATTAGATTAGGCTGGGACCTCTGGCTCCTATTTAGAACATCCTATCAACAAGTACAGCATCCAGTAGCAGTACGCCAGTATACATAATAATTAGTCATTGGAATCAGCAACGTTGTACAGAAACATTCCGAACAGATAAGAGGTAAGGCAAACGAATCTCATGGGATAATTATATTGCAATAAGTGTGTTTTCTTGCATTTATTTTGCCCTCTTTTACAGGCCTACCCCCTATGTCGGTTCCGGCACACCATGCCGACTTAATTCCAGTCACAAGGTATTTCACTATACGATATTAACCAACCACAAGTTTAAGGCCGAAGGCCTGTATTTGTGTGAGGAGTTAGCGTTCCTATATAAACGCTACTCCCCCCTTCCTACCTTGCCGTACGCACGCTGTTCACCCCACCCACCTCTCCCTCTTATACATTAAATTCGGGGGGCCCTCTTTTACAGGCCTACCCCCTAAGTCGGTTCAGGCACACCACGCCGAATTAATTCCAGTCACAAGGTATTTCACTATACGATATTAAGCGACCACAAATGATATTCCTCTCTCTCTTTCCTCGATTTCCATTTTCCAGTTTTCTCCCATCAGCCCATCTTCCTGTCTCTCTAAACCACTATTCCTTAGTCTATGGCTGCTTGCCTTTAAATTGTCTTTCTTTCATAATTATACCTCAGTCTGTTTAAACTACCACCAGTTTCCAAAACATCTTGTTTTTCTCTCATATGTCTCAAACTCAATTTACCATGAGGGTTTTATTAAGGTTTATATGGACTCCAATATGGCCAAATGTGGACCGCAAGGGTCCACAAAGCTGAACTATGTTTACTTGGGTTAGACAAATATAACTATGAGATTTATAGTAGCAAGCTAAGATTCCATACATGCAGCACATTTGTCAGTTATTTGTAATGTGTAGCTTTATGACATTCACAAATAGCAACAATTCCCCATTGATCTATTCCACATCATATACCACAAGCCAAGGATCACAATTTACACTCGCCACTAGCCGTTGGTGAGACAAAATTTAGCCCTGACAAGTTGAAATTCACCTAATACTGAGTGGTTCGCAGTGATTAGCAAATTGTAAGGCCTGACGTGAAATTTTAAGAACTGCACAAGCCATATTTTAATCTTCACTTCTCATATAAATTGCAACTTGCAAAATCCTATCAAATACCATATTTTATCAATTATTAGCAATTTGGCATTCTTCACTTCATTCTTTACTTTAAATAAAAAATACTGTTTTAGTAAAGCACTGTTTTTTGATAGATTATGCCATGCTGTCATGTCCCCTCTCTCTTAAAAAAAAAAAAGAAAGAATAAGCTCTCCTTTTTCATCCCAGCATGCTATGCAACTGACGCCGAATATGCACAGAATTAACATTATCCAGCTAATTACATGGCCGGAGTTGGAGTAGCACCTACAGCAGTAACAATCTTTAACTCTGTATGTGCAAACATTTCTCAATGAAATGCTGCACATACAGCCAAGCACTATGATCACTTTAAAATGCTGAAGTGGTAATAGGGCTGGTAGTATTCCTTTAAGTTACCTGATGTGCTATTTTCATCTCCAACTTCTCTAAATTGCAACTTACTTGGGTAATTATGTCCCTAACTTGACCCCCAATTTTCATATTTCATCCTCATGGCATATTTGACTCCCTCACGTCTCATAAATACTGTCCAATGTCCCTTTAATCTCATACTTGTTTTAAATAGGCCAAAACCTAGCGCCAGTGCTTAGTTGATCTTTAACATTGGCCTTGATTTTATATTGTTTGATAGGCTTTTCTTTTTTTTTTTCTCGAAATAGCATAACAAATGCATATATGTCAAAAATGTATCAATATATAAATTAAAATCAAGATTTTTAAATATTTTAAAAAAAATATTAAATCACTTGAAAGGTTTCTCTAAAATGATTAAATCAAGATCATATAGCTAATTCTAATTATTGTACAAATTTTTATCTGGTTTTAAATATTTTATTGTGGATCATACATCGTCTTTACTTTTCACCATGCACAAGTATTTTAAATTTAGAAATTTTGTATCTCAAGTTTATAAATCTTGTGAATCTGTGCATGTATATCCTTCACTGAAAAAAACCCTTTGAAACTCCATACTTTTACTAGATGATACAAATATAGCAAAGCTCTTTTTGTTGAAATTATCCTGCTTTATTTATAGGGGTCACAAACTGTTTTATTCAGCTCCTGTGGAAATGTCAGACACTGCAAAATGCCCACATGGGCCCTATTTTAAGCAGAGTTTGTTGTATGGTGTACACACCGAGAACATTTTTCAATTGTACAGTTTTCTTTACTGCATACTTGTTTAAATTATGTGCATCGTTTCAAAAAGTCAGCATGAGTTAATGTCTTTAGCAATGATATGCATTTCTTAGCTATAGCCTTCAGAGAGTTTACTGTGATAGAGTGCAAACAAAAAATATTTTGACGGTGCATGTTACATTCAAACTCTTTATGGCATAAAGAGAAAATGAAATCATTGAAAAATGTAAATGTGAAAATATATTAATATTAACACAATTAACATAAGTATGCAAGTCCATAAAATTTCTTATTTTTAATTTAAAAAAATAGAATGATTTAAAGGTCTGAGCGTAATATATTTTTCTAAAAATAACCAATAAAATTATACTGAGCACTCCAAACAATAAAAAAAGTAAAAATAATAGCTACTAACCTTTAACAACCAGTATTAGAATCATTTATTAAAATGTATGTTCTAGGTCATTAATGAGCTAAGTAGCTTAGGTTGCTTACAATTATGTGAATATTTGTTTATTGTTTCCCTCCCTTCCCTGTTTCTTGTTTTCCCAACTCTAATAACCCCCATTTCCCTATAACTTTTTTTTCTCTTTGTACAATTGAGATTACATGCAGTAGAACAGAAACGACGTACAAACAAAACTGTCATTATAAAAAAAAACAACACAATATTAAAAAAAATGAAATTACAATAAAGTCATTATTACATAGTAAGGGTCAAAATAGGCAAGGATGTTGGTAAGTAATTATTAGAAAATAGATTTAAAAGGATAGCATTCTTTCTTATTCAACTTTTAGGAAGGTGTCAGGGAAAAAATAAAAAAAATAAAACTACAAGAAAAAATATTTTTTGCCTAACTGATAAAATATGTAAAACAATCTAATAAAATTAAATAAAATAAAGAGCCATAAGAAAAGATATAAAAAAAACAAAAACAAAATGTAAAACAAACAAAATGGTTTAAATTCAATACCCGTAGTCAATGCCCAGTAATCTTTAACAAACAAAATATAAAAAAAAAATCCTACCTGCCTCACCTCTCTATAACTTAATGCTTCAGGCAACTACAATGGCCTTTCCTCACCCTATATAGCCAGTCAATTACAATATTCTTGACCAGGAAGCAAACAATTTTTTTCTATTCTCCCACCACTAGGATAAAAAAATCAGATTTTATTTCTTGATCATTTGATAATTGTTTTTGTTTTCTGTGATTATGGTGTTTTTTGCTTTGTTTTTTAAATTACACTTCTTTTTGGGCACAGGTACAATATAAAAGTTCAAATAAATTGATGACAATGTAGCAATTTGTAAGTTAAAAAAACCAAAACCAGGGCATTTTACAATGTCTTTTTGTACTTTGATATGACTGGGCTTGGGCATCTTAGGCCACTATTTGCAGTATCTATTACCTCCATTCCATCACACATGGATAGTAGGGGTTTACGGACAAGTAGTGTGGCATCAAAGAGAAGTTCTGCTCATCACATAGGATTAGAGGAACTGCTCTAAAACTGATAGCAGTTATACTGTGGCTATATCTGTGTTCACATTTTATGCAGCTTTTGATCTACGATCTGAGCATGCACAGTATGTTGCTTGGCTTTATCTCCTGGAAAGAAAGAGAGCTCGGTTCAAGTTGCTTGTGCACAAGCCATACAGCCAAGTTGGACAAAATGAACAATGGCAAACCAGAACTCAAGTTCCCAGCTGCCTGACTGACAGCTCTGATGGGCAGTCTCAGAACTGCAGTGTTTTTACAAATGTTTACAGTTCAAAGTCACTCTGAAAGCTAAGACTTCTTTTGACATGCTCTGTGCACCATCATGCAAAATTGTGCTTCAAGTGACCCTTTTTAAATTAGTCAGAAGCATACACATTTTTCCACTTGAAAGATTAATATTTATTTTACATTATGTAAATGCTGTTGTTATCCCCCAAAACTCACTATCTGCATATATCATTATAAAATGAAACCTACAAAATAACTACATTGCTGCTTTAAATCTGCCATATTTTCACTGAGAAACCTTCAACAATCCCGTATATAAAACTTCACAGTTAGTCAAACAGAGCACACATAAAATATTAAAGGTGGCACACAGCAGGGAAAGAGCAGGATGTATCTAAGCTACTGGTCATAACAGTGTGACAAGTAAAAGTGTGTTTTTTATTTCTTTTAAATGCAGTGATTTCATAATACGGTGAATTCAATATTGAAAGTAGAATATTACAATTCTTAATTAGTGATGTCGCGAACGCAACATTTTCGGTTCGCGAACGGCGTACGCGAACTTCCGCAAACGTTCGTGAACCGGCGAACCGGGCAAACCGCCATTGACTTCAATGGGCAGGCGAATTTTAAAACCCATAGGGACTCTTTCTGGCCACAAAAGTGATGGAAAAGTTGTTTCAAGGGGACTAACACTGGACTGTGGCATGCCGGAGGGGGATCCATGGCAAAACTCCCATGGAAAATTACACAGTTGATGCAGAGTCTGGTTATAATCCATAAAGGGCATAAATCACCTAACATTCCTAAAACACAATGGATATGGATTGACACCTGACATATGACATATTGACACCTTGACATATGGATTGACACCTGTCCTCAGAGACCCTGATACACACTGACACAGAGCAGAATAGAGACTGTTCCCCCTACATAGGGTCACTTGGCAGATATGGATTGACACCTGTCCTCAGAGACCATGATACACACTGACACATAGCAGAATAGAGACTGTTCCTCCTACATAGGGTCACTTGGCAGATATGGATTGACACCTGTCCTCAGAGATCATGATACACACTGACACAGAGCAGAATAGAGACTGTTCCCCCTACATAGGGTCACTTGGCAGATATGGATTGACACCTGTCCTCAGAGACCATGATACACACTGACACAGAGTAGAATAGAGACTGTTCCCCCTACATAGGGTCACTTGGCAGATATGGATTGACACCTGTCCTCAGAGACCATGATACACACTGACACAGAGCAGAATAGAGACTGTTCCCCCTACATAGGGTCACTTGGCAGATATGGATTGACACCTGTCCTCAGAGCCTCTGATACACACTGACACAGAGCAGAATAGGGACTGTTCACCCTACATAGGGTCACTTGGCAGATATGGACTGACACCTGTCCTCAGAGATCATGATACACACTGACACAGAGCAGAATAGAGACTGTTCCCCCTACATAGTACATAGGGTCACTTGGCAGATATGAATTGACACCTGTCCTCAGAGCCCCTGATACACACTGACACAGAGCAGAATAGGGACTGTTCCCCCTACATAGGGTCACTTGGCAGATATGGATTGACACCTGTCCTCAGAGACCATGATAGACACTGACACAGAGCAGAATAGAGACTGTTCCCCCTACATAGGGTCACTTGGCAGATATGGATTGACACCTGTCCTCAGAGATCATGATACACACTGACACAGAGCAGAATAGAGACTGTTCCCCCTACATAGGGTCACTTGGCAGATATGGATTGACACCTGTCCTCAGAGACCATGATACACTCTGACACAGAGCAGAATAGAGACTGTTACCCCTACATAGGGTCACTTGGCAGATATGGATTGACACCTGTCCTCAGAGACCATGATACACACTGACACAGAGCAGAATAGAGACTGTTCCCCCTACATAGGGTCACTTGGCAGATATGGATTGACACCTGTCCTCAGAGCCCCTGATACACACTGACACAGAGCAGAATAGAGACTGTTCCCCCTACATAGGGTCACTTCGCAGATATGGATTGACACCTGTCCTCAGAACCCATGATACACACTGACACAGAGCAGAATAGGGACTGTTCCCCCTACATAGGGTCACTTGGCAGGTATGGATTGACACCTATCCTAAGGATCCCTGATACACACTGATACAGAGCAGAATAGGGACTGTTCCCCCTACATAGGGTAACTTGGCAGATATGGATTGACACCTGTCCTCAGAGACCTAATTGTGTAATAATGGTAATACTATTACCTATTATATAATATTGGCAGGGGCAAGGAAATTCCCTCTAAATAGATGGGTATAGGCAGAGAGAATGGAGACCGGAGTGATAAAGTGTCAATAAGGTGATATAAAGTTAAATGTATCACAGACACACAGCCACCCTTTCTCGTAGCTAGTTTCCAGAAATGCTGGATAGGTAGAAGGGCTATAAAGACTCAGAGAGGTCTAAGAAGAATCCTCTAAACTAGCCCTAATCTCCTTAAACACCTTCAAGGGTTTCTAAGCTAAAGCTCAATCTAAACGTTTAGATGACTGCCTGATTTCCCATCACAGATGCTGGCTAGGAATAACACTGTGCAAGACAAAGAGTGGGTCTAAGTGCCCATAGTGAAGTGAAAAAGAGAATAACGAGCTGGCGCCCAAGAGAATAACGAGCTGGCGCCCTATCAGGGGACGTGTATATGGCATCGATTTTAGGAACCGGGAGATGGAAAAAGATGCTTGGTCGGTCCTCCTACTTCAAATTTGGGGCACTGTGCGTGCAATCTAATGTGCCACCAGATAGGAGTGGTGTGTTAAGTAGTACTATTCCTATCAGTTTAATCCCTGTTATGTGCCTTTTTTTTTGGTTGGTTTTTGAAGCCACAGTGCAGCACCAGAGGGCCGAAAAATTAGGCATGTACACATGCCAAAAAAATTAGGTATTATTGCAGCCGCTGCTGTAGCAGCGGCCATAAAAATTGATGTTTGTTTCCCAGGCAGAATGTGCCCTAAAACATTACGGCTTGAACCCTAGTTGGTGGCGGATAAGTCACGCAAGTCAACCGGCACTGGCACTGGGCAAGTGGGCACAGTATCCACTGTGAGCCTGACACAGAAGCTGGCAGGCAGGCAACTGCAATTATATTACACAGAAAAAAAAAAAAAGCAGACTGATGTTCTAGCCCTAAAAAGGGCTTTTTGGGGTGCTGTCCTTACAGCAGAGATCAGATGAGTCCTTCAGGACTGTAGTGGACACTGAATACCCTAGCCTAGCTATCAATTTCCCTATCAAATGAGCAGCAGCTACACTTTCCCTCCTCTATCTAAGAATGAAGCTTCAGAATGAATCTAAAACGGATGCTGTACAGGAGGTGGGAGGGTCTGGAAGGGAGGTTCTGCTGCTAATTTGATGGAATGTGTCTGCTGACAGTGAGGCACAGGGTCAAAGTTTACTCAATGATGATGAATAGGGGGCAGATCGAACCGCGCATGTGTTCGCCCGCCGTGGCGAACGCGAACACATGCTATGTTCGCCGGGAACTATTCGCCAGCGAACAGTTCAGTACATCACTATTCTTAATGTTCTTGTCTTACTAAGCAATAGTTTTTAGATTATTCAGGGCAAATTAGTATCATTTTATATGAATATAAAGAATAACATATCACATTAAACAAATTTTGTTGATGTCTTATTTTATTGTTGCTATGGACATTTATCCTGAGACATGTTAAACAGTATTCCAGACACAAATACAAAGTAAAGGTATTCCTTAACAAACACAATGTCATGATGCCAGTGCTACTGTATTTGTTAAAAATCAGTCTGTCTGCCCACGGGTTGAGTAGCCTCACCATAGTTACACATTTTTTCTTTTTTGCCTACAGCATGGCAAATCATGTCACATACGAAAAGTTGAACGTTTACTAGAATATTGCTCAGTGGTTTTTAACAAAAGGCAGAGATAACAATGTACATGAATATAAACAAAAATGTGATTACACACATGAATACTATTTTGTAAGAAAATCGAACTACTAGGGTCGTCCATCCAATTTCTTGGTGAGATTGTGGACTCAAAAGTTGGCCTAGATTCCTTGAAAAAATTGCAAAAAGTGAGGCATTTGTGTTTATATTTTGCATCCCTTCATGTGACAAACAGTGGTGCAAAACAAAGGGAGTTGGTCAAGCCTATGTATATTCAATTTCAATTTATGTTTTGAATTCCTTAAAATGGATTGTGATGGTATTGGTTAAAATATTAGGTAGTGATTACAAAGGTTTTCAAAACAAAGCTCTGACATATGTTTGAATATGGTGGAGCACACTAACCACCTGCTTCAGATCTTCCATCAGTCCCAAACCTAGTGAAATGATTCCTATTTCAAGCTTCTGTTTTATAGTGTCCTTTTGGGGACAAAGAGAACTGACCCCCATCAAGCCCAGAGAGAGCACATTATCACACATGCTTATGCTATGGTAAGGGCAGTATGACCATAAACAGAGAAGATGGATGGGGGAGAGACACATAGAAGGGCTGGAAGTGAATGAGACATATGAAGGGGACAACAGGGATCACATGGGGAAGCAACAGGAAAAAAGACACATAGAGGGGGTGGGGGGGGAGAGACACATGAAGGGGTTGGAGGGAATGAGACATATGGAGGGTCTAATGTGGGATGAGACACATGGAGGGGTTGGCTGGTGATGAGACACGTGGAGGGACTAGAGAGGAGAATTAGACACATGAAAGGGTTTAGAGGGGAATGGGACACATCCAAAGGCTAAGGGGGAATAAAGAGACACATGGAGGGGCTGTGAGATTGAGGCACATGGGGGCACACCAGGGCAATTTTCGCTCCGCAACTTGGTGGTTTCTAGTTACACCTCTTTATATATATTTATTAAACTAAGTACATTTAAACATACAATATATAACACACACTTATTACTTCAGACAAGTGGCAGCCCATTATAAAAATTACTTCAGCTAAAGAGCTTTACCATATGTTAGACGGAGAATCTGTGTGAATGTAAGACACTCTTTAATGCATTACAGAAATGTGAAAATGACTGTGGATTGAGCACAACGTGTAGAAAGGATGAGGTGAATAGTAAACAGGAATAACTCTCCCCTAACAAAAGAGGAAACACAAAAACATATTTAATTTTAAGTGAGTTTAAAATTTTTAGATTAAAGTAGTTGAACTGAAAACACAGTGGGCTAGAAAATATTTCCATTTTAACTACTGTGAACAAAATGTACTTTGAATTCCCAACACACTTTAATAGCATTTTCAGCAAACTGATGGAACATAGGCATGTACAATAGCAGGGTAATTCACTAAACAGATAATTGTGTTAATTATGTGGCATGACAAAATAAAAATAATCCATCTCTGAGACTGAACTCTGACAGTGGAATAAGCCCTTATGAGGGCTTTCCCATGCTTTGTAAACTGTTGCAAGGTGTGGCAACATTTCCCACATTCCATTAGAGCATATCATTTAAAGCACTCTGATTGGATGGCTTGTAAGTATTCAGACTGGTAAGTCTCACTTCTGTCAGTGATCTGTCCACCTCCCATTATTTATTTTCAGTCCCTTACCTTATGTCTCTGGGTGGGGATCATGGGCGTCCGCAAGGGGGGGATTTAAAATGCACTATAATATAAACTGGAAATATAACTTGTTAAATGAAGTAATCTGAAAACCAGCTGCATCTGTTTTCAACAACATAAACGAAGTAAACCTTTTAAAGAACAGTAAACCTAATAAATAACCACAAGGATGACATGGTCACCTGCAAGTCGATATATACAGGGCTCAGACTTTCTACTTGCCCATTTGCCCACAATGTTTTTTGCCACCTCGCACGATATCAATTTATACAAGGGATTGGGGCAGCAATAGATAGATTAGGGGGGTAAGGCATGGGGGCAGCCTATATATTAGGGGAGTAAGGCATGGGGGGGCAGCCTATATATTAGGGGAGTAAGGCATGGGGGGCAGCCTATATATTAGGGGAGTAAGGCATGGGGGCAGCCTATATATTAGGGGAGTAAAGCATGGGGGGCAGCCTATAGATTAGGGGAGTAAGGCATGGGGGCAGCCTATATATTAGGGGAGTAAGGCATGGGGGGCAGCCTATATATTAGGGGAGTAAGGCATGGGGGGCAGCCTATATATTAGGGGAGTAAGGCATGGGGGCAGTCTATATATTAGGGGAGTAAGGCATGGGGGGGCAGCCTATATATTAGGGGAGTAAGGCATGGGGGGGCAGCCTATATATTAGGGGAGTAAGGCATGGGGGGCAGCCTACA
Organism: Pelobates fuscus; assembly: GCF_036172605.1. Taxonomy (NCBI): domain Eukaryota; kingdom Metazoa; phylum Chordata; class Amphibia; order Anura; family Pelobatidae; genus Pelobates; species Pelobates fuscus. Next base: position 336,268,921 of record NC_086319.1, read on the forward strand.
TATTAGGGGAGTAAGGCATGGGGGGCAGCCTATAGATTAGGGGAGTAAGGCATGGGGGGCAGCCTATATATTAGGGGAGTAAGGCATGGGGGGCAGCCTATAGATTAGGGGAGTAAGGCATGGGGGGCAGCCTATATATTAGGGGAGTAAGGCATGGGGGGCAGCCTATATATTAGGGGAGTAAGGCATGGGGGGCAGCCTATATATTAGGGGAGTAAGGCATGGGGGGGGCAGCCTATATATTAGGGGATAAGGCATGGGGGGGCAGCCTATATATTAGGGGAGTAAGGCATGGGGGGGCAGCCTATAGATTAGGGGAGTAAGGCATGGGGGGCAGCCTATAGATTAGGGGAGTAAGGCATGGGGCAGCCTATATATTAGGGGAGTAAGGCATGGGGGGGCAGCCTATATATTAGGGGAGTAAGGCATGGGGGGGCAGCCTATATATTAGGGGAGTAAGGCATGGGGCAGCCTATATATTAGGGGAGTAAGGCATGGGGGGCAGCCTATATATTAGGGAAGTAAGGCATGGGGAGGCAGCCTATATATTAGGGGAGAAAGGCATGGGGCAGCCTATAGATTAGGGGAGTGAGGCATGGGGGGGCAGCCTATAGATTAGGCGAGTGAGGCATGGGGGGCAGCCTAAAGATTAGGCAAGTGAGGCATAGAGGGCAGCCTAAAGATTAGGCAAGTGAGGCATGGGGGGCAGCCTATAGATTAGGCAAGTGAGGCATGGGGGGCAGCCTATAGATTAGGCAAGTGAGGCATGGGGGGAGGGAGGGGGCTAAATGAAGAGTCAGCAAGGAGCAGGGGCAGGGAGGAGCAGGAAGGGTCTGCAAGGAGCAGAAAGAATCAGAAGGAGCACAAAGGTAAAATTGAAGAAGGAGAAGAAAGGGACAGCAAGGAGCACAAAGCTAAAGTAGGAGAAGGAGCAGAAAGGGTCTGCAAGGAGCAGAAAGGAATCAGAATGAGAAAGGAGAAGAAGGGCGCAAAATAAGCAGAAAGGTGCAGAAAGGTAAAGGAGCAGAAGTAGCCAAATATAGAAGACAGTGTCAGAAGAAAAAGAAGACTGTCAAATGAAGGAGAAGAAAAGGAGATTGGAGCAGGAAGGACAAATGAAGTGAACCCTCCACTTTATTCTGGACACCACATCATAAGGCTTTGGTACCTGGGCCTGGCAGGGAAACTCTGGACCTTTTCATCTCCCCAGGTAAAAAAAAATATCAGTGTTAATGTGTTCACTTTTATTTTCTGAGTGTCAGGAAGCACAGAGTGCCGCTGGGTAGGGGTGTTGCTGATTGGCTAGAGCGGTCAGCTGGCACTCTAAGCCAATCAGTAGCTCCCCATTCATAAAAAAGTTTAAAAAAATGATGAACCGGGAACTAGCGATTGGCTTAGAGCGTCAACTGTCAACTCTAGCCAATTAGCGACACCCATGCCTGACGTCAATCTGCACTTCCTGACACTCCGTTTCAGATGCCGAATACCACTAAGGGACTTGGAGCGGGAGGAAGCCTTTGGGGTTAAACCATTTGAGACGGTTTAACCCCTTAAAGGAAAGAGCACCCAGGGGCTTTCTGGCATCATAGCATTTTCATTTAGATGAAGTTGTTATGGTGACCAGAATGTTCCTTTAATTTGCTTAAAGGAACATTATAGTGTCAGGAATACAAACGTATTCATGACACTGTCAAAAAGGGGCCAAGCATAGATGTCATTACAATTATGCCATCCCCCCCCCCCCTGGAAAAATTCCTGCAGACGCCCATGGTGGGGACACAGGGTGGACTATTTTCCCCCATTATTTAACAGGCCCCAACTAGCTCATTTTAAATTTTTATTATGTAGACATGTCCTCACCTGCTGCATGAAAGATGGGGACATAGGGAGGGTTTAAACATACCTTATAGTAATATTATTGCAAGTCTAATTGCAAGTGCTGGCCAGTCATCACATAATTAAATCTCGTACCACTGAGGGTTTTTTTTAACTATTTGACCACCATATAATATAGTTTGGATTTTTGAAATTGAAGCATTCAGGCTTACATTTGATGAATTTGGGTCCAGATTTAAGTCATTTGGTGGCGTTCGTCCAGCTGAAATCTAGACCATATCCAGGCCGTTTCGTTAGCAGAATTGCAAAATCCAAACATGTTAAATAGTGTGACAGATGACCTGATTTTGCTGTCCGAATGGCCCCCTATGCAGAAGCACGGTTTTGCCAAATTTGGACTTGAGTGAAAAACTTTGAATATATAGAAAAAGGGAACACTAAGATAAACTTTTCCCAGTAAGAAGAAAGTAAATTTGCAACCTTATGTTTAGAAAAAAAATAAATCAAATACATATAAATATTGTATTATCTTATTATACTAGCATAGCGACAGTATGCCTCCATATATTTCACTGTGTAGATAAGACTGTAACTTTTTTATGAGTGTATTTTCAACCTATTACTTTTTAAATTACATTACATTGACCAACCTAGCTTTACATTTCTTTTTGATAAATGAGCGGAATGAGAAATGCGTGAACATACATTTTAAAATAATTTTCACCAAATGTGGTAAGATATATACATTGTAATTCAAAATACAACCTTCTGTAGCAGAAAATACCTTTAGAATGTTTTTTCTCATTTTACATTTTAAAAATGTGTTTAAAAAATACATCTGTTATTAGATTTACTATTATAGATAAACCCCATCATTTCGTAACAATATTTATCTAGTGTGTTCTAATTAATTAGCTAAAACTTAGGATTTGAAAATAGAACATATTTGACAGATATTGATAAATACAGGGATTCGTGAGTTTGAAATGGATATTTATCAGGAGTTAACAAGCATACCTAATTTTTGTGAAGGAAAAACAAAAATAAAAATCCAGTTTATTATATATTTAGAAAAAATACACATTCTATCTGTAATAGCTAATGCATAACTTGACATGTGTCTAGTAGTGGTGCAATTATTTAAGCTGATTAATGGATTGGGGATTTTGTGAATGCTACGGATTATGTCTTGATATTTACATCTCAGAAACTATTCTACAACCTTCTGTGTTTACTTGCTGAAATTGTTTGTCAATTTAACACACTTTGCAGTAACACACTTTGGACATCCACGGACTCTGCTTCATGTCATCTATGGGAAAAAGAAAATATAAACCATTAATTAGAATTTTTTTTGTGTTGTGTACATCTTATCGTGATTACTTTTCTGCAATACATCAATACATAAAATTGAATTAATAATAATATTTATTATTCACATTTATATAGTGCCAGCATATTTGCAGGACTTTACAATTATAGAAAGTGTGTATCTAGTGGTGAAGAAGACCCTGCACAAATGAGCTGACAATCTATGAGAAAAAAAAAGCTTTCCACAATGCATACCATCCAAGTGTTCCTATTTATGACTGACAGTCCCTATATAACCTAAATACCCCGTCCCTCTTTTCTAGGAGCTTCATTGTGTTGGTTTGTCTGTGAGCATACCAGAGCTCCACAGTAATAATACTTACAGCAATGTGTCTCTAAATTACAAGGTATTTATTGTATTTATTGCTGGCATTTATAAAGCGCCAACATATTCCATAGTGCTGCACAATTGGGAAAAAGACAGTACATTATAGACAGACCAATAAAAAAAATGCTAAAGAGGGTCCGGCCCATGAGCAGAGATCTAGCCCCTGAAGATATTTTATACAGAGTACTCTGCTAGATAACCAGTGAGTTTACAATCTATAGGTTAAAATGGGGAGACGAGACAAGAGGTAGCAGAGGAATTCGGAGGTGATGGCAGAGAGAATTAATAGTATAATTGCAGTAACTGGTAACATGTGAAGAGAATGAGGAGGTGATTGACTGTGATATCAAACAGCTGGAGAGCATCCTATATAGTTAGAAGAAATCAGGAGGGGCTGTGCTTAATAGAAATGAAGTGGCTTTGTTTCAGATGGATTTCAGAACTGAATATAAGGAATAGAGACACACAGTTATTTGAAAGAATTTCCAGCTTGGGGGGGGGGATGAAGTCGAGCAATGCAGACATTGCTTGTATAAAATTGAAATATTCAAACAATGTTTAATGAAAACTTTTCTAATGCAATATAATTTAGACCTACCCTCCTCAATCATGTACTCTTTCCTATTTTAATTCTCCCCAATCTCCTTCTACTTTCTACATAGCAAATCACTGTAAACTTTTTTTTGCCATTCAGCTCCATGAGCTACTAATCTGACAATGCACATTACAGCACAATTTACTGCCATTTATATTAATGAACTAGACTTTTAATACAAGACATTGCCATAACCGTGACTGCCATTTGGCTCTGTGATTTAGTCTTCTTACTCAGCATATTGTGTTACATTTTAATGCCAGTCAGCTGTGTGGGTTAGTCTTCTCATACTGCATATCACTATGCAGTATAACGTAAATAGCACATTACTTTGAGGCCTGTTTTTTTTGCTATAAATCGTACCCAAAGTATGTTACTGTTATTTGTTTTTTTAACATTACCAGGTGTTACACTCATTATTACTCGTTATTAGTTATTATAAGCTGCATTCTCAGTTGAATTTGTGAAAACCACTTAAAGCATTCGTTGTGTTGAGCTATTTCAATTGCTTTAGTTTGATTTGTTCATCGCAAACAGCTTACAGTCTGTAAATTCTGACAATAAACCTGATTTTCAATGTGGGTTGAATCATTTTGATTAAAGCTGGATGTGTGTCAGCATATATATGTGTTGCTATTGTTTGTGTGATATCAGTGTAATGTGAATGAATGTGTGTATATATAAATATATATTTCTGTAGTAACATGTGATGCATATGTATGTGTATATGCGTGATGTGGAACATGTGTTTGTAGCACTTACATAACTTTGGGCTTCACTTTGAAAATCTGATTTAAAAGTGTTGAATGGCAAAATGTTTCAATTTATTACAGTTTTGCCTGGCAAGAATCATGGGAGATACACTTTACAGAATCTTGGAGGCAAGTACGCTCTGAGCATAAGCCTCATTAAATCCATCTAAGGACACCTGACATGGCAGAGTTGGCAACTTTTGTTCTGCGAGTATAGTACCAACAAATGGTCTTTTTTTTCACACAAAATTCAGAGATCCCTGGGAATATCCTAAGGGTCCAGCCCAGGCCTGGAGAACATTGAGCTTGTAAGCCACCAGCTCATGCACAAACAAACTAGCAAAGGCCCTGAAAACTAACTAGCAAAGGCCCTGAAAACTAACTAGCAAAGGCCCTGCAACTAGCAAAGGCCCTGCAACTAGCAAAGGCCCTGCAACTAGCAAAGGCCCTGCAACTAGCAAAGGCCCTGCAACTAGCAAAGGTCCTGCATGCTACCTCGCTCCTGCAGTACTACGCTGACATGTATCTCATTTCAGAGCGTCAGTCCCCAACCACTGTAAACTATTGTCCCAGGGCCAGGTGACAAGATAGCCCATGGACCCCCTGGTACATGAATCTTAAACCCTTCTTAAAGGCATAGTACTTTTTTATCAGCTCGGTAATGCCTTTTTTATCAGCTCGGTAATGGTGTTTTGCTCTTACTATTGCAGAATCATCACAATGTTTCACTACTGAACAGCAACATTTAGAATCATTTCATAGTAAGAGGCCACATACATGACTGTTCACTGTATTGTAGAGTAGTCATACTGATTACAGGATACAATGTACACATCCATTAACGTGTGTGTGTGCTTTTGTGTGTATGTGTTTGTGTTATGAGCTGAGCCTAAGCCTAAATGTGTAATATATATGTATGTATGTGTGTGTGTTTATACATTATATATTTATATAAATATTTGAGGCTGATACACACACACACACACACACACACATATATATATATATATATATATATATATATATATAAAAGTAAGACTGTACCTTTCACTCAGGCTCCAAAATTACCAAGCCAGGTGCAGCACCAGGGCTTGAACATCCAAATAGAAAAATAGTTGGTTGCACTCTCGGATTTCCATACAATATAACTTTTGTTCCAATGGTTAAAACAGATCAACGTTCATCAGGATCACAAGATGGACTGAAACGTTGATCTGTTTTAACCATTGGAATAAAAGTTATATTTTATGGAAATCCGAGAGTGCAACCAACTATCTTTCTATTTATATACATATATATACATATACACTAAACAAAATTATAAACACAGCACTTTTGTTTTTGCCCCCATTTCTCATGAACTGAACTCAAAGATCTAAGACTTTTTATATGTACACAAAAGGCCTATTTCTCTCAAATATTGTTCACAAATCTGTCTAAATCTGTGAATGTGAGCATTTGCCCACTCAAGTCGATTACGATGACGAACTGCAGTTAGGTTGAGACTCCGATGAGGACAACGAGCATGCAGATTAGCTTCTCTGAGATGGTTTCTGACAGTGTGTGCAGAAATTCTTTGGTTATGCAAACCGATTGTTGCAGCAGCTGTCCAGGTGGCTGGTCTCAGACGATCTTGTAGGTGAAGATGCTGGATATGGAGGTCCTGGGCTGGTGTGGATACACATAGTCTGCGTTTGTAAGGCCGGTTGGATGTACTGCCAAATTCTTTGTAATGCCTTTGGAGATTGCTTATGGCAGAGAAATGAACATTCAATTCACGGGCAACAGCTCTGGAGGACATTCCTGCAGTCAGCATGCCAATTGCACGCTCCCTTAGAAACATCTGTGGCATTGTGCTGTGTGATAAAACTGCACATTTTAGAGTTGCCTTTTATTGTGGCCAGCCTAAGGCACACCTGTGCAATAATCATGCTGTCTAATCAGCATCTTGATATGCCACACCTGTGAGGTGGATGGATTATCTCGGCAAAGGAGAAGTGCTCACTAACACAGATTTAGACAGATTTGTGAACAATATCTGAGAGAAATAGGCATTTTGTGTACATAGAAAAAGTCTTAGATATTTAACCCCTTAAGGACACATGACATGTGTGACATGCCATGATTCCCTTTTATTCCAGAAGTTTGGTCCTTAAGGGGTTAAATTCAGCTCATGAAAAATGGGGGCAAAAACAAAAGTGTTCCGTTTATAAATTTGTTCAGTGTATATATATATATATATATATATGTGTGTGTGTGTATGATCTAAACAGCAATCTCTGTAAGGTTAACCATAATATCTCTATATCAACACACTCATCAGTGTGTTACACATATATATATATTTACCTTTCCTTTATTTTTACATGTATTTAACATTGAGATTGATGTCTAAGGATAAGTTAACACATTCATGACTTAACACACAGATCATAAAATGCAATCATTAGAAGCCTCACAAATGCTTGTAGCTCACAAACGAAGAAATTATGCAGAAAACAGTGGCATTTTAAGTTCACTTGTATAATCAATTTTATTTTTACAACCTGGAGTTTGGAAGTGTCTTAATTTCTTATCACAAAATTTCATCCGCACAGGAATCAATAAATAATTCATGTAGCTGGCTCTTTGTTGTGTGTCGTGAACTGCACACAGAGCTGGGAGGTTGACAGCTGTGTGTGAGGACAAGCACCGAAGATCTGACATGACAAGTCACTAACAAGTTTCTTTCAGTCCATAGTCAAAGAAGACAATGGCACAAAGTACAAAACACAAAATTCACGACCGAAGTGAAAACGGTTTCTTTTTCTTCACCTAAATGTGTGCTATGAGCTTATTTCCAACCCGTAACCCCTGGTCATTTTTTTGTACTGCCCACCTCTTTCATTCTTCTCACTAGCCTGGCCATTTACGCTTGTCCACAGATCAATATGAGCAATTCGTGGAGAAATACGATGTCTCCATGGCAACCAAGCCACAAATTCTCAGTGGACGGCACTGAGACCAGTTTTGAATTCTCCTGAGGTTTTTAGACTTATCAGAAACAGTGTTTTAAAATTCAGCGATGGACACACAGGGAAACCTGAACAATTCATTGTTTACAGCCAATGTAATAACACCGTATTTGAAGAATCCTTTTCTCAGTTTGTGAGTAGCTTTCATAACAGCAATGTTATTCAAAGCACTCTCTACCAGAATGTTTCATATCTCTGCCAGTAAAAGGGCTAAATTCTGTGTTCTTTGGCTGTTCGATTTTAGTTTAAAATAGGAAAACAATTCTATGTAACAGATCTGCAGTATCTGTACACATAACATAGGAGCATACTATTTCTCTAAGTATACTATTGCTCTTTAATATTAAACACTAAATAATTTGAACAACTGAAGAAGAGACTGGGGCCTAGTGTCTCATTAACCCTTAAACGGTCATGGTGCAGTTGTTTATATCGTATTTTTCACTCCATAAGACGAACCACACCATAAGACGCACCTAGTTTTTAGAGGAGGAAACCCAGAAAAAAATATTCTGAACAAACTGTCCCATAGTGTTTCTTACTATGGGAAAGTTTGTTCAGAATATTTTTTTTTCTCCCCTGTTCCATAGTGTTCCTTACCACCCACTCCCCTCTCCTGTCCCATAATGATCTTTAACCCGCCCTCCCCTGTCCCATAGTGATTTTTAACCCCTCCTCTCCTGTCCCATAGTGTTCTTTAACCCCTCCTCTCCTGTCCTATAGTGTTCTTTAACCCCCCATCCCTTTGTCCAATAGTGTTTTCACCCCATAGTGTTCCCCCCTCCCCTCATCCCATAGTGTTTCCCCCCACCCCTCATCCCATAGTGTTTCCCCCCCTCCCCTTATCCCATAGTGCACTTTCCCTCCAATAGTGTCCCCCCCTTCCCTTGTCCCATAGTGTCCCCCCTCCCCTTGTCCCATAGTGTCCCCCCCTCCCCTTGTCCCATAGTGTGTCCCCCTCCCCTTGTCCCATAGTGTCCCATAATTACTTACATGTCTTGTAGCGTGGGACGGCTTAACAGCGCGCACCGCGGTACAGGAACTTCAAATTCAGGTTCCGGTTTCCGGCGGGACTGAAAGGAAGTGCGCACTCAATGTGCACACTTCCTTTCAGTCCCGCCGGAAACCGGAACCTGAATTTGAAGTTCCTGTACCGCGGTGCGCGCTGTGCTGCCGGCCCACGCTACAAGACAGGTAAGTAAAACTTCACATTCGCTCCATAAGACACACAGACATTTCCCCTCACTTTTGAGGGGGAAAAAGTGTGTCTTATGGAGCGAAAAATACGGTAAGTTAGACAGATAGCACTTGTTAAAACCAAAGTATGTTTTTTTTTCACAGTTTTTAAGATATGGGTACCAAAAAATATTCTGCTACTCTGACAGTTACAAAAAAACTGCAGGATTTAAAATATATTTCTTTGCAGTTTACTTGCAGCATAGCCAGTACTTTAGTCAAGTAAAAGTAATGACTTGATAAATAGCATGTTATTGAAACACTTGTTTTAGTAATATTGTTCACTGGGTATCAAAGAGACAGGCCGTTTTAGGGGTTCTTTTTATTAAGATCTGGTTTTCTAAATGACTTGAAACTGACTTGGAAAAAAATAATTGAAGAGAAATTAGATTGACTGAAGGTAGGTGCTTAAAGTCAGGTTATTCTTCACAATGTACTAAATATTGGAAAAAGTAAATCATTTCAACTGTATGAAAGCACAGTCACCTCAAACTTTCTTTAGTCCTTCTGAATGCTAATAGTCTGCAAGGAATTGCTCCTCAACAGCTGATCTAAATCAAGTTGTATATAAGAGAGCAGCTAATAAGCAGTATAATGTAAAAAGGAGGAAGGGAGACAAATGAAATGGCCTCCTCATCAAACCAACTTTGAGTAACAAGAGGGAATAGAGGGCAGGGGGGAAAGAAATCCCCAAACAGTTTTATATGTTATTTACAGGGTTGAGGTAAAAGTCAGATTTTTACACTCAATTTTAAATAACAACATGCATGTCCCAGTTTAGATCATAATGGTTAGACATCTAGTTGCAGAGAGAAAGAACATATTGATTAATATGATTTAAATGTTCAGTAACACAGAATACAGTAGTAATTTTACTATGGAATAATATATTTTTTATTTTATACCAAGTAAAAGAAAATTTGAGATTTAAGGTAACACTAAAGGATCAGGAACACAAACGTGTATTCCTGATCCTATGTTGTTAAAAACATAATGTAGGTGGCTGACGCCTCCTTTGCCCCCCTTAAATAGGGTTACCTATATTTTGAAAAGGCAATGTTTACATTAAAAAGCCTACCGGGACAGGCTATAAATACCAGAACAACTACATTAAGCTGCAGTTGTTCTGGTGACTATAGTGTTCCCATAAGATCCTAAAAAAAAGTTAGGTTCCTAAAATTTCCATATACCATATATATGGCGTCCGTAGGAGGGGCCAAAGGTTGGCACTTGACCCCCCTTGATTTTCAAACTTGCCCCCTCCCCACAGGTAATTTTCCCTTGGACTGTGGTCTCTGGGGGCTGGAGGGAGGTTCTGGGTGACCCATTTAGGCTTCCAAGGGGTGGAGGGAGCACTGTGAGGCTCCCTCCTGAATTCCTACCAATTTGGTGCCTATATGTTCCGCCCCCGCATTAAGGCCACACTGCCCGCACATAACCCCCACCCCTAAAAAGCTCTGCCCCCACATTCATGGTTCTGACCTTCGCTGGAAGGAAGAGGACAAAGCATGGAGACTTCACCTCCCAGCCTTCTGTGGCAGGTAGGCTTCAGCCCATGACAGTGACTGTGTTTGTGTGTTTGTGCCTGCTAGTGAGTGAGTTTGTATGTGTGTGTGTGTCAGTGAGCTTATCTATAAGTGAGCATGTGTGTGTGTGTCAGTGAGTTTGTAGTGAGCATGTATTTGTCAGCTGATCTCTTGTGAGTTTGTGTGTGTCTGTAGTGAGTATGTGTGTCAGTGAGATTGTGTGTGTGTGTGTGTGTGTGTGTGTCAGTGAGATTATGTGTAAACAAGCTTGTGTGTGTCAACTAGCTTCTCTGTAATGAGCAAGTGTGTGTCAGTGAGTGTGTCTGTAGCGAGCAAGTGTGTCAGTGAGCTTGTCTGTAAGTGAATATGTGTTTGTCAGTGAGCTTGTATGTAGTGAGCATGTGTGTGTGTCAGTGAGCTTGTCTCTAGTGAACTTGTGTATGTATTAGTGAGTTTGTGGTGAGCATGTGTGTGTCAGCTAGCTTTTCTGTAGTGAGTATGTGTGTCAGTGAACTTGTGTGTGTGTCAGTGAGCTTATGTGTCAGTGAGCTTGTGTATGTTGGTAAGCTTTTTTGTAGTGAGCATGTGTGTGTCTGTGAGTTTGTCTGTAGTGAGCATGTGTTTCATCAAGCTTTTCTGTAGTGAGCATGTGTGTGTGTCAGTGAGTTTGTAGTGACAATGTGTGTGTCAGTGAGCTTGTCTGTAGTGACCATGTGTGTGTGTGTGTCACTGAGCTTGTGTGTGTCAGAGAGATTCTCTGTAGTGAGCATGTGTGTGTGTGACAGTCAGCTTGTCTGTAGTAAGTTTGTGTTTTTATACCAATATGTACGTGTGTAGTAACCTTGTGTGAGTGTCACAGTTTGTACTAAGTTTGTGTGTATGTGCCAGTAATCTTGTCTGTGTGTCAGTGAGATTGTCTGTCAGTGAGTCTATTTGTGTGTATCAGTGAGCTTGTGTTTTTATGTCAATGAGTGTATGTGTATCAATGGGATTGTCTGTCTGTGAGCCTGTGTATCAATGAGCTTGTGTGTTTCTGTCAGTGAGATTGTCTGTGTCTGCATGTGAGTACGCCTACTGTATAATTATTTTTTTTACACTATTAGAACCAATACTTTGAATTAGAGAAAGAAACATACCAATAATATATATATATATATATATATATATATATATATATATATATATACATACACACACACACACCCACTACATGGCACAATGACTTATGGGGCTGGCGTATATTTTTTTTTCCAAGGCTGCTTTGTATCTCCAAATTGGGGCCGAGCATGGATGCCATTACAATTATGCCCCCCCAGCCACCCTGGAAAAATTACTGCGGATGCCCATGCTTATATATTCATAATAACGTGAAAAGTACAATGCACTTAATTATTAAATGTTTACTAAATATGATAATTCTAACAGTAATTCATTATAGAACACTGAGGGATATAATAGGCCTAATATTCGATTGAAAAGATAGGATAGTTATTAAATGTTTTTGGGCCATTGTATATAATGGTGCCATGGTGCACTGTACGGCCATTCAATGTAAACCACAAAGTACGTGTAACATGTTTCATATTGTGATTAGAAAATATGTGTCTATTTAACAGAATATTAAATAATAAGAATTTAGGAAAACTGTTCTATCCTGTAAATCGGCTCATTGAAATATAAATTGAAGACCACTGGTCCCTGGGTGGATTTTAATGTGACCTACGGTGAGTTTTTGACTCTGCTCCTTCACTGGAAATGAAATCTCAGCCATTTTCCCCAGGGACAGGTCAAAGGACAACTTGCAGCTGCCCTCTGTCAACATGACTACATGAGTTTGAAATTTCTTAACTAAGCTGACAAGCTGCAGAGGGGTTGAATCAAAAATCAAATGCAGTGCCACAAACATCAGAAGGGTCCAAGCTTTCCAGTACAATTAGGAACAGGCAATAGAAAACAAACAAAACAAAAAACATTTCTAACATTATTACAGTTACACAATTAGCTTTATGCAGTCCAAAAAATGCTTCCGCCTTTATCGTAAAGAATTGCCCAAGGATTTACCAAAAACTTACAAAGAAAAACAAAAATCTGTTGTACAAATTGGTCAATATGAAGCTGACCAAAAAAGAAGCTAATTTATAAGTTATATAACATTGTCATCTTGCCTATGTCAGCCTCTGTCTGCAATTTAACTACTTTTTTTTATTCAATCAGATGCAGCTCTTCTGTCACAGAGTACATGTTCAAAGGTTGGATTTTGAACATATATTAATGAAATGTTTTAGTCTAAAACTAATTATAATGAAGTGTTAGTGTCAGCTTTCTTTTTTTTGTAGTCGTAAAGTCTTTTGCCAATCTAAGACTTGAAATCTTGATGAAAGAGCATAGTGAAATAGATCCAAAAAAGTGACCCTTGGAACTGGTAATTAATTTTACTTAGTAGCTGCTGCAGAAAATTATTAGACTGTTGCATTTTTATGAGTACCGATGGCAAAATAGCTTGTGAAATTGAAACCACTTACCTGGGCTTTCAGAGTCCTCTACTGCACTTTTCTCTTGAATGACCTCTGCTTCTTGAAAGTTCACAGATTTAGAGCCACTTTCATTTTTCACCAAACTCTCTGATTCTGCAAATATAGCGAAGACAAAAGTTGTATTTTATGTAGAAGTATTATTAGCATACAACTGGAATAGGATTTAAACTGCATTTGATATCATCATCATCAGCAGCAGCAATTATATAGACTTGACCTCTGCTTTCCTGCTCCTCAAAATGCTGGTACCATGTCACTTGGCAAACTTTCAAGCATTATCCATTTTGAATATATATATATATATATATATATATATATATATAATTATTTTTGTTTACACTGACAGAACCAATACTTTGAATTAAAAAAAGAAACATACCAATAATATATATATATATATATATATATATATGCATAAACACACACACACACACACTACATGGAACAATGATTTATGTGGGCTAGCATACATTTTTTTCCAGGGCTGCATTGTATCCTCAAATAGGGGCAGAGCATGGATGTCATTACAATTATGCCTGGAAAAATTCCTTTATTTATTTTTATTACGGTCCTGTAATGGAGGAAGTCTCAGTTTCTATAGGCGGGTAACCCTTCCCACAATTACAGGTTCTGCCTTAATATATATACTGATCAGCCACAACTTTAAAACAGCCTGCCTTAAATCATGTAGGTCCCCCTTGTGCTGGCTCTGATGTGTTGAGGTATCGACTCCAAAACATCTCTGTACATGTCCTGTGGTATCTGGCACAGACATTAGCAGGGTGGGAATTAGAGACAATCTGCTGATTATGTTCTGTAACATAAGACAGGTTCTGTAACAATGTCTTTATGCCTTGTACACCAACTGCAGGCAACACGTCACTACATATTATTGGAAAGGTTTAATTCTAATTGCTTTCCAAGCTACCAAATGTGCTTTCTCACCAGATTATTATGTTACCGTATATACTCGAGTATAAGCCGAGTTTTTCAGCCCATTTTTTGGGCTGAAAAACCCCAACTCGGCTTATACTCGAGTCAAGGTCTGTATTATGGCAATTTGCATTGCCATAATACAGACTGGGGGAGAGGGGGCTGGCAGAGCTGTAACTTACCTGTCCTGCAGCTCCTGTCAGCTCTCTCCTCCTCTGCGCCGTCCGGTCAGCACCTCGGTCAGCTCCCAGTGTAAATCTCGCGAGAGCCGAGACTTACAGTGTAAGCTGACAGAAGAGCAGAACGGATGGCGCAGAGGAGGAGAGAGCTGACAGGAGCTGCAGGAAAGGTAAGTTATAGCTCTGCCAGCCCCCCTCTCCCCCCCACTGAACTGCAACTGGACCACCAGGGAAGGTGAGCCCCCCTCCCTGCCATATATCAAGCAGGGAGGGGGGACGAAAAAAAAAAATATAAATAAAATAAGAAATAATAATAAAAAAATAATAATAATAATAAAAAATTAATAATAAAAAAGGGGTATAAGGACCACTATGGGAGGGGGGGGTATAAGGACCACTATGGGAGGGAGGGGGGGTATAAGGACCACTATGGGAGGGAGGGGGGGGGGATAAGGACCACTATGGGAGGGAGGGGGGTATAAGGACCACTATGGGAGGGAGGGGGGGATAAGGACCACTATGGGAGGGAGGGGGGTATAAGGACCACTATGGGAGGGAGGGGGGGGGATAAGGACCACTATTGGAGGGAGGGGGGTATAAGGACCACTATGGGAGGGAGGGGGGGTATAAGGACCACTATGGGAGGGAGGGGGGGTATAAGGACCACTATGGGAGGGGGTGGGATAAGGACCACTATGGGAGGGAGGGGGGGTATAAGGACCACTATGGGAGGGAGGGGGGGGTATATGGACCACTATGGGAGGGATGGGGGGGGGATAAGGAACACTATGGGAGGGAGAAGGGGGATAAGGACCACTATGAGAGGGAGGGGGTGGGATAAGGACCACTATGGGAGGGGAGGGGGAAGTAAGGACCACTAGGGGAGGGGAGGGTAAGGACCACTAGGGGAGGGGTGAGTCAGGACCACTGGGGGGGGTGAAGGAACACGGGGGTGGGGAGGTAAGGACCACTGAGGGAGGAGGGGGGGAAGTCAGGACATATGGGGGGGGGAGGGGGCGGCAAAAAATGTTTTGCCTACGGCGGCAAATATCCTTGCACCGGCCCTGCACACACTGCATTCACACACTGCATTCATACACACACACACTGCATTCATGCACACACACACTGCATTCATGCACACACACACTGCACTCATACACACACGCTGCACTCATACACACACACATACGCACACACTGCATTCATTATACACACACTGTAAATAAATATTCAATTAATATATTTTTTTTAGGATCTAATTTTATTTAGAAATGTACCAGTAGCTGCTGCATTTCCCACCCTAGTCTTATACTCGAGTCAATAAGTTTTCCCAGTTTTTTGGGATAAAATTAGGGGCCTCGGCTTATATTCGGGTCGGCTTATACTCGAGTATATACGGTATTTAGTAATACATTTATGTAACTCAGTATACTATTGCTTATCATCTAATCTTGATATAAACACATGGAGCGTATGCTAGGAGACCATTCAACCTGGAGTAGATAAAAGCCTCGGGCAAATTTAAGCATCTTAAATCAGTTTCCTTCATGGCACGCTAACATTTTTCTAAATAACTCTTTTTTTGTCAAACATTATAATACACATGGATAACACGAACAATCAATGCAACTATGGAAATTTACTTACAAACTCTTAACAACATTTATACAAGGAAGATATAGCATACTTTCAAAGTAATTGCTTTAACCCCTTAAGGACCAAACTTCTGGAATAAAATGGAATCATGACATGTCACACATGTCATGTGTCCTTAAGGGGTTAAACAATTGCATTTTTTTTTTAACTTTGTTTAGGTATACCTCACCGACCCCCCCCCCAAAAAAAAAAAAAAAAAATATATATATATATATATATATATATATATATTGGTAACTGTATCTATAACTATTAAAGAAATCTAAATAAGTAAAGGTTAAATGACATAGCTGTGTCTTAGTATTAAATTATGTAATGCACTTGCATTCATATTGTATGGCTGTGTAATTGTGAAAGTGAGAGCACTGTACTGGACAATGCGGTCTGTCTGTTTCATGTAAACACTTTGCACACCTTGGGATTTGACATGACAAACTGAAGTAAGACAGCAAGAAAGACATCGGATAAACTTCTGCAGTTTCCATCAAATGTAAGATTTATTGCCTAAAGGAAGAAGCCATTTGATGTAATTTCCAATCCAGTATGACGTTTAAATTTATACGTGAATAATTAAGTTGAAGTTTTAAGCATGAGCCTTAAAACATTATTCTTCCCGTAACCATACCTCTCAGCGTGGATCCTCTCCAGTGACACGGCATGCCTGCCACTTCAATAACTAAAAAATGACATCTATTTTCTCATAACACGTGATGCTTTGTATCACAGGGAACTCAAATAGTTTAAGATTTATCCAATTAGTCTTTATTAAATACTATTTCAAGTATAACACTACCTTCACAAAATTAGATTCCACTTCACAGTAGCTGTTAGCATAACAAAAATAATAAATAAGCTTAGCATCTACCATACGGGCCAAAAATTAGTCCTTGCAAGAGGTGCAGATGTAACCAGTCTCTCAAGACCCCGGGGCTCCGGAGTACTGCTCCGCCTGTAACTAACCAGATGGATACATAATATCATATAGATTTCCCCAAAGAGTAATATCCCTAATTTGCATGTCACTGTGACTGAAACTGTCAGGGTATGATGTCATATCTCTGCACACCACTGTCATATAGCCAATTGGATCAGAGAATGAGCAAGTATGAGAGATCGGCTGCTTCTCCTGCCTGACCACCAAGAGTCATGAACATCTGATCTTCAACTTGTTACCTCCAAAGATAAGCAGTAGGGGTGTTATTAGGTTCTGCATATTATCAGAGCTGGATTAACCATTTAGTGACCAAGGCAGCCACTTAGGGACCAAAGCTGTCAGAGGTCAAAAGATCTTTTTGAACAGCCCTGCACTCCCTCACTTTGTTGAGGGAGTTTTGTGGTCCTCACCAAAAGCAAGTGATTTGTACCTAATACAGGTACAGACGATGGAGCTCCCACACCAGAAGACAAAGGATTCAGCTCCCAACCCTCTGTTCTACCAGGGATCCTGCTCACTCTCCATTGGACCACCAGGGATACTCATTATTTTGTTTATACAACATTATTGTTCATTTAATAACCCTAATAAATTTAGGTAACTTACATTTTTTTGCAGTTTAATAGGGACTCATTACCCATCTTGCCTACCCAAAGTGAAATCTTATTTTTCACTCTTATTATGTGTTGTGCGTTCAAACATTTCAATGTCCTTAATAAGGCTTTGGGTAATGGGTACACTGAAAAGGGTTCAAGCTATTATGCCAGGTAAGACTCATACGTAGCAGACATAAAAATCTTGATTTAAATATGTATAAAAGATCAGTTCCTGTAGAAGGTTGTTATAATGTCCAGCACCTTTCCATGTTCCTTTTATGCTAAATTGTTGATATCCTACAATTCTAAAAAAAAATGAAGAATGTGCACTTTGCTTAAGGATTATGTTTAGATGGTTATCTGTGTAAAAATACACATTTTTATTATAATACTTGGCGAAATGTGCACCCTAAATTATAAAGGAGATAACAACTTTATAAAATAAAAGTGAGGAAATATGTCATGGTCTAAACTGTTATGAGTGCTATATATATATTTCATTATATGGGTATAGGATTCATTATTTTAGGTAATGTAACTATAATAAGATAAGATAATCAACAAAAACTCAATTTAATATTGTTGGATAAGTGTTTCAAATTATTCAATATTTTTGGCTAAACATTTAAAATGATTATGTATTATAAAACATATTTTAATTTTGTAATATTTTATTTTTTTATATATAAATATATTTTATACTTACTATATATTCTTGATATTTTAATATTTGTAAAAAAAATATTTTCAACGTTTATCCAAATTTTATCCAAAAATATTAAATAATATGCAAAGCTTATCCAACAATATTATCTTGAGGTCCAAGTCAGTTAGTCCATTCTGCAAGTACAGGGTAAGCCAAAATTCAGAGTAGGATTTGACAGGTTAGGTAAATAACCTATTTGTTAGTAGTTACATTTTTTTGTAATTATAACTTGGGAGATTCATCATGGGTAATTTCATGAAGCAACAATGAATTAGCCATAGAAAATAATGCATTTATTCATCAACTCATCATGTAATTCTTATTTAAAGGGCTTCCTCAATATGCAAAACTGTTTTTTTTTTTTTGTTCCTTGGGTACAGAACATCCACGGATAATTCATCATCACCAATTGCACCCTCCAAAATGCATAATCTCCTTAAACCCTACTGTGAATTTTGGTCCACCCTGTATTTACATGATTTATTTCTATTTTTTTTTTTTCAAGTGATAATTTTAAATTTCAAAAATCCTAGTGAAAGCATTGGCTAAAAATCATAAATTCTTATGATGTCAGCAAAGAGGTGGATCAGGGTCAGGGCCAGCATCGGCAGACTGGCCAGGTGCTGAAAATAAGCTAAGTTTTATTATTTTTTTCAATGGGACTCAGGTGGGACAAGCCACCTAAATGGTGGTTTTAACACTATAGGGTCATAAATACATGTTTGTATGATAGTGTTCCTTTAAATGCCTGGTAAAATCCAAGAGTGGAGTATGGTTTTCCTAGCAGCTGCCAGGAGCATTTGAATAAATCTAGAATGTCCTGGTGGAACACCAGAAAATATACCAAAAATTGACATCTCCGGGGACATTGGCACTGAGAAGTCCAAACGAGATTCAATATAAGTTTGAACTTCCCTGCAGTGTTGTCTGCTAGAACAATCCCCAAAACAGTGAAACTGATCAGCCCCTCCTCCACATTTGGAGAAGTCCAGCAAAGCATTTGGAGGAGTCCATCAAATTCATTATGTATTGGGAGTCAGGTGCTAAATGCGCATATAATGCTTGCCATCTATCCATCTCTTCATATCGAGGAACGGGGAATATCTTGAGTAGTTTGTTAATCACCGTGAGAATGTCAACGGTAGAGAGGAAAGGAAGTGATGCTGTCCATTTGTGAATATGACTGGTCTGTGGAGAGTGAGCTAAAACTGTTCAAATACAAACATAAAGTAATTGGATAGAGTAGTGAGGATGAAAATCATTCCAAATAATTGAGTCCAGTGATTGTCTTGTAGGTAAATAAAAAATATTTAGTTTTGAATTGGTAAATAAGCAGGGGCATTTGAAGTGAAAATAAATTGTCTTGTAATGAGTGAAGATGCTGTGTAGGCAAGTTGTTGTGATAATAAGGATTAGAAAGGAATGTAGGGAATCCTAAATATTGCCAATAAAGGTTTATTTGGAGCCTAGTGTGATTCCTCCCCTTGATGGTGGAAAAGAGTAGGGGCTTGTTTTTTATAAGGACAACCCAGAAACCTAAAGCACTTTATCTTGCTGAAGGGCTTTATGTGTGCTATTTTTAAATGTACAAAAAGTACAGATTTCAATAGAAATATAAATGATCCTTGTTACACGCCCTTGCTATCAATCAGATAACTGGTCATGTTACTGGTTGTTAAGCTCAGTAGAATTAAACTCGAGAAATATGCAATTGCCTAGAGCACCTGACTTGCTGCAATGAGAAGTCTGTGATTAAACTGCTACAGAAAGTTTGGGCTATGGAAGAACTGTGTGTGGGGTGGGGGGGGGGGAGTGGAAGGGGGGAAGAGGTGGGGGGAGGAAATTAATCATTGCAAAAGCTGCAGAAAATAGATCTGCAGCTTTTACATTATTTTTTTTTATATGCCCTCAACAAAAATGTATAACCAAATGCATGCATGTTTTCATTGGTGGCATATCTACTAAACATTATTCAACACTCTCTGGCACTTGCATAAAAGGCGTATGAATTAGATTAGATTGACTTTGGGCCACACTAAATTAGCGTACTCATATAGTTCTAAAATAACGAATTTAGAGCTTCCAATTTTTTTCCCATTATTGGAGCCCTATGTGCATTCTTTAGATTATTAATACCAGGCTCTTATCTGCAAAACATTTCAACTTACTGGCTGGTAGACTTTGCAAATTCTGCATGGAATACCTCGCCTTTAACTCTAATTTCTTAATTGTCCTTTACTACTTACACACTTTATCATCAACCAACCAGAATAGGCATTATATAAGACATTTTTAGTTAATCTGCTACTTTTGTGTTTTATTTTAGCTGTGATTATTTGGCATGGTATTATTTGGTATAAGTTTCCAACACATCCTTTTTTTTGCCGTATTCCATAGTTCCTTACATTTTTTAATTAAAAAGACTCTAGCTGAAGTAATGATGCCTTGCAATACAGATAAACTTGTTAAAAGTTTACATACGCCAACCTATCTCTGGAAAAGAAAGGACAGGCAAAGGCTCATCAGTTAAAAAAAACCCTGTAAAAATATCATGTAATTTTGCAGAGTGCTACTTTAGATAGCACAGGTCAGCTTACAACATATAACAAATTTTATATGAGTGTAATTTCTGCAAATAAACACCTTACATCATAGAAGATGACGCACATTTAATTAGAAAAGTATAAAACTGTCGTGTTAAAGCGATAAAGAAGAAAACATTGTACTGTGGAGTAGCTGTTTAGGAAAGAATGATTGTCAAATTTATTGGTGTGATCAGGCCAAGGAAACAGCTTTTCATTCATCTTACCCTTTTTTTTTTTTATCAGGTACTTCACTACTCTGAGCAATTTTTAGACTGCCGTATACATGTCAGTGTATACAATGTCACCTTTCTAAACACAGATGCTGCATTTTACCTTATGTAACAAACATCCGTTACAATATATAAATATCTATATTTGTGTTCAGGGCAAAAAGCTGTAACGAGTTGCATAGCGTATATATGCATGATACATGATATCTGACAAGTCGGTTGTAGTGTGACGAAATCGACGATGCGGTAGGCCTGTAGTAAAAGAGGGCCTGCCCTAGGAGTAATATAAAATATGTGCTTAGAGGGAGTGAAGGGAGGAGCATGCAAAAACAAAAACACCTAACCTAGGTAAAAATAATGAGGGTTTAGTTACAGTATATGGGCATATATTGAATAAGCCTGCTATAATGTCAATGTACCCCAATACAATATATATTATCTGTGCTCATTTAACACTTAGAGGCACAAAAAGGGTATTATCAAAAGGCATATGTAGCATTGTATATGTCACAGAAACATTGTCTATTATTCCCCTGCACCTAGAGGGTATTGTCATTTAGGAAATAAAATCACTAGACAGAACAAAAAAATTGAAATGGAGAGATCCTTTACACCCCACCTCCTATAGGATGTAAGCTCGTTTGAGCAGGGTCCTCTTCAACCTATCGTTCCTGTAATTTTTCTTGAAATTGTCCTTGTAGCGGAGGGCAATAGTAAAATCCACGATATCCGCTGGTTACACAGGTACATCCACAGTCAGCGCTGAAAAGTAAGACAAGTTCCCCAATCCTCCCAATAACCGGACGAAACACAGTCTGGGAGTCAACTAACTGCTTTATTCACAGACTTCCATATTTATGCAGTTCCCCTTGCAAGGGGTTTCCTTACAGATAGTACAGGGGATTTCTCCCATCAGGCAACAGGATTATCCCAAGAGGCATTGCTGCACGAGAGGGATACTCCCACTAAAATGGACGATTAAGTGGATTATCCCCTCGTGCAGCAAAACCGGCAATTTATACAGAAATCTATATTTTACACAATTTTACTCGCTTTTAGACGAATGACCGTTCGGTAGATAGCTGGGGTCGGCGGGCACATTTAGTGAGAATACCGCTCCGATCCCAGCTAAACTAACCGAACGCCGCACTAAATACATTAAAACATCGAGTTCGGTTTAAAATTACCGAACATCGATGGGGAACAGAATGTGCCGAACGCGGAACTCCCGAACGCTCTGGAAGTCCAGCGGTGTTCGGATCATTGAGTAGCCGTTTTCAGTTCCAGGCTCTCGACGACCGAACACCGCTGCAGAGACAAAGGATCCAAGATGGCCGACCGCCGCATGGTCGGTAGCCGAACGACGGCCACCTAGGAGAGCCCTTAATTACCGATTGCAACATTGTTGCAATCGGTTAATTGGTGCCACACGACTTGTGAGTGGGTGGTCTACCTGGGGAGCCCGCATTCGTATGGTGAACGGCCCGGATAGCCGTGTTTCGTCGAACGAAAGGTTTTGTATGCTGGCAGCGTACGGCTGCCAGCATGCGAACGGCCATAATACATCACATACACAGTTTAACATACACAGTACACATTCAGCCTACGGACAACCTTTAGTAACTATAGTCCAGAAGTGGCTAGGTTTGCCACAGTCCTATTTATAGTTAAATCCCCCCTCTCCTAATATTGTAAAGTGCTACGGAATCTGTTGGCGCTTTATAAATAGCAATAATAATAATAATCTAGGCATAGTAATACAGTACTTTTGGATTGAAGTAATGAACATAAGGTCCATTTAAGGTTTTACCAATAAGGGTGTGACACTTCTGCAAAACAGAGTCACGTCAAAGAGAGTCAACCAAGAGAATCAAGACTGCCATGCAGTCATGGTCTTTTCATAGCCTGGGCCATTTAGTATACATGTGTCTCAAGACTGACATACAGATTGACAGGTTAAAGCTAATTTGCTTCATAGATTCTATTAATCACTGTGTGGATCTGAAAACGTGCACAGATTGAGGGCTAGGTGAAATCTGGAAACATCAGGCAGCACAGTTGGGACTTAGTAGCTTGCCTGACTGGCTCAAGCAACTGAGCATTAAGTGCACTTGATTTGCTGCAAACGGTTCTGCGTAACTAGGACAAATCAGATCAACGCCAAGGGAAAGCATAACATCAGCTAGCAAAGAAAGATGGTGGACAATTGTAAGTGTGAACATTTCTAAGCATTTGTAGAACATGTCTGTTCTTTACATTGTAAACATTATTTTCTCAGATCTTCTTTTCGAAACAAGGATTTGAGAAGAACTGAAACAAAAAATTGCAAATTTTCAATAGCCAGTTTTTCCAAATCAACAATTTTGCCCTAAATCTCGGTTCTTTACAAATCCCAGTTTAGTAAAAAAAAAAAAAAAAAAAAAAACTCCATCAGCATTAGCTTGAATGGGATATTGGGTCTTTTTCAGTCAATTTAGACAATTTGTGGAAGTGTGTGGGCAAGTGGTAGAAGATTCTGAATGCAAATAATTAATATAAATTCAGGACCTAAAACAAAGCAAAGCAATGGATGATTTTCCAGTCAGCTGTTACAATGAGGCAAGTGTACTCATTCAAAGAAAAAAATATATAGTTTTGGTTTAAGAAATCAGTAGTAAGACATTTGCTTGAATGTGCAGTGCATAGTTATATAAAAAGATATTGACGTCCATGTTACAAAGAAAAAAATAAATGTTTGCTTACTTAGGAAAAATGTGTTGATGAGAGAACAGTATATGTATATGTGGCAGAGTAGGCCGAGCCCAACAGGTCAGAAAGTAGGGATTACAGATACAAGGAGCAGAGTCAAATTCCGTGGGTGGAGTCTATCAGCCTCTGTCCTTGGACTCAACCAGATGCCAATGATGAAAGATTGAGTTGACATGAGAGTCGAACTACTGGTTCCAAGATGCAGCTGATATTTTAAAAGTATGTTGTGGCAATACACACTTACACATTTTTTTTAACAGTAGTGTACAATGGACAAAGGAGCTTAGAAATGTAGACTTGACTAAAGGAGAGTCTGTATAGAAATACATTATATCTGTTTACTTGGAGGCAGCTTGATTTAATTAAATAAATATGTATAGGGAGCAGAATAGGGACTGTTCCCCCTACATAGGGTCACTTGGCAAATATGGATTGACACCTGTCCTCAGGGACCCTGATACACACTGACACAGAGCAGACTAGGGACTGTTCCCCCTACATAGGGTCACTTGGCAGATATGGATTGACACCTGTCCTCAGGGACCCTGATACACACTGACACAGAGCAGAATAGGGACTGTTCCTCCTACATAGGGTCACTTGGCAGGTATGGATTGACACCTGTCCTCAGAGAACCTGATACACACTGACACAGAGCAGAATAGGAAATATTCACTAAATTCCAAACATTGTTATACAGGGGAATATTCGGTAAATAAGGATAATGGGGGGGGGGGCTACTGTCCTCCCCCCCCGGCCCTAACCCCTGCGCGGTGGGTGGGGGCCATAAATCACAATGGGGGGGACCTACTCTCCTCCTGCCCGCCCCCACCTGTGAGCGGTGGGTGGGGGACATAAAAATAATGAGGGGGGGACCAACTGTATGATGTTGTATCGATCAGGTAGTGTAAGGGTTACGCCCGCTTCACAGTGACAGACCAAACTTCCCGTTTAACGCACCGCAAACAACCGCAAACAGTCCATTTGCACAACCGGAAACTCGCCATTTGCCATGTCCCGTTCCTTGTCCTCACTGATCTCATTGAAGGTCTCTTCCTCCACCCAGCCACGTACAACACCAAGGGTCCCCGAAAGGTGACAACAAGAACCCTGGGACACCTGCTGTGTTTGGTCTTCCACCTCCTCAAAGCCACCTTCCTCCTCTGACTCCTCTTCTTCAGACTCCTCTCTCTGCGTTGCCTCTCTCTGCGTTATTATAAGGTGTGTTAAGTAGTACTATTCTCATCAGTTACGAGTAGAGGACTATTTCCTTGTTTCGCCAAACCCCTTCAAAGATGGAAAAAGCGGTATGAGTGGAAGAAACAAGGAAATGTGGTCAGGTGGTGGTGCCAGCCCCACCGAGGGCTTGTACCCAGGTATGCTAATAAACTGAAAAAAGAAAAAATCTCCCAAGAAGGAGATCTAAAACTGGCATAGGAAAAGGTTAGACAACTATAATAATGTGATACCTACAAATCCTAGTGAGCATAGGTGTATAATAGAGGGAGAAAGGGAAAGCAGAGTAATGCTTCCTAATACTGTAGTGAGTACCCTTTGTTAAAGTAAATTGAATGGACAAAAGTCTTTATTGTATCATTTATAAATAACAAAGGGATACTATACTCATTCCCCTATAGTGGCTAATTGTGTAATAATGGTAATACTATTACCTATTATATAATATTGCCAGGGGCAAGGAAATTCCCTCTAAATAGATGGGTATAGGCAGAGAGTATGGAGACCGGAGTGATGCTGTCATAAAAAGTGTCAATAAGGTGATATAAAGTTAAATGTATAACAGACACACAGCCACCTGTCTCTTAGCTAGTTTCCAGAAATGCTGGATAGGTAGAAGGGCTATAAAGACTCAGAGAGTTCTAAGAAGAATCCTCTAAACTAGCCCTAATCTCCTTAAACACCTTCAAGGGTGTTCTAAGCTAAAGCTCAATCTAAACGTTTAGATGACTGCGTGATTTCCCATCACAGATGCTGGCTAGGAATAACACTGTACAAGACAAAGAGTGGGTCTAAGTGCCCATAGTGCAGTAAAGTGTCCCTAGTGAAGTGAAAAAGAGAATAACGAGCTGGCGCCCAAGAGATTAACGAGCTGGCGCCCTTTCAGGGGACGTGTATATGGCATCGATTTTAGGAACCGGGAGATGGAAAAAGATGCTTGGTCGGTCCTCCTACTTCAAATTTGGGGCACTGCGCGTGCAATCTAATGTGCCACCAGATAGGAGTGGTGTGTTAAGTAGTACGATTCCTATAAGTTTAATCCCTGTTATGTGCCTTTTTTTGGTTTGGTTTTTGAAGCCACAGTGCAGCACCAGAGGCCCTAAAAATTAGGCATGTACACATGCCTGAAAAATTAGGTATTGTTGCAGCCGCTGCTGTAGCAGTGGCTAGAAAAATTGATGTTTGTTTCCCAGGCAGAAAGTGCCCTAAAACATTGCGGCTTGAACCCTAGTTGGTGGCGGATAAGTCACGCAAGTCAACCGGCATTCAGAGCTAAAATACAGCAGCGTGTGGACCATTTTTAGCCCAAGGCAGCTCATCTCATCAGGCCCTTTTTAGTCCAATGTATCGCCCACTGTCAGTCCCTTCGGGATCCATCCCTCATTCATCTTAATAAAGGTGAGGTAATCTAGACTTTTTTGACTTAGGCGACTTCTCTTCTCAGTGACATTACCTCCTGCTGCACTGAAGGTCCTTTCTGACAGGACACTTGAAGCGGGGCAGGCCAGAAGTTGTATCGCAAATTGGGATAGCTCAGGCCACAGGTCAAGCCTGCACACCCAGTAGTGAAGGGGTTCATCGCTCCTCAGAGTGTCGATATCTGCAGTTAAGGCGAGGTAGTCTGCTACCTGTCGGTCAAGTCGTTCTCTGAGGGTGGATCCTGAAGGGCTGTGGCGATGCGTAGGACTTAGAAAGCTCTGCATGTTCTCCATCAACAACATGTCTGTAAAGCGTCCTGTCCTTACCGGCGTGGTCGTGGGAGGAGGAGGATTACTTTCACCTCTTCCCCTGTTAGATTCCCATTGTGCTGTGACATCACCCTTATACGCTGTGTAAAGCATACTTTTTCATTTATTTTGCAAATGCTGCATCCTTTCCGACTTGTAATTTGGTAACATTTCAGCCACTTTCTGCTGATACCGGGGGTCTAGTAGCGTGGACACCCAGTACAGGTCGTTCTCCTTCAGCCTTTTTATACGAGGGTCCCTCAACAGGCACGACAGCATGAAAGACCACTTTTGCACAAGGTTGGATTCCGAGCTACTCATTTCCCATTCCTCCTACTCAGTGATCTCAATGAAGGTATGTTCTTCCCCCCAGCCACGTACAACACCACTGGTACCAAATAGGTGACAACGAGCACCCTGGGATGCATGTTGTGGTTAGTCTTCCTCCTCCTGCTCAAAGCCACATTCCTCCTCTGACTCCTCTTCCTCACAATCCTCCCCCAGCGTTGCCGCAGGTCCAGCAAGCGATGCTGATAAGGCTGTTTCTGGTGGTGATGGTAACCACAACTCTTCCTCTTCCTCTTCACGCTCATCTACGGCCTGATTCAGCACTCTTCGCAGGGCACGCTCCAGGAAGAAAACAAATGGAATGATGTCGCTGATGGTGCCTTCGGTGCGACTGACTAGGTTTGTCACCTCCTCAAAAGGACGCATGAGCCTACAGGCATTGCGCATGAGCGTCCAGTAACGTGGCAAACAAATTCCCAGCTCCGCAGAGGCTGTCCTAGCACCCCGGTCATACAAATATTCATTAATGGCTTTTTCTTGTTGGAGCAGGCCATGCACGGCACATGTGTCAACTTGCCCAACTTCAATGCCGCCAACAAATTTGTTCCGTTGTCACAAACCACTTTGCCGATCTCCAGTTGCTGCGGAGTCAGCCACTTTTCCATCTGTGCGTTCAGGGCGGACAGGAGTGCTTGTCCGGTGTGACTCCCTGCTTTCAAGCAAGTCAAACCCAAGACGGCGTGACACTGCCGGGATGTGGAATAGTACCTGGGGAGCTGGGGGGGTGCCGTTGATGTGGAGCAAGACGCAGCAGCAGAAGAGGACTCAGCCGAGGAGGTTATGGAAGAAGATGGAGTAGGAGGAGTAGAGGAGGTGGCAGCAGGCTTGCCTGCAAATCGTGGCGGTGTCACCAACTCCTCTGCAGAGCCACGCATTCCATGCTTGGCAGCCGTCAGCAGGTTTACCCAATGCGCAGTGTAGGTGATATACCTGCCCTGACCATGCTTTGCATACCAGGTATCAGTGGTTAGATGGACCCTTGCCCCAACACTGTGTGCCAGACATGCCATTACTTCCTTTTGCACAATCGAGTACAGGTTGGGGATTGCCTTTTATGAAAATAAATTTTGTCCGGGTACCTTCCACTGCGGTGTCCCAATAGCTACAAATTTTTTGAATGCCCCAGACTCCACCAGCTTGTATGGTAAAAGCTTGCGGGCTAATAGTTCAGACAAGCCAGCTGTCAGACGCTGGGCAAGGGGGTGACTTTCTGACATTGGCTTCTTACGCTCAAACATGTCCTTGACAGACACCTGACTGTGGGCAGATGAGCGGGAACTGCTCAAGGCGAAAGACGGAGTGGCGGATGGTTGAGAGGGGTCAAGGAGGACAGCAGTGGTTGATGTGGCTGAAGATGCTGGACCAGGAGGAGGATTGAGGCTTTGAGTTTGTGTGCTGCATGTACTCATGTGTTAATCCCATCGCATTTGTGATGTGCGATCATGTGCCTACGCAAAGCAGTTGTACCTAGGTGGGTGTTGGACTTCCCACGACTCAGTTTCTTTTGGCACAGGTTGCAAATGGCATCGCTGTTGTCAGAGGCAGACACACAAAAAAAATTCCACACTGCTGAGCTCTGCAATGATGGCATTCTGGTGGATGACACAGCATGCGTTGATTGGCGTGCTGACGGGCTGACCCTGGGTGCCGATGCATGCTGTCTGACTGTGCCACTAGCTCCTTGCGATGACCTCCCCCTGCTTCCAATTCGTCTCCTCCTCCTCTCTGTCTCCCCATCTGAACTTTCGCCCTGTACTTCTTCTTGCCGAGCGGGCACCCACGTTACATCCATGGACGCATCGTCATCATCAACCGCTTCACTTGTATCTGACAACTCAGCAAAGGAAGCAGCAGCGGGTACAACATCATCATCATCACACCGTATGTCCATGTGTGTAATGCTGCCTGACTGAGACATATCCCTGTTATCTACATCCTCTGGCAATAATGGTTGTGCATCACTCATTTCTTCAAACGGATGTGTAAATAACTCCTCTGATAGATAAAGTGAAGCGGCTGTGGTGCTAGTGTTGGTGGTGGCGGCAGGCGGGTGAGTGGTTTCTTGAGAGGTGCTCCAAGCTAAGCAGGAGGAGGATGGTGCGTCAAGGTTCCGAGCGGAAGCTGTAGAAGATTGGGTGTCCTGTGTTAGCCAGTCAACTATGTCCTCAGAACTTTTCAAGTTCAGGGTACGTGGCCTCTGAAAACTGGGCATTATACTAGGGCAAAAGGGAATCACAGCACCACGACCACGATGGCCCCTGCGGGGTGGCCTGCCTCTGCCTGTCATTTTTTGGGGGGATTAGTGGTACTATGCGTGCAAGCTAATGTGAGACCAGATATGGTTGGCAGAGTACACGCTGTAGGCCTGACACACCAGCTTGAAGACAACTAACTACTATTCAATCTATAACAGTGAAAACATTTTTTTGTTTTTAAATGCACGCTATTGTGACACCAGATATGAGTGGCACTGTGCACTGGCAGAGGTTGGCAGAGTACACGCTGTAGGCCTGACACACCCACTTGAAGACAACTAACTGCTATTCAATCTATAACAGTGAAAAACTTTTTGGGTTTTTAAATGCACGCTATTGTGACACCAGATATGAGTGGCACTGTGCACTGGCAGAGGTTGGCAGAGTAGACGCTGTAGGCCTGACACACCAGCTTGTATACAACTAACTGCTATTCAATCTATAACAGTGAAAAAAGTTTTTGGGTTTTTAAATTCACGCTATTGTGACACCAGATATGAGTGGCACTGTGCAATGGCAGAGGTTGGCAGAGTAGACGCTGTAGGCCTGACACACCCGCTTGAAGACAACTAACTGCTATTCAATCTATAACAGTGAAAAAAGTTTTTGGGTTTTTAAATTCACGCTATTGTGACACCAGATATGTGTGGCACTGTGCAATGGCAGAGGTTGGCAGAGTACACGCTGTAGGCCTGACACACACGCTTGAAGACAACTAACTGCTATTCAATCTATAACAGTGTAAAAAATGTTTTGGGTTTTAAATGCACGCTATTGTGACACCAGATATGAGTGGCAATGTGCACTGGCAGAGGTTGGCAGAGTACACGCTGTAGGCCTGACACCCGCTTGAAGACAACTAGCTGCTATTCAATCTAAAACAGTGAAAAGAGTTTTGGGGGTTTTAAATGCACACTATTGTGACACCAGATATGAATGGCACTGTGCACTGGCAGAGGTTGGCAGAGTACATGCTGTAGGCCTGACACCCACTTGTAGACAACTAACTGCTATTCAATCTATAACAGTGAAAAAGGTTTTTAGGTTTTTAAATGCAAGCTATTGCGACACCAGATAAGAGTGGCACTGTGCACTGGCAGAGGTTGGCAGAGTACACGCTGTAGGCCTGACACCCGCTTGAAGGACACTGACTGCTATTAGATTACATTTAAAAACTTTTTTTGTTTTTAAATGCACGCTATTGTGACACCAGATATCAGTGGCACTGTGCACTGGCACAGGTTTGCAGAGTACACGCTGTAGGCCTGACACACACTTATGAAGGACACTGACTGCTATTATATTACAGTCAAAAACTTTTTTTGTTTTTAAATGCAAGCTATTGTGACACCAGATATGAGTGGCACTGTGCACTGGCAGAGGTTGGCAGAGTACACGCTGTAGGCCTGACACTCGCTTGAAGGACACTGACTGCTATTAGATTACAGTCAAAAACTTATTTTGTTTTTAAATGCATGCTATTGTGACACCAGATATGAGTGGCACTGTGCACTGGCAGAGGTTGGCAGAGTAGACGCTGTTGGCCTGACACACAGACGCTTGCAGACAACTAACTGCTATTCAATCTATTACATTGAAAAAAAAAATGTTTTTTAAATGCACGCTATTGTGACACCAGATATGAGTGGCACTGTGCACTGGCAGAGGTTGGCAGAGTAGACGCTGTAGGCCTGACACACACGCTTGAAGACAACTAACTGCTATTCAATCTATAACAGTGAAAAAACTTTTTTTGTTTTTAAATGCAAGCTATTGTGACACCAGATATGAGTTGCACTGTGCACTGGCAGAGGTTGGCAAAGTACACGCTGTAGGTCTGACACACAGACGCTTGCAGACAATTAACTGCTATTCAATCTATTACAGTGAAAAAAATGTTTTTGTTTTTAAATGCAAGCTATTGTGACACCAGATATGAGTGGTGGCACTGGGCAAGTGGGCACAGTATCCACTGTGAGCCTGACACAGAAGCTGGCAGGCAGGCAACTGCAAATAGATTACACAGGGAAAAAAAGCAGAAGGATGTTCTAGCACTAAAAGGGCTTTTTGGGGTGCTGTCCTTACAGCAGAGATCAGATGAGTCCTTCAGGACTGTAGTGGACATTGAATACACTAGCCTAGCTATCCATTTCCCTTTAAAATCAGCAGCAGCTACACTTTCCCTCCTCTCACTAAGAATGCAGCTTCAGAATGAATCTAAAATGGATGTTGTACAGGAGGTGGGAGGATCTGGAAGGGAGGGTCTGCTGCTGATTGGCTGGAATGTGTCGTTATGTTCGCCAGGAGCTATTCGCCAGCGAACCGTTTGGTACATCACTAGCTTTCAGTAGCGGCAGTCAGGAACTCCCTGACACTGCTAGTGGAATGTTGCTGTTGGTATATAGCTGTGTTAATGTTGCAAATAAATAGGGAACATAGTAATATAAGGACCACACTGGCAGTACGCAGCAAAAATAAAAGAAGTGTATAGTCCTGTTTATGAGTAGATTTCCAGACAATGGTTTCCATTGACTTTGAATATATTTGTATAATGTTATCATATCCCCTCTGAGGTGCTGTTTTTCCAAACTACAGCAATTTACATGTATTAACCTTTCTTGATAATAAAATGCTCCATTCCTTTTAGCAATTTTGTAGCCCGCCTCTGCACTTTTTTTAGTGCCATAATATCCTTCTTTATAACAGGTTCTCAAAATTGCACAGCATATTCAAGGTGTGGTCTTATCAGTGATTTATAAAGAGGCAAAATTATATTTTCATCCCAAGAGCCAAACACAAAAATATAAAAACATAAAAGTGCCCCAAAACATAATGAAAACATAAAATAACCCCACAAATATTATATATTTTAATAGCCCTGATCTGAGCACCCAAGTTCTCCAAATAGCACTCAGATCCATGCAGTGTAGGAAAACTCCACTATGTTAAAGTTTTGACCTGCTGCACAAGTGGTTCTATACCCAAAATAGTTCCAGGGCATTTGGTGCTTTGGTGTCGCCCTTAGTCTCAGACACCTTCCCTCCAAAAATTGCTCTCCTAGCGGATTTCAAAGTGGTTCAAAACCATGAACCAATTTGTACGGTCAACTCATGCCGAAAACAGTTCCATAACATTAGCGGCTAAGTCCCGCTGAGGTGACCGGGAACCCACAAAGTCCTCATGCCGAAATTAGCTCCATAGCGGTCGTGGCTAAGTACTGCTGAGGACATTTTGTGGGTTTAGTTAATGTGAACAGCCGCCAGAGAGCAAGCGTTTGGTTCCATTCGCATGAAGGGAAAGTGCCAAACTAGAAACAAGCAGGGCAAGCTACTAATGGCAGCTGGGCAGGGTAACTCCCAAACGGTGTCCGATAGTGGGGAGGAGGCCGGCTTCCACACTCCTCGAGGAGTCTGTGGCAAACGTACATGGAAAGGGGCGTTTGTCACACTACTAATTTATTCTACTTTCTTAATGGGAGTGTCAAGTTCTTCTTCTTTATAGTTCATTTCCATTAATCTTTTCTTGATGATAGTAGCCAGTTTCTGATATTTCTCTTTGTCAGTACAGTTCCTTCTAAACTGTCTAAATTCATTGTATGTAAAGTTTTTCAGTCATACTGGATGATGTCCACTGTCCTTCAGGATGAAGCTATTTGCATCAACTTCTTTGAAGTGGCTTCTGGTTTTGAGTTCTACCTTTTCATTGTTTTATATATATATATATATATTCTTTAACAACAGGTTTTTAATCCTTTTCATTTTTCTTTCTACTTTACAAAAAACATTATAATTTTCTCCATCTTTATACAAAATATATTATATATTGTATTAAATAATGCAATTTTACACATCCTTCAGATTTATACTGTCATTAATTGCTTAACATTTAGAGAGAAAACAAAATCAAAAAACACGAAATACAATAAATACATAACATAAATTTAACAAATTGTTAAATTCAATCATACTAACCATTCGTACATCCATACTAAGAGTCTCTGCGGGGGAGGGAGGTCCAATTTTTGTTTATATAAAGGTTTATACTATGTGATATAAAGGAATTACATATTGTCAGAGTTTTTAGTTAAATAGTTTTTCATAGGTAACCACAATTTTTCATATTTTTCCACTGTATCATTAAGTATATAAAAGCTACGTTCCATTTTATATTGATACAGTATTTGATTACATATAGACGGCCAATCTAGTCCCGAAGATTTCCAGTTACGGAAAAAAAATATGGGTTATTAGATATTCTTGAGATTTACTACAGGAAGGAAAACCTATATTCTATAGAAACATATATGGAGTATATTGATCATTGTTAAATCATTTTTTCAAACACCTTTTAATTTGTAATCTAATTTAGTACAGAGCCACCAAATATGTAAGAGGTTTCCTTTTCCCAATTGACATCTCCAACAAATGTCTGAGTTAGTTTTAGATATCTTATTTAATCTCGAAGGGACTAGGTACCATCTATATATAAACTGATAGTGCATTCCAGCATAGATATACAATGAATATTACAAGATACTCTTTTAATACCCAATAACCATTCATCCATAGAAAATTGTGTAGGCAATTCAAGTTCCCATTTACAAAAGGGAGAGGGTTTCTTTTTTTCTTAAGCTTCCAATTGATTATTATTGGAGAAAAATGTCAATATTTTAGACAGTATTTTTTTATTTTGAAGGGTAGCATATTTAAATAGATCATCAATCCAGTGACCAGGTATATACTCTTTAGTTAACATTTAGCTTTTAATTCACAGATAGAAAAATAATTCTTTGTTCGGTAGTGCAAATTTATTTTGAAGTTGTTGGAAAGACGTAATTTTTCCAGAAACTAAAACATCTTTATTTTTAAGATACCTCTTGATATCCCTGAATACAAATTTAAGTCTTCGATATCATATGAAAGAATCTCAATTGGTGTTTCATAAGACAACTTGTCAAATACGTATCTTTTTTAAAATTTAAATATGGTCTGTTTTTACATCAATTATAGTTGGATTCACAGAGGGTGTAATTTTAAGAACTGAGAATTTAGACCAAAATATTTTAGAAATTAATTGAGGTTTAATGTCTGTTTTTTTCAAAGTTAAACCAGTCTGAAGTTTTAGAGTTAGAATTTAAATTTGTAATATTGTGAGCAAACATAGCTGCTTCATATAATTGATATATATATATATATATATATATATATATATATATATATCAGGAAAGGATAGACCTCTGTCTTTCTTATGTTTAATTAGAATATTATATGCAATCCTTGTATTTTTTTTCCCTTCCAGATATAATCTTTGACTAAGATTTATACCTTTTCTATGGAGCTATTAAGGTCTAGAAAATCCACTTCTTTCTAGCTTAATTGTGTAGTGAATTTCACTCCCCATGTAGTTAATTGGAGTTAGTATAACTCCCTGTGGAGTTAATGTAACTCAGACATTCTTTGAGTGAGGACTCTTGTCCTTCCAAAATGAATAGGACATTTTACATGTATCACTTGTAGATGATGATGTTCTTCTGCCATCTATGGTGAATCGAGATGTAGTGGTTTTCCCAGTGGCCCATGAAGAAATTGGTGAAAGTGGGGGCAACATTTTTCCCCATCTCCTTTCCCCTTCTCTGTAGATATGTTCAAACCAAAAGTAATTTTGAGTAAGAATGAATGTAATCCTATTAATAATAAAATCCATTTGTTTGTCTTCGTGTTCAATTATTTGACTAAGAGCTGCTATAACCACATGCCTGCCTCTAGGTGACATCAGGGACAACAAGGAAGCATTTTTTTACACCATGAGAAGTCTAATAGATACTTTATTATACTGGTGGTATTCTTAAAGAGAGATTTTACCTTAGTGACATATGGTTGAAGGATCAACACAGATAATCTTCTAGGGAATCTAGGAATCTATACCTGAGATAGGTCTTGCCAATGGGCCTGAAAGTTCTTATTGATTTTAGGCAGAAAGTAGAATGTTGGCATTTTTGGATATTAGAGGTGAAGAAAGTTGTATTCTGCTGCAGTGATGATGCCTTCTTAGTTTGCTTCTAGTAGGAGAGTGTTTAAAGACATTTACATAATTTTCAAGGGATTATCTTTAAGGACCTCGTAGGCTTCCTGGTCTTTCAGAAGGCTGAATGCTTCTTCCATGTAGTATTTTCTGGACATATTGATGATGCCCGCTCCTTTATCTGCAGGCTTAATAATAATTTCCTCATTGTTGGCTAAATTTTCAATTCATTCTAAATTTGCTTTGCTCAGATTATGGTGTCTCCTTCCATAAGTTCGAATTGACTCAATTTTTCCACTACCAATTCTCAAACAATCTCTACACTGAAGACACTTGGTTTATAGGAAAGGCATTGGATTTGGGCTTGAGGTTGCTATGTATGTATTTAATTGGAATTTGGAGGCCATTGTCATTCTTCTTCTCCAGTAACTGTTCTTGTTGGAGGAAATTTTTTTTTTAGGGTTAGGTTTCCGATATCCTTTTTGAGGACATACTTGAAAACGAGAGAAATCTCAATGTATATTTTATAAATAAATAATAAAGTGAATTTATCTAATTTCCTTGTTGGAGCGTATTTGTTGGAAGATCAATGAGTGAGTTTTCACTGTCTTTTCATTTCCATTTTGTGTTTAATATTTAGAGGCAAACGCACCAAGCCCATTCTCTGTGTTGGCAAAATATGTTGCATGTGAAATTAGCACAGGACATCTAATTAAGTTATCCTTTATTTATATCACACAGAATACATCACTATAGAAACAGAGAAAGTATGTGGACCACTGGATGCCTTGCCTATTTTACCGTGACAAAGCACGGGTCATAAGGAATGTCAAGTGCACCATGTCTCATTAAATTTACAGTTAATTATTTTTCTATAAAAGAGACAATAGTTATTTAGTGTTTCTTTTTAATGCACACAAAAAGACAGCAGACAACGTGTGACTTTTTAGCTTACAACCTGTGACTTCTTAAAAACTAACTTATACATATTTAATAAAATATTGAAAAGTTTGGTCTGAATACAAAAATAAAATATCCACAGAAACTGTAATAAATTAAGTAATTGATACAGCGTAGGCCGCTAATGGTTTTTGGAGACTAATGATCCATACATGTTTTTAATTTAGCAAGTTCACTGAGCTGCTTTTGTTCCTTTTCAGCTTGGTTGTCAGGTAGTCACTCTTAGAAGAACACATTAATTAATGCAATTTAACAACAGTGTGCCTATTCTCTAGACCCATAATCTGTATAAAAGGGAATAATGGGGATTTGAGCAGACCATAAACTCACACAGAGTAAATAAGAAAAGCCACTTAAATAAACATCAACATTTAAAAGTGCCAACTGAACCTCTTATTTCTAAATATAAATTAGTTATTTAAATATTATTTCCCATGAAAAACAAAAATGCTGCACTCGTTGTGAAAAACAACCAAAGAAAACAAATTTTCATTTTAAAGCGATAGTAAAAGATGTTACAAGATCATCTAAACACACATATATATATATATATATATATATATATATATATAATATGTAGTTGTTAACCTTGTTTAACCCCTTCGTGACGCTAGACGGAAACTTTTCATCATGCTTGTCCTTGCGTTAAGGACGCATGATGGAAAATTTCTGTAATTTACTAAAGTTAACCCCAGATCGCCGCAATTGCCGCAATCGCGGGGTTAACACTCCTCTAGTCTGCCTCAGTATTCAAGGCAGACCGGGAGCACCCGATTGCGCTGTCCCTACAGCTATGATCGCTCTGACAGGCTGTCAGAGCGAGTGCATGTGCTGCAGGCACTCCTGATCTGCCTCCCTGTGCTTCCGTGGTCAGTGTTAAGTGCAGTGATCGTCTCCCTGTAAAAATAAAATAAATAAAGTTAAAGTTAAATCCCACCCCCTTTCCCCTGCTTTAATAAAATTAACCCTTTCCCTCCCAATTGATCATTGACTGTAGTGATCTATTGTCAGGGACTACATTGTACTGTGATCTGATTACCCCTGAGGGTTAACTTTTATTTATTTATTTTAACCCTCAGGGGTTCAATTTATTTCATTAATTAATTTAAATATTTTATAATGATATATTTTGATA
This sequence comes from Pelobates fuscus, assembly GCF_036172605.1. NCBI lineage: Eukaryota > Metazoa > Chordata > Amphibia > Anura > Pelobatidae > Pelobates > Pelobates fuscus. The sequence continues at coordinate 336,306,365 of NC_086319.1, forward strand.
GCTGGGGTGGGTGGGAGTGATTGCATAGGGGTTAACTGTAAACAAAAGTTTATAAAAAATTTAAAAGTGTAGAAAAAGAGAGTTTTAAAAAGTTTAAAAACAAGTTTTCAAAAGTAAAAAAGTTTAAAAGAGTAAAAAAATACATAAAAAATTCTCATTACCACTACACCTGGAACAAACTAGCGAAAAAATGATCTCACACTAAGGGTTAAAATATGCCTTTTGAAATACACCAGGGTGTATTCTTTAACAAATTGTATGCGTTTGTGGGGTGGTTTGTTTAACAAACCAGCTAAACTACTCCAAAATTGAACATGGACACAGCATAAAAAGTGAATGGCTTTGTCTCAAATGTGCCCTTCAACATCCACCTGTACCTGGCAAAGGTACATACGGGGGTATTGTTGTACTCAGATGACATAGCTGAGCAACATATTAAATATTATACAGCCATAGCACACATAAGGTTTGCAAAATATACGGTGCAAACTCACTCTGTGTGTAAAAAAGGCAGAAAAACATGCTGATTACCACTACATATGGTAAAAGCTAGCGGAAAAATTATCCCATGCCAAGGTTTAAAATGTGCTTTTTAAAATACCCTGGGATGTCTTCTTTAAGAAATGGCATGCCTTTATGGTGTAGTTGGAATATGTAACCTGCGTAAGTGCTCCAAAGTGGGACACGGATGCATCAATACCCTCCATGAAAATTCACATTTAAAAACCTGAACTTGTCACATCTCCTTTACAGTACTGTAACTTCACAAAATAGTGTCTAGGTCATACATTGGACATATTGTTCTACTCAGAAGATGTAACTGAGCATAATTTGGGGGATTTTATGACGGTGGCACATATCAAGTGTAAGAAATACTCAGCAAAAATGCAACATGTATGTAAAAATTCAATTTTTTTCCCCTCACCACTAACATTGGCATAAATTGGTGAAAATATTGTGACAAGTTAAAGCACAATACATGCCATATAAGATAACCTGGGGTGTACTTTATCAAATGGAAGTCTTTTGTGGAGTTATTTGAACAGTCAAACTGCTATAATACCCCAAAATTAGATATAGGCCCGTCAAATCCATCTATAAAAATTTTAAGTATACAAAACTGAAATAGCCTTGTCTCTTATATGGCATTGCAGCTTCACAGAATAGTGCCAAAGGAATACAATGAGATATTGTTATACTCAGCAGATGTAGCTGAACACAATATGGGGTTCTGTGCAGGAATAGCACACACCAGCTTTACCAAATACACATTACAAAAACCTTGTTATATGTGTACATGCCAAAATAGAGAAAAAACACAATTTTCGTCCAATATTTAGCAGAGATTGGCGATGAAATGGCTATGCAAAAAGAGTCAAAATAACCTTAGGTAAATACCTGTGATTTCTACTTTATATAAATATATACTTTTGTATGGCAATTTTGTTTTCTGTGATGGCTACTAAACCTACAAGACAAGCATACCAACTTCTAAAATTGTTTCACATTGAAATTTCATTTTAGTTCTTGTATTTTGTGTCCTGTAACTTTCAAAATAAGCTGAAATCCTATACATATTATGTACTCTATAAATCAAGACACATAAATGAATGTTTTTTTTCCCATTTTGGCTTTTTTTTATAATTATTGAGAATTTATCTATTTATATGTGACATCAAATTAAAGCTCTTTTTGCCCTCTTAAAAACGGTATATAATATGTGTTGGTGCAATAAATGACAGAGATGCAAATTGCGTTTGAACACAAAAAGCAAAAGATGCAAAATTGTCTTGTGTCCTTAAGAGTAAGACAAGCAAGTGAGTGATTATTCCTGGGTAGACAAATGCTTAAGATGTAGACAATGAAGCCCTATCTCAGACTGTGATGTGTCACCTATGATTATTGCTTAGCTCAGCCTATGCCCTCCACTGATTGCCTAATGGACGTGTGAGACAGTGTACCAGAGTCCTGCTTCACGCTTTCCCACCCGCATCAAGCCTGGTGACTGTCCCTCTCTCCGGACCCACAAGTTCCATGCGTTAAAACAGGCAAGACTTGCTTTCTGAGACCTTCAGGAAGAGTCCTCTGTATGCGGTACGTGAGGGTCAAGTTGCGTAGAGGGGTTCTTCTCAGAAGGATTGCAGGTTTTTGTAGGTCTGAGCCGTCTGCATCAGGACTGTTTGTGATGCTTCCGCTTCCTCCCCTGCCGCACTGTGGTATGCTTGAGCCCTGCCTTGGTTAGTTTCTTTCTATTCTGTGAGGAGTTGGTTCGGGTCAGAGCTGCATATAGAACATAAGGGTCATGTCCTCAATCAGCAAAGTGTGAGTGCATCAAAATATACACTTTCATTATGCAATATGATGTCAGAGCAATACGCCAAAGCCCAGGGAGCTTTAAAGACACCTTGCACAAGCACTGCCCTTGTTTTGGCCAGTCAAAAAGGCTATCAGTCTGCCTGGTGTGCATGCACATAACACTACACAAGGCCACACCTTTTGGACATCACAAATTATGCAAATTATTAAACTGACATGCCCCTAAAATCACTTTTTAATTCATAATAAAGACCCCAAAATTCTAATATTCTGTGCAACAGAAAAAAAGAACCCCCCTACCCCATGGTGAAGTGGCAATATTGTAAAAATATTAGGCACATGAGATACCTCAAATAGAGTAAAAGAAATGGGTGTTTGGCCTAGACACACTAATTCCCCATGAGTTGAATGCTGATTTTGATCATTGTAATTAAATATTTTATTATTTTTAATATGTTGCTGCTATTCTTATTTTATATGTTAATGCTTTGTTTTTACACATTATCGTACATATTTTTATATAATTTTATATTTAATCATTTTATTTTTATTGTGTAATACTATTTGCCCTCATCTATATCTTTACTCATCTACATTTTTATTGTTACCCATATTTCATTATTAAGCTCATTTGATGACTTCTATTTACCCCCCATTTTACATCCACAAGTTTTATTTATCAATTGAAAAAAATACTCTAGTCACATGACTTCCATTTTGACGGTGGCACCATTTTGTTTGAGTCGTGTCTTATTTTTGTGGTCCCTCTCTCCTCAATGCCCCCCTTTTTTTTGTTTCTAGCCTGTTTAGCTCCTACTCACTCATTCTGCGCACCCAGTGAGTTTAAGAGTATTTTTTGTGTGGGCCCTTTGTGGCCCCGCGAGCCACATAGTTTGTGACTCAGTGCTATCTTGTTTCCACTCTCCTTCCTTCCTCCTTTAACTATTTTAACATGAAATAAACTTTATTTTATTTAATTTTACTAATTCCCAAAAAGTGTACAATGTCCTATCTATCTTTCTTTCTATCTACGTCCATTATATAATACAATGCAATAAATAATGTATTTTCTGTATTTCTGTATGCTTTATACTAATTTTGAATTTTACTCTGCTATTTAAACAGGTCATGCCCAGGTCTCTGTAAACACTTTGATAAAGCCCATCTAATTTGGCAAAATTCACTTGTGTTACATTTTATTTTATGTTTATATCTTTTTCCAACTTCTAATAAAGTAGTGAATTTTTAACTCTCCTGGTCCATCCTGTTTTGTTTCTGTCACCTGGACATCCTATCCCTCGGTGGGGAACATATCACCTATACTTTGAAAACTGAGTGAAAACCTCTTTTTGCACTAGACTTGTGAGTAAATTTCCAGCTATTTTATTTACCTTTCCTGTTACAGTGTGCGCAATACTTTATGAATTTGTTATCCACATACTGCCACGGTAAGGACCATTACAACAATACATATTGAAGAGTGGGGAATGTACCACTTTGCTATCTGTTGGGAGTCATTTTTATGCTCCGTCCTCAGGCAGCGATTGTATCACACAGGCGCATAAAAGTAGAGCTTACTGGTAGCTCTAATTATTGTAAGTGCAATATTTGTATCTTCAACATCCAACTTACTACACTATATAGTTTTTCTCTGTGTGATTGTCTCATTTCATGCTTGAATATTCTTAATAATCTGCTCCTTTCATCTGTACACATCTTTTCTTTGACCAGATAAGAGACACTCTAGTTTGGGTTGTTCCAGCTGCCTTTACTACCCACATTACAAGCGCTAAAAACATATCGCCTTGCTCTTTCATTTCAGCTGAAGAGGCATGCCAGCCTGACATCAAACATGCAAAGTATTTATTTTACCATTTTTATTTATCTACTTTTAACACGTCTTGCATTTCCACTTTAATACTAACTTTTCAGACTCTGTGAAATATTGGAAAATAAAGGACACTGTATACTTTCTAAAGCTTTTCATCTCTCAAATATATTTATAAAGGCTGAATGAATAATTGAAAAATTAAAATCGTGTACATTTTTACATTTGTCCCCAAAGCCAAATATATACAACATTGCTGTGTTGTGACATGTTTATATGCTAGCTACATATCTCTTTCTACAAATACATGTCATGCCAAGACTTTTTAAATCAAAAAGTGGGTCAATAGTGGAAGGGTTAAACACTGTACATTGACAGTGAATATGGATGATACCTCACTGCAAACTCTGTAGCTGCTGGGTTTTAAACTGACCCATGGGGACATTATCCAGGTCAATGGCATGGATTTCTGTTAGAATGGTCTGTGTTATTGTTTATTGTTAAGTATTTTTAAATTCGTAATGGAGTATTGTTTTAGTCAGTTTTATGGCAGTCACTGCTACTACTGATTGATTTCAGCTCATATTCTGTCACAGTCATTGATAACTAACAGTTTGTTTCAGACAAAATTATTTCTCATTGCCACTTCATAGATGTTTAATTTGGTGTGAAATTAAACAAAAATGTTCAAAAAAAAAGTTGTTCCACAGAAAACAACCCATTCATAAATCGCAAAGAAGAAAGAAATTGCATAAAAGTGATCAATATTCCCTATATAAGTTGGCTCTAAAATGAGCAATTAAATGATATATCTCAGTTTTGAAATTTTGATATCTTTAAGCAAGATTAAAAATGTAAACTTTAAAATGATTATAGATTTTTTCTCTCCCAGACAGATTTTTAAACTCACTTAAATGATCCCATGCAGTCCGCCCACTGACCTTCTGCTTCCCCTTCTACATGGGATAATGGAACGCTATTCTGCTTTCTGGAATTGACAGGCCTAAGTGAAGAAGGGCAGAAGGGTGGTGTTTCGTGTATATGACCATCTGGTGGTAAGATACAGCAATTATGGATATACAGCACAAATCCTCATATCTTTCATGATACTTAGAAAAATCTCTTTGACAATCTTCATATCGCTACATAGCAATGCCCACCAAATTATTGCAAAGCCCCATAAAAAAATAATTAGGGTAACAATAACAAAACAAAAATTCACTTGGATGTCAGTCACAAAAAAACAAACAGAGAAGGTTTTGCTTTCTTAAAATAAGGCTCACTTGAGAAATCTGCCTGCTTCCCTCAGAAACATTAGAGACAAATGTTAAAATAAATAAATAAATAAATAAGAGCTACAAATACTAATATTATTTTGTAGACGTTATAGCTTTAGAATTACCATTAGACTTTAAAGCTCCACTATATTAATTGGAACAGGTCAGTGTCGTACAATTAGGTGGCAAGGAATTATTGCATTAGTAAATGATATGGAAAGTCAGGAACGCAGGCCAGTGTCATCCATGTTAATAGCATTACTCATAACTGCTGGGTTTTCATGAATTTTTCACCAGTATCAATGAGGAACTCCTGAAGAAACACTTCCTTTTCTCTCCTTGGTGGCCATTCATGGTTAAACTCTTAGGAGTATATCTATAGCATGCTTTGCATTTTGTCCAGCTTTATTGTGGATCTTGTTTTAGTAACTCCTAAGCTAGCAAGTTATTTGACCAATCTTTGTCTGCCAGTATTGACCCCTAAAGTCTGGAGTCATGTGCCTGTTTATGATATTTAGTTGACATCTATTTGAGATATCTTTCTCCCTGTTAACTTGAACCATTCTAATGCTGGTAATGCAACTTACTGCCCCTTGCTTATATCTGTTGTCAGCTCAGTCCAAATTGGAATTTTGGGAGGAGCCATATCCATGCCTCTATGCCTGTAGGAATCAGAATTCTGGTTTTTGATCTCTGATATGCACACGTCACTCACTGTTTACCTTATAATGAACTTTAATGTTGAATGGGATTCTATTAAGTGTACGCTCCAGGCTTTTATTTCAAGCACTGGCTTTTGCTCGTTACTCAACTCTCAATTCACTGGAAGACACATTTTGGCAATTCTACTGTTGTTCAATTTATTTGGCTACTAATTGGCTTTCAAATTACCTGTTATTGTGCTCAAAGGCACAGCCTGCACTGGCTTGTTCAGCTATTCGCCATTGTGAACCCTACTAGGAAGGATTATCCATTTCTTGTATAAAACCACCTAAGGTCTGCTTCAGACTGTGCCTCGTATTTTGTCTCTGATGTTTAGAGGGAACTAGCTACATGCATTACAAGAGTGTGTCTTGTATGTTAATGGTTGTCTTGTATGTTAATGGTTGCTTATGATATACATTAGCACTGAATATACTTCTCTGAGAATTCATTATCACATCCTTTGATATTTATCAGCTAAATGTACCTATGTATCTATGGCTTCAATTTAATTATTCTTGGATATACTTTCCAATTGATTTAATATATTTTGATAAACTTTTCAAACAATTTAATATTATGACAAAATATCTTAATTTTGTAATATTTATATTTTTTTTACATATTTATATTTTTTATACAAGAAATATTTTTTTCATATTTCAAAAATAATTTTAAAGATTTATCCAAACATATTAAATCATTTGAAAGGCTTATCCAACAAGCAGGTAAATCTGTTGTAACATTTTTCCAATTGTATTGCATAAGTTGGAAAGCTTATTACATCCAGGTCTATGTCCCAAAGAATACCTGAAGGGTTAAAAGTCTAACGCTAGTATCTTTTCTGACAAAAACAAACATTTTCAAAAAACTGCTCATCCTGCATTTCTGTGGAACATGTGGAACAAGAACAGGGTCCATTGGGAAAGTAATAGCGGAAAAAAAATATTTGGTATTGGCAGCTCCATGTGATGTATTATGATAGTCTAGCGTTCATTGTTGGGGTCAGTGAGGCAGAGTTCATGTCACCGGTTTTTGATTAATTGCTTAGTCACACATCCACCCATATATGTTACAGCTAATCATCAATGATGTCAAATTGATGATGTCATTTATAGCACAAGAGAAGGTGGAGTCATGCGTGTAGTGTTGAGGCCCATTATGGTGCTACCATTTGCTTATTCACCCATAACAACAGAACTCTATGTTTTCACGCTTGCATTGTTTGATAAAATTACTCGCAGCAGTTGTAGAAAATTTTATAAACATGCTGCAGTCACTAGCAAACAGTACTTTATGTTTGGCAATATAGTACAGCTGCAGTTCTTTAGTCCAGTGGGGAATCAATTTGATTTATTTTGTCTCTTTCGTAAAATGTCCTTGGCCATATATCACCAAATGGCAAAAAAGAACACATTTTTACATTTGCCAATACTTTTAAATGACTGTGACATATCCCTTGATAAGAGCCACCTCATATACTCTCTACAGCGTTTGATCATAAGCCACTTGCAAGCAAAGAGCGTGTGCAGAATCAAATGTAACCATTTATCAGCGAACCATGTGGTAGACAACTTGGAAGAGATAGCTATTCCTAATCGCATTGCAATGAAGGCAAATAAGCCCCAGAGGACAAGTCTGAGAATATCTCACTGAACCTGGAACTCGAACATTACTAGTGTGAAAAGAATCAGAACAACACTAGAAATGAGGACAACAAGAGGACAAATCAATGTTTGAAAATGAGCATTACAATAAATGTATTAAAACTATAATCTTAATATACTAAGTGTGTACTTTTTAAGGATTTTTTTTAAATAAAGTATTTTTTAACTATTTCACAACCTAGTTCTAAAAAAAATGACATGAATCTTCAACATGTGATAAAAAACCAGCACATAAGCACAGGGTAAAATAGTTGTTTTGCTTGAAGTTTGCTGTTCAGAGTTCTGTTCTAAAAACTGAAACTATGTAATTGGAATAAAATATGTAAGAGATGTTATGCTATATCTTGTCAAGCAGCATTTTAGAGAGATTTTCACATTTTAGAATAAAATAGGTAATTAATAAAACTTGTCAAATATCTTGCTAAAGCCAAGAAACTTGATGGCATTTCTGAGAAGGCAGATTCCAAAAATACTACCAGAATGTAACAATATTGTCTGTATGTTGGCATAATGCCAACATCAAAATAAGTATGGTAACCACAAGCATTTGTGCTTTACATGTTATGCTACTGTGGCATTCAATGAAAGCCTATAACATGTGCAGCATGCTCAGAGCACACCTTCCTTCCTGGCTGCATTAATGCAACCATAAAGTTTGACCTACAAAGATTGCTGCAAAGTATGAGGTGGATGCAGCCCTGTCATTTTGCCAATTCCCAAGAATACATTCTTTATCTGTTTACAAAACTACAACAGATCAACAGACTACAACAAACTACAACAGATATTGCTCTTAAATATTTCCCTTTATGGAGCCACATTTCTAGTTCATTGTTTTGAATATTCCATAAACCTATACCTCTGGTTATTTGTAATATTCTGAACCCTGGACACAAATACAATATGAGAAAGCAAAATTCTTCCCACAATCATTTTAGCAACACAGATGTTTGCTGCAGCTAACAACTTACTTTATAAATTGGAAATAAATCAAATTAAACTTACAGACAAGTGATGTTCTATAGTAACCCACTATGCTTTTAATAGAATATGAGAAACCTTATTCTCATATATTTTTGAAAGTGTAGATTTAGAGTGCTATGTAAGAGATCTCCAATTTACTTAATTACTAATTTCTTCTCCGTATTCTCTTTTTTGTTTTATACTGTTTGAACACTTACTTTAAAAAAGGAAAGAAAATACTGACAGATGTACTCTTCCTATTGACTATAATGTCACTGCATATATCTTTGTATCACTGATGTATTACACATCCTATAACAAAGTTAAATAAAAAATTATAAAATGAGAAAAGGACTGAGCAAGAGAACATGAGATCTACAGGAGGTATTTCAAGAGGTAGTCCACAGGAGGTTGGGAGGTAGTCCTCTACATAGGGGCAGCGGGTGAGGAAATAGAGAGTCATCTGAGGATTCAAGAACTGATAAGGGCATGAATAATGATGCTGAAATCACCAAATGCAAGAGAAGGAATTTCATAAGATATTTATCATAATCCTAAAGGGAAAGAAACTAGGCTGAATTATTGAACATAAGTTTAATGAGTGTGGAGGTAGCAATAGAGGCAACGTCCACTATACAGTAAGTTATCGATTGCCCTCATATAAAGAGATACATGTTTCTTCCATACCGTCATTGTGCATATCAAGTGTAGAGTATTCACACTTGGAACTTTCAAATGCCATCCTTAGATGTTTAGGTGAAGCCGATTTGCAGGCAGCTGCAATGTGTGCTTTTTTGACTTGCCCTGCCATTGACCTCCAACCTGATTTGAAAGAGACATCCTCTTTCAGAGTGAGAAGTTATTCATTTGCTATAATAGCTCTATTTCATGCCTTCTTCCAGGGATAGACAATTGTGCAAAAATGGGATGGTTAAGCGATATTGACAAGTGCTCATATAGAACAACACTGAACCTATTTTATCTGTGATCAAAGTGGAGAAGGAAGGAAGAAAGAAAGTTGTCATTTAATGGCGCGTCCTGATGTGTACCGCTTGCAGAAAACATTAATAGCAGACACTAGTATTAGACGGGGGTGCATTAGTGTCCCGATTGCAAGCTGTTTTACAAAAGCTTGACCAATTCCTTATAAATGCTGCCAGACTAATACAGGTCTAATTGATGTTCTGCAGAAGAAATTTGAAAACGTAACCGCTTTACAGAAAGAAAAAGTGAAAAATATGAGTAAGTCAATAAGTTGATCATTTCAAGTAAATAAAAATGCCTCTGACACAAACTGGTGCGTACAAGGAAGATCGTATTGAAATTCTGCCCAGCGTTAAAGGAACAGTTTAAGAGAACATGCCACATTTATCACAGCTTCACAGACAAGTTATTGAGCTGTCTCTGAAAAACAGAGCCAAACAGGAAAGCTTTCAGCACAAGGCAGTGGTTGAGGTCCTTGATTGATAGAGTTAGATGATGCAAAGCTGTCTGATGACCTTTCTGCAAAATAAAGTTAAGGAACTCAAGGACTTTATGGCGATCTCTGACCACAGATGAACAGATACTTTATTAGAGCATAAATTCAGGATACATCTAATCCTGAGCTGTGCCACATCTGAAATCTCTTTTATCAGCACCAAAGATACCTATTTCAAATTTGCCTTTTCATTAATATCTGATTATGTTGCACATTTGTGTCCTACATGTATGATTGTGCCCCATCATTGGTTCTACATGTTTACCAGGATGTCAACTATCTGGTGTAAATTTATATTTTAATCTACTTAATAGTGTTTTTTTTTATTATTATTTTACTCCAACCATAGCCTGGTAAGTGTAGATTCTGAGAGTGTTTGGTAAATATTTAGTGTTAATGCCAATATCTATGCTGTTGATCTGAGCACATCACAAACCACAAGACAAAACATAACTGTTTTATTAATGTTTCCAGAATCCCTTGATAGCATTCTTTTCCCCTAAACACCTATGATAAATCTTTTATTTATATTGAATTTTGATCCACGGTTGCAGGAATCCCAAAGATTTTTCCATGCCATTCCACCTGCTATAGAATTAAATACCCATTCATATTAATATAAACACATGGAAAAATTAAAAGAGAGACACATTCACACACAGATACATAAATACACAACCACATTCACACAGACATATACACATACATGTCCCAGGCTGCCTGAGTCACAAATCAGGTGTCGGTTGTTTACGTAATTAATTGTCTGCATTCTCTATGGCAGCTGCCACCTAAAGCAACAAATCTTGGACAATATTTAAACCATTCACTTAACCGCTTTCAGGTTGGATGGGGCCCAGGATCTCCTACATCATAACAACATAATATAACAATGCAATTAAGTTGTTATGGTCCCAGGAGATGTCCTTATATCCAAAAAATGATGCAATATGAATGATATATAATAATTAAGGAATAATTGGAAAATATTTAAAATTCATAATGAGATAAAACAATGCTATATCAGTGTTCTGGAGACAACCACAAGTGTTTGGTCTCATGGTTTATTACACTGTGTCAGGAACCACTCATAAGCAATGTCACAACATATTTCCATTAATGTGGCTTGATTACATCTGTCTCATAAACTGTTATATTTTCCATAGTGGCATACACACTACATTCCACCGATTTAATCTATTAATGCAATGAATTTACTCCACGTACCTAAAGTCAGTGCTACGCGAACCACTCCATCATTACTCTCGTAAGAATGACGAATACTGTGTGCCCTTGAACAGCAATATCAATGTCCAGTGAAATAACTTGGTTTGTTCACAAGAAGGCACACTGCAGCAATAAATCTACTCATTCATACATTACAAAGTGAGCAGATATCATCTAACCTACTTTATCTAATTTTATCTGAAATCACACACACACACAAACACACACACATACACACAAAAGAAGACACGCAAATTATATTTTGAGGCACAGGAAGTGCTATAGGGCTGTTTGCAGTGCATGCATGACAGAATGTAGTAAGGTTGAATCTATGCACACCTCTAAGGAATATATTCAGCTCTGTCTCAGGAAGAATGTTAAAGCTACCTCTTAACACAAGCATGAACCTATTTATAATGGCCTGACACTTCTTGCTAGCTGTTTCAAAGGAAGGATTTGGCTAGGACTAATGTTGCTGTCCTGAACTCATTAAGGAAAGCTGAGATAAGTAATGATAGCAGCTCTGTCTAATAGCCATATTAGTTTTCAAGGAATGCTAATTTTATTTGCATTCTCCTTTAACGTGGCAGTATTAAAGTCAGCAGTGCACCATGAATGTTACTGTCAGAGTATCATGGGAAATGCACCCCATAAGGACCATGCTGAAGGGACAAGGTCTGGACACCCAAGTAATAAACATGGCTTATTACTGAGCACACTGTCAATGAAGAGAGACATATAATCTTTGTTGTGCTTAAAATGTAATTTTGGAATGTTGCTTAAAGCCTTGAGTGAGTCTTTCTATCAGATTATGTTCCTTGTCACATGGGCTTGTTCTTAAATTGTTTTCTTGTGATGTCCTTTCAGAAACAAGACGTTTTGGTGAGGTGACATAATGAGCGTGGGTTCTCCTACAGTTCTGATTACTTGATGTAATAGTAAGAAAGCTTAAGTGAACTGTGTGTCTTCAATCTTTCCAATCACTTATGGCTGGGCATCGGAGGATATAATCCATCATTCCTGGCTTGAAACATATGGTGCATCAACAATCTTTGGCTGACCTAAATGAATGTAAAAGCTGCTCGACTGCTCACAATAAGAAATTGTTGTCCACAGAATTACAGGTTTGTGATTAGATTGCTAACATGTGGAGCATGGTGTCCAGCAAAAAGGAAAAAAAAGAATAAAAAAAAATCGCAGGTATCCACCTATGCCCCTGAAATGTGAACTGTTAAAAAGTCAAAAATTAAGTCAACATATTTTGTTTTGCTCTAGTTTCTGTTCTGCATTGATATATGTGAATAATGCAATAAAACATATATAAACATGTTTTAATGCTACTACCTTCTACAAGTCAGCTCTGAACTTAGTATAACTAAATATTTGGTAGGAATCAGAGTATTTCCAATGATAAATAAAAGAGATAGTTTCCTTTATGTACACTCATTCATAATTTGCCAAGCTTCTCCCAAATGGATTCAGATGCATTCCAATTTGGAACTCATCTGAATCAGCCCCACTGTTGGTAAAACTCCTGCTATAGCTCAAAATTAACTCAGTAATTAAATACAAAATTGTGTCTATTGTACAACTCAAACGCTGCTATTACAGCTGGGTATCTACCATTTGCCCATCCTTTCAGGGTTGTATTTGTCAGCAGTGTTTATGCGCTTGAATGTAAGCATGTTTTTGTATTGTATATATGTGTGCGTGTAGGAGTGTATATTCTGTTGCCATTAGAATGCAGTGGTGTACTTGTGTGTAGTGTTTGCATTGAAGGTAGGGGTATGTTTGTATGTAATTTTTACGTTTGATTGCAGGGGTGTGTTTGTATGTCATTTTTACGTTTGATTGCAGGGGTGTGTTTGGATGTAATATTGGCTTTTAAATGTGGGTGTATATTTATGTCTAGTATGGGTGTTTGATGAAAGGGGTGTGTTGATATGTAATTTGGGGGTTTGAATGCATAGGTGTGTTTGTATGCACTATATGTGTTAGATGACAAGATTGTTATTTGCATGTTGTGTTGGTGTTTGATTGCTTGGATGTATGCACATACAAACATACACGGCCACATACATTTATACTTATATAGATATACATAAACATAAACACACTCACTGACAAATACACACAAATTTATATACACAGTAACACAAACAAACACATAGATACACACACTGACACATACACACAATGACATATGCACACATCTTTGCACATTTGAACACTGAAAGACGCACACACTGACACATGCTACACACACTGATATATACACGCCTTGGCACACAAATGCACAAACTAACATATACACACAGTGACATACAGATGCACACCCTGACACACAGATGTGCACACACATATAGACACACACCCTGACACACTGATGCACACACACTGACACATTCACACATCCTGACACACAGATACGCACACTAACATGTGCACACCCTGACACACAGATACACACACACTGACACATGCACACATGCTGACACACAGGCACGCACACTAACATGTGCACACACAGACACAGACACAGATACGCACACACACACACACACAGACAAATACCTTGACAGATGCACACACAGACACATAGATATACACTGACACACCCTGACACACACACACACTGACACTTACACACACCTTGACACATGCACACTGACACACACAATGTGACATGTAACAAACAGTACTGATCAAGCGATTAGCAAGAGCTTAAGTAAAGCTGTTGGGCAACAGTGGAAACTTTGGGTAAGACGGCAGCCAGACACTCCTGCCCTCATAACAACTTAATTGAGACAAATCTATTTTTTTATCCTGACTTTAAAGAGGTAAACCTGGTAACTATCCTAAAATGAATGCCAATATCATTATTTTTTTAGCTTTTGAGTTTCAATTAAAAAGGCATCTTCAAAGTGCTTTTATAGTAATTATTAATTATATTTGACAATATTTGTCAATTAGACAGTGCTATTTGTTTTCTCTTTATAAGTACTACATTCCACAGCATGACATTTATAAACCTGAATGAAAAGTTGACATCTAGCAGATGAATTCTTCACTGAATGTAAATACCCTGTTGACACAAAGATGAACTCAACAGTAATCAATGATAAATGCATAGCAATCCGCTGTAGGTGCTTTTAAAAAATACATAAATACACCATAAGTACATCAAATTGTACTATGTATGGGTAAACTACATCTTAACTAGTACAGCAAATAAATTAATACAATATAAGTAAAATTAAGAAAAAGTGCAACAAGGAAAATAATTTAAAAAAATGAATCAAGACATAAGGGCATGCACTGAAAATCATTGAAAATATGCGAATTAGTAGGTTAAAGTGGATTCTCGTCTTTTTTTAAATAATGGCGGGATCTTATTAGCTTTGATTCAATTCAAAATGAACTGCTGCCATACTGAACTTTATATCCCATAAACACTTGCTGGGTTGATGTTTATGGGGTATGATAAGTTGTCCTTGACTGGCTGAAAGGATTCGGCTATTTTATGGTCTGGCCAACGTACTCCAAACGCAGGCACTTTAAAGGACAATTCACCTCAATACTATATTTTAATAGACGTATCCACTCATCAAATTATAATCTTTGTTAAATGTAATGTATGACAGGATCTTTCTCTCTCTCTTTTTTTTTTTTTTTTTTTTTATTATTATTATAGTCCTTCTATGCTTATCACTAAAGAGGGAATTTTCAGAAATGTAAAGTTTTAGCCCAAAGTAGCCGAATTTGAGACAGGATCTTTCAGTCATATACATGCATCGTGGGTCAGACAGTGTTTGAAGGCTGACAATCTCTATGGTTCTCCCTGCTTCAATCCCTGCATGTTGCTGTGGCATCATTAGACCTGTCAAATTCAAACACAATCTGACACAAGGTGCATGTTCACTGATCAGCCACAACATTAAAATCACTGATAGGTGAAGTGAATAACATTGATTATATTGTTACAATGGCACCTGGGATATATTGGACAGCAAGTGAACAGTCAGTTCTTGAATTTCAAGTGTTGTAAGCAGGATAATGGGCAAGCAAAAAGATCTGAGTAACTTTTACAAGGGCCAGAAAATTGCTTCAGAGCATCTTGTGAGATGTTTGCATTACGCAGTGGCTAGCACCTATCAAGTGTGTTGCAAGAAAGAATAACCTGTGAACTGGTGTTGTGGTCATGGGTGCTCAAGTCTCATTGCTGCACATGGGGCATGAAGGTTAGCCGGTCTGATCCAATCACACAGAAGAGCTACTATGGCCCAAATTGCTGAAAAACCTAATGATGGCAATGATAGAAAGGTGTCAGACAGTGCATATCAGTTTGCTACGTATGGGGCTGCATAGCCACAGGCCGATCAGATTGCCCATGATGATCCCTGTCCACTGCCAAAACCACCTTCAATGGGGACGTGAGCATTAGAACTGGGCCATGGAGCAATGGAAGAATGTTGCCTGGTGCCTGGTCTGATGAATCATGTTTTCTTTCAGATCAAGAGGATGGTCGGGTGCGTGTGCATTATTAGTCTGGGGAAGAGATGTCAGCAGGATGCACTATGGAAAGAAGGCAGGCCAGCGGAGGTTATGCTATGGGAAACTTGGATCCTGGGATTCATGTGGATGTTACTTTTACATGTACCACCTACCTAGAGATTGTTGCAGACCACGTACACTCTTTTATGGCAGTTGTGTTCCCTGATGGTAGTGGCCTCTTTCAGCAGGATAATGTACAAACATTTTTTCGGGAATAATTTGAGGAACATGACAAAAGCTTCAGACAGCAGATCAGCAGCTTTTACAAGCTGCTTTTTATTCCCTATATTTTGAAAGAATACTTGCAGAAAAAAATGCATGCAGTTTTTATTTTGGGGATATAGCTTCTAAACAGCTTAGATAAAAAATATTTTGTATCAAAGGCATAATGGCATGATTACATACTTCTACTGCTATTTATTTCCAAATAGCTCTTCTTGAACCTAGCAGTAATATGCACACCTTTCCTTGTATATAAACAATGCCACGTGTGGTTGTAGTCATAATGTGGTTTTATATAAAGAGTCATTTGGAGACAACATTCTAATTTAGTCATTAGTCTAATACTATCCTTACCTTTCGTGTCACTTTACCCCATTACCTCTAGCATGTAAGCTCATTGAGCAGGGCCCTCAACCTCTCTGTTCCTGTGTGTCCAACTAGTCTGGTTACAATTACATGTATGTTAGTCCACCCACAGTAAAGCTCTGCGGAATTTGTTGGCATTATATAAATAATAACATAATAATAATAATTTAAGTTAAGTTTAATAGTCACCATGGAAACTATCGGAAAGAGGTTGACATGCTTGCTGTTCTGTTTTCTTTTAAGTTCAATTGTCTCATAAGATTCCTTTCCCTACAGATACTTCTGATATAAATCCAGCTATGGGTCCCAAGTACAAAGTCCATCGATTTATTGACATATGTCAATGTTATGTCACTACAGCAAGTCATTAAATGCTACACAAGGTTGAAAGTTCTACACCCTAACTGGCTGATTGGGAGTGATAACTGTCCCTTTACCTTTCAGTGACACAGGTACTAACCTAGGTCATGATACCATTCCAGTGACCTGCAGTCAAAAGAAGTGCAAAATATATGATTACTGACACAAATACAACTCACAGAAATTTTTTTTTTTTTAAATTCTATTTTTTATGAACATAAAAGTTGTGCTAGAATGCATAGTTTTAATAAGTATCAATTTAAATGTAAACTGTTCTAAAACTTTCTTCTTTGCCTCCAGCATTAAATCTGGTGCTCTCTTACAATATTACCTCGGCCCATTTGCAGCAATCACTTCCAGTTGAGTTTAAATAATGGAAAAAGGGACCTATTGTTGCTAAATGTAATTAGGTTTGTTGAGGAACCTCACGGCTCATGCAGTCCATCTCTACTTAGCTGAATATTCGTATCCGTGATCATTCTGTTTTATGTTTAACTACATTGCTCCTTTGAAAACGTAGATAAAAGGAGAACCCACTTAAGTTATATAACTGTACAAAAATAGAGTTGGTTTTTAGTGAACATAAAGATTTATTGATTACCATTGTTATTTGCCTCTCTATCCTGGTACAATATAAACCCCAGCCAGCACTTCTGTCTTCAGAGACAGAAAGGGAGCAGTTCTGAAGCAGAATCGATAAAAATCCAAAAAGCACAATTCTCTAAAAGGAGTATATAGCTTCCTTCCTCAGTTCTTTGGTCTCACGCTTATTATTTCCCAAGGTGGAAGACAGGCAAATAGAAATTAAACATGCGTTGGTTGACATTTAATCAGAGCAAAAGGCAGACAATCGTTTTGAATATAATGGCTCAATGTGATGATTAATATTTTTCCATGAAGATTATTTTTTTATTAAAACATTCATATTGCAGATATTAAAACGTGTATAATCATGTGAAGCGAGTGTGATATATTCCTCTGTTACAATTATGTATTCTAATATTCTAATTGTAAAATGATTTAGCTAGCAGCTGATGTCTGCCCGAGGAGACTTTGAGTGCAATGATATCTGGATTTACAGTATTCTATTTGTAAATGAAAGAGGAAGGGAACAAAAAAGATATCAATATGATTAGGGAGGTGTGAGACAGGGGAAACCTTTTAGCGTTGAGTTTAGGGTTTGCTGTAGCATTAAAGGGACATACCCCATTAATGGGGTGTTTAAATGTTGAAAAATACGGAACTACATCAAGTTTAACCTTTTTTCATACCTTTTGTTTGCTATTGATCTAAAGGATGACAAAAAGCCCAATTTAAAGCTATGCTACAATATGGGAAGACAATCATTATTGATTCCAAAAGGAATCATTCTTCTCCTTAAATCATTGTGAAAAGGTAACAATAGTGTTTATCCAGATATTGGCTTCAGAGACACAATCTGCTTAGTTTTACATCTTTTATTAGTTCCTAATGTCTATCCCATCACCTTTCTAACCCAATTGCCTATCATTTGCTCAAACAAAAAATGCCCACTCCTCATCTTCCCTAAAGCAGTAATGTTGTATTATGGATGAATAATGGAATACCGTCTCTGAAGACTAGTGTTTACTTGGCATTTCTTCAGTGGAATCCAACCATTTACTTCAAATGTCAGTACTGGAGACAGCGACGTCATTCCATGAACACCAAGAAACTGAGAGCTGCCCTGATTAGACAATGGTATCTATTTTAAATATAGCCAACAATGGACTCTTCAACTTTATTTTGATGCCCGGGGAGCAAACCAGCTGACCACACATTGTTACGGTTATTTTAACCATATTTTTCAACTTGTGCACAGATTGAAAATTCGGTTTGTCAAAATCGTTTCATCAAAAAAATAAAAAAACGATTCGGACGAACAGAATTTTGTCATTTTTTTGGTTTGTTTCATATGCATATTTTCATTGCAAATGGAATTTTGACAAACCAATATGATTTTTAACTCCTGACTCATTTTAGTAGTATGAATCATGTAACCATACGCAAAGACACAATAAGAAAATATGTTGCTTCTATGGCTAGACTATAAACTCCATAATTTTTAGCTGTTTAATAAACCTGTGAAAGAGTAGATCCTGACAGTTTAATACCCTTTATATATACAAAGAAATACTTCCCAAACACAATTTTCTCATAGTGCATACTTCAATGTTCTTTAGAAAAATGTTTCACTTGACCTTTTATTTGTTTGGTAACAACAGGAGACCGCAAAGTAAAAAAAAAATGCTAGGTGAAGAATCTTCTAGAAAAAGACTGTGAAGATCACAAGAAATGTCTGAATAAAGAATTAAAAGCTAAATTCCTTTAAAAAGAAAAATATAACATAAGACACTTAGCCACCTGTGTGCTGTATGAAAAAGGTATGTCATTTAAGTAACTATAGTACGTACAAAAAAAGACCAATAACAATAACTTTGTGTGTCTTGTACTAAACTTTATTAAAAAAAACACAAAAAAACCCAAAAAACTGTAGTGACTTGCATAGCTCTCTTTAATGCATTCCCCTCAACAGTCCTGAATTTGACAGGAAAGACAGACAGATAGATAGGTAGATAGATAGATATATAGACAGACATAGATACATTTATTATTATTATTATTATTATTATTTTATTATTTATATAGCACCAGCAAATTCCATAATGCTGCACAAGGGGTGAACTAACAGACACGTAATTGGAACCAGACAAATGGATGTACAGGAACAGAGGGGTTGAGGGTCCTGCTCAATGAGCTTACGTGCTAGAGGGAGTGGGTTATAGTGACACAAAGGGTATAAGTAGGGGTAATGAAATAGGTTTAAGTGATATGCTTTTCTGAAGAAGTGTGTATTCAAAGACTTTTTGAAGGAGTGGAGACTGGGTGAAAGTCTAACGGAGAAGGGAAGGGAGTTCAACAGAAAAGGTGCAGCTCTGGAAAAGTCTTGAAGGCGAGCATCAGATATGGGAGTACGGACAGAGGGTAGATGTAGGCAGTGGTGTATCCTGGTTTTGTGCTGCCCTAGGCATGACAAAACTCAGGCACCCCTCCACCCCCGCCTTTTAACTACACACACACTCACTAACAGACACACACTCACTCACTAACAGACAGACACACACACACTAACAGACACACACAGTTACACTAACAGACAGACACACACACTCACACTAACAGACACACACACTCACTAACAGACACACATACACACTCACTAACAGACACACACTCCCTAACAGACACACACACACACACACTCACTAACAGACACACATACACACTCACTAACAGACACACACTCACTAACAAACACACACACTCACTAAAAGACACACACTCACTAACAGACACACACACACTCACTAAAAGACACACACACACACTAACAGACACACACACATATTAACACTCTCACATTTTTTTTATTCAATACCCCCAGCCTTCTTACATTTGGGAATGCTGGGGGGGTGGGGGTTCTCCCTTTCCCTGGGGTGCAGTGGGGCTGCTGGCCGGCCGGTGAGTGCAGTCGGCGAGGGAGCACTGATCCTCCTGTCCAGCTCCCTCGCTCGCCGCAGAGTGATGCCTGGAGCCAGAATATGACGTCATATTCCAGCTCCTGGCATCACTCTGCGGTGCACGAGGGAGCTGAGCAGAGAGCTCACAAAGCAGTGCTCCCTCGCCAGCACAGCCCGCCCGGATTTTTAGCCAGACAACCGCCTGCCTGGACTGTTAGTTAGCCGCCAGGCTAACAAGGCATTTGCCCAGGCATTTGGGGGCATTTGGGGTCTCACTATGTCTGGTATTTACACCATATAATTACTTGTTTTAAGCAAGGGAAACTGGATCACCATCAAACAACTATAGAATGGTGTCGTTTTTTGTAGTTTCCAACAGTCTATTTTCTTTCCAGTCAAAAGCATATTGGCAGAGTTACTTCAGTTAGGGAATATCATTTTGGCCTAAATTTGTAGATTCATTAGAACTTTTTTTTTTTATATACAAAACATTGTGAATCTAAGACGATAGTTTCTACCTTTTGAATTATGGTCAATACTGCTTTCAGTATAATTATTTTAGCACTGTCTGGCCGTGTTCTGATTTATGTGGAAGAGGCTTGACAAGAATATACAGCTGAATCTGTGTTCTGAACAAAGTGTATATATAACCTACCTTTAGTTGCTGCATTTTTTGTGATATCTGATATCAACTTTTATAGCAAAGTACAACGGACAACAACTGTTTGTTTTATTACCATAGATAATAACTGAGAAACACAAACAGAGTTATTCTCTATACTAAGATTTTTTTGTGAATTAAATCTGAATGGAAATACAGACAAAAAAAGCTGAAACAAATCTCCAACTAGTCACATCTAGGCTATTTTGCCTCGGTTTTGCGAATCTAATTCAATATGTGAAACATTGAGGTGTTTAATGAATAATCCTGAAAGTAAATTAGCCATATATAAAAAAATATTGTGCTTACAGCAAGAAGAGACCATAGAACATCAAATTATGGGTAGAAATAATCTGAAGTAGCTAAAACATATTTCAGATCAAATAAAAATCATATTTTTGATAAAATGTATGAAATTATTAGAACATTTGACTTCCAGTAATAATCGGTTTTCATATAGGTAGAAAATCTTATTGAACAATTTATTCCCATTTGGCGAAGCTTTGAGAAACTGACTAATCAATCGAACAAGATGGTCCAAGGGGCAGGCGCAAAGTCAGTGGACAATAAAGAAATAGCACGTTAAAATGTGCATGTACAAACAGGGACAATTTGTAGACACGTCCGCCACATGTCAACAAGTGTACCTATTTTATCCAAATCCTCTTGTACATAAAGGTAAAAGTAGATGTATATATATTGTAGCAGAGAGCTGATATTCCACAGGTTATCTCCACTCAAGATCCCAGTGAGGCTCAGGAACAAGTATTAAAAATCCATAAGGCAATAATTCCAGCAGGCAAGACAATCCAATAATATCCCAACATCAATCCCAATGACTGGACGACACACAGCATCAGGAGCAGAACTGAACTTTTAATCACACAACTTTCTTTTAAAGCTTTCTCCCATGCAAGGGAGGGATTTACAGTAATTACACAATACACCAATCATACACGAGTTGCCACCCACACATCCCCTCCCCTTAGTATGACACATAATCCCATTATGCAAGACACAGTTCCCCTTGTTTTCTGGATGTACCCCTAAACCTAGGGGTACCCCTTTAAATATTACATCCCCTGGTAGCCCTGATCTGGGTGAGACACATTTCCAAAAATCACCCAGATCGGACCAGGGATTCGGGAAATTCCTGGAGGTACTAAAAAGACCGACCGCGCTGGAGTTAACAGCCGAAAAGGGTTCCATACATTTTGGCCCTGCGGTCGGTCACAGAAAAGGGAATGAAATACATGAATGGCTTGGGTTATGAGAGCTGGGGAAGATTCAGGTAAATCCCCTTGTTCGTGGGGTTCTTTCTACCGAACGGGGAGCCGTTCGGTAGTTTTTATACTAATTGGCGGCAGTGTGGAGGTCTCAGTGGTGTTTGCCTAACCGAGTGTCCGATTTGGGTTCCAGACACTCGACGGCAAAACACGTGTTCGTCTCCCGAATGGCGGCCACCCAGAGGACAAAGTACATACTGCACGAATTGCCAATTACCGGTTTGCAAAATTGTTGCGAATGGTAATTGGAGGCGCACTTACTCCTGGGGTGGTCTGATTGTTCGGTAGTTTCACTCGCATAATAACTGGAGTGATTTTACCGAACAATCAGGCGAATGCTGCATACACTTGACATACACAGGGCAAAATTAAACCGAAAACATACGAATATACATAATCTGAAGACAGCCCAATGCCATCCGCTACATATATATATATATATATATATATATATATATATATATATGTGTGTTGAAGTCTAGTCGGTGTGTGTTCTAATATTCTAATATCGAATGATTAGAACTAATATAACAGCCTTTTAGAAATATTATAATAACAGGTGATCTGTTTGAAGTACCAGTTTTTCCTAGAGGTATCATTGCCATTGGAATCCATAGGATTAGACAGAGATACAACAAAGGGTCCCAGGTCTTTGGCTGTAAAGAGTGGTCCTTTAATTGCCTGTAATTGACTTATGATATACAGGGAAAATTTAGCAAAGTGATACAGATTTGTGTGTGCCTTGTTTGGCTTTGTTTTGGCATGTTGGTGCAGTTTATTAAATCTCTCAACTACAAGCTGTAGTTGTTCTGGTGACTATAGTGTCCCTTTAATTTTTGGAGGGGAATAGTTTACTGGGGTAATGTATTATAGGAACACTCCACTGCTTAAGTACAAACAAAAAAGATGTGCCCAATGAAACATGCATTTCATAATTTTTTTGTTCATGGGGTTATATCTAAAAACAGCTTGTAAATACTGTAGAGCAAGCTTCCCCAAACTCCGGCACTCCAGATGTTGCTGAACTACAACTCCCATGATTCTATGAATGAAATAGATAGGCTGAGAATCATGGGAGTTGTAGTTCAGCAACATATGGAGGGTCGGCGTTTGGGGAAGCCTGCTGTAGAGCTCCTATCTGAAGCCTTTGCAAACCCCTCCCCCCTCCTATCTCTTCTAACCCCACCCAGATTTTCTGTTACTGTCCAATCACAGACTTCCCAATGCAGCTCAACGAGAAGTCTTTGCAAGGAAGGTGCTCTGAACAATTGCTGCCTCTTGAGTTTTGTTCCACAGAGCTAAGCAAACCAGGAAACAACAGGATGACTTCCAGAGGGATGTAACAAGGTGGTTAATTTATATATATAAAAAAAAAAACACAAAGAACTTCAGCAAGCTAAAATGGTTTAGGCACCTGGAGAGTCCCTTTACGCAATCACTGATTAGCTTTTTATATGTTTACATATAAATGTGAAACTCTGCACATGTATACGCCTGCTGTGCTAGCTGTATAGTGTTAATAAGGTTATGAATAAGGATAACTTCAATCATAAGTGACAGACCAACATGTTTTAGTTTGCACATCATTTTATAGGCTAGAATATAATTTCACTTTTTGTTCTTAAATATTTAATTTTTATTATTATTATATTTAATATCATAAAAGTAAGTAACACTTTTTGCAAGCACTCCCAAAGTAAACGTTTCCACATTTTATAAGTGGTGAGGCTGTGCATTTGCTTATGTAAGGAAATTCCATTCATATGCCGGTACCTTACATAAACCAAAATCAGCCCTGGTCTAAGTAGTTGCATGCATTACACATACCAGTAAGATATTTAACCCCATAAGGACCAAACTTTTGGAATAAAAGGGAATCGTGACATGTGTCCTTAAGGGGTTAAAGGAGCACTCCACTGCCAACATGGTAAAAAAAAAAAAAAAAATTAAAAATAATCACTATTTAGTAGATATACCTCCACTGAATACATGCGTGTAATTCATTGTGGGTATATCTTAAAAGAGCTTGCAAAGGCTGCAAATCTTATGAACTGCAGCTTTAGCAAGCCCTTCTGTTTTACCCAGAAGAGACTTTCAGTCTGTTCACAGGGAAAAAACCAACTTGGTGCTCAAGTACAAATGCGCCTGGTCACGCACATGCGTGCACTCTGGAGCTGAGGAGCTGGTACAGTAGAGAGATCCTGCCACTTCCATTGGAACTAACAGAAGTAGGGAGGAATCCTCTCTTGCTGTATGATTGACAGCCAGGGGGTGTTCCCTAGTTAATTAATAGAAGTGTTGATTTTTCATATAAATCAGCACTTTTATAAACTGTGGTTAAACTATGATACTGTGATATGTGGGGTGGTCCTTTAATAGCGCCTACTGGAGGTGAGGAACTCAAAAATGTCACTTCCATAGAAATAACAGATCCACTTTAATTTGATCTATTGTATAATGTTTTGTTAATAATCTACTTAATAAATATTAGAGCAGTATAGCACTTTTATCCTTCACATTAAAAGTTCTGTTTTACCACTATTTATAGGTTTTAGTTTAAGTACAAAAAGTCCAATATGAGAAACAAATGACTGCTGAAGATAAAATGTCAAATAAATAGTATTTTCAGGAACTCTTATGTTTCACTTTGCCTCTTTCTAAAGATAGATAGACAGACAGACAGACATACAGACAGACAGACAGACAGACAGATAGACAGACAGACAGAGGGACAGACAGATGGATGGACGGACAGACTTTTAGGCTGTAAAGACATATCTAGTATGTGAATTTGCAAAAGCAATGATCTAAGCAGCACTTTACAGTAAGGCTTTCTCTCTGAGGGTTTTGCTTGTGGTGGGTTTTTGTGGAACTGTATCCTTCCTAGAGTTTAAAAGGAAGCTAGGTTGGCGCCGCTACAATTTGATTTGGTGTAAAAATACACACCAAATCTGATTGCTACTACATTAAGGAGTTCTTCAGTGAAATGCACAAAGGAGACAGCAAAACAACTGAACTTTT
Source organism: Pelobates fuscus (assembly GCF_036172605.1). NCBI lineage: Eukaryota > Metazoa > Chordata > Amphibia > Anura > Pelobatidae > Pelobates > Pelobates fuscus. The sequence continues at coordinate 336,331,831 of NC_086319.1, forward strand.
ACATGGACTCAGCAAGCTTGCTTCCCTTTAAACCTTACCTGGAACATTGAAGAATATACCAGAAAAACAATTTCAGTTGAGTAAATGAAAAATGATTTAATATTAAGCTTAAGCCACCCGTTGAATGCTTAAATACAAATTGATTTGTGTTCTTTTCCGAGAAACGTGTAATGTGAGACTCAAAATATTACACTTGTAATTATAACGGCAAAAATAGAATGCAAAAAAATGCAGTGACCCTGGGAATATTAAATCAGAAAGAGACCAGACAGTTTATAAAGTAGGCTTGGAAATAAATTACTTGTAATAATTATCCATTTGTGCAGCTAAAATCAGCGATTTAGAATCTACAGGGGTATGTTTACAATTCTATTTTATTTATTTTTAAAGCGGAAACATAATTTTGAGTTCTAAAAGCAAGGTGGGTATTTTTAGTCAATTCCCCATTTACAAATCAGAAAGAAACAAAATGAGTTATCATATAAGGAATACGCTGATAAATAGTTGCTGTTAATTACTCCACCTTTAGAATTTGACTCCACAATTGTTTTTTGTAGTTACATTTATACTACATTTTATATTTATATACCTCTGTGTAATTGTGTATTTCCTTATAACAGATATAAACCATTTAAAACATGTAAAAATGTAATATGCCCAAACAAGCAACCATTTCAGTTGATAGAGTCCTGAACTCCTGATACTGTATATTCATTGCTGAGCATTACTATATTAGGTAGTAGGTATACTGAAAAAGTATAATACACAACACAAACACACAATTTATATCCTAAATAATGTTCCAGTTTAGCTATGACAAATGTTTGGAACAGGGCGGGGCCGGGCCGCTGGGCCGGCTGGACGCCATGGACATGGGCTCCAGCATTAACCCGAGCCAAAAGGCATAAGAAACCACTCCTGGCTGTTTAAAAGTCGGACATCACGACAGCAATGCACAGGGAGCCACCCCGGCACATCACAGCCTCAGACGTTAACCGTATCGCAAGCCGGGCCGGCAACAGAGGCCGTGCGCGGCCTACACGGCAGAGCACCAGACTGTCCAGGGCTGCAACACGCGGCAAGGAGCTGTAAAGAGGCGCAACCCCCGTGACACCCGATCGGGAGAAACTGCACAGCGAAACCCCCAGGTAGGGGCTCACTCCAGGCCCGGGGCACGGCGCTGCCCCCCCCCCCGGCCGGCGGGGGTTATCCCGGCAGCATGGCGGCGACCCGCGACATGACGGGGGATCCCGTGTGGAGCGCGCGCTGGCCGCCTACACTGGCAAAGGCTGTGGAAGACACAGCAAGCCAGCAGAAGGACAGCGACATAAGGATCCCAAATGGCTCAACGTCTGACAAAACGACCCACCAAGAGTTGTGAGATGCCCAGCACTGAAATGGAGGCGCTTCACTGCAGTTTCATTCGCCCAGAGGGCTGTAGCGCAACCTACCATGGGGGTCTGGCGTGGACGGCTCGTGCAGGCCCGGACTACGCTGGGCACTGGGCGGAGCACCCGCGCGGCTTACACGCCGCCCGAAGCAGTGAGTACCCCGGTCTACGGGTATGGGAGGTCCCCGGAGAACCCTGTCCCCACTGTCGTGAGCCCTGTGAGGCGGGAGTGCGCTGCTCTGCCGGCGTACCGGTGGCCAGGGGAGTAGTGTACCAGCATTAAGTGTGAGGCCGACACTGGGAGAGACACGGGGGTGCTCGCTCCCTGGGGAACAATGTGATACTGGGGAGGTGCAGGGGGCGGGAGGGCCACGGACTTTGTGGTGGGGTCTCGTGGATAATCTTAGCCCCTGAGTGCCCACAGTGCCGCGGAGGACCCGGCCGGTGGGCGGGAGCCAGCGTGGGTGTGACGGGCGGAAGCTTGGCGACCAGAGGACTGCACCGAAGCTGTGCCATGCGAGGTCCCCCTCAGACTGCCATACAGCTCCAGTACGAGGCTACAGTAGGGAGCAGCCTGCACAGTTGCACCTTATCTTGCCAGGCACTGAAATGCCACCTCCAGCGGAGAGACTTAATTACTATTATTTGCTTCGTCTGAGCACTGTCCCAAGCAAAGAAGGAATAAAACAACGGAGGACAGATAAGGATAAAGGGACTGATACACGATAATTCGTTTGAGGAACCATTCTTTATGCAATTTTAGTCTTTCCCTGCTTTGATTGATCGCGTAACAAATACCTTAACTTGGGGCTATGGCATTATTGCAGTTTTCTACCTGCCAGCCTTTTATTTTAGTTTTATTTAAAGCATACTAAGCTTAACATATAGCACGCGCATGCTTTTGAGCAATATTGAGTCAGAAGGGACATAGGTGTTAAAATGTTGAATCCGTTATGCTAGAGCTAACCACCTCCTTTCGCATAAGCCCTTAAACATAAGATATAAGTTTTTAATATATGTGCATTTATTTCACTGCATGCCTATTGCGCAAATACTGTGACAAGGTCATAATGCTGACAGCTATGATTTACTAAGTTTGAATCGAATGTCCTGCTATGTTCTTCTAGTCAATAATGTTGATATATACCGACTTAGACATGACTGCCTATTGATGTAGACCATTTGCTTCTTATTTTACACAGTTTCTAGGCATGCAGCTAGGATACCAATGCTGCATACAATATGTCACTTACAGTATAGCCTGCCTGCTGCAGCATATGAAGGACGAACACATAAGCCAACACGGGCTAGATGTAACTGATTTACTACTGCCCATATCGTTAACAATATGCGTGCTAGACGCAACCTCTAGATACGCATACTGATACAGGAAATGAATGCCTAGTTACCAGTAGAAATTGCATAAATTGTTTTGCTTAGAAATGCTAAAACGCTTCGACAGAGGCTAAAGTTTACTATTACTAGCTTACACACTAACAGCTAGCGTAACGTACAAGTTAATATGTTTGATTGAATTGTAAATACGCAAAATAGATTGATAAGACCCAGACCAGGCAGCTAGGACTTAATGCTAAGTCTATACTCCTCACCAATTGCTTACTGGATCCTGCAAGCATGCATCTTTTAGTTGTTGCCTGAGTAATTAACCAGATAAATGCTACTAATGGCCTACGTATAGTTACAATGGTTAACATACAGCACCAGTATACTGCTTTCCCACAAAGTTACTATAAGTTTAACATGCATGATGGCTGAGAATTCTAGGCCTCTGCACAGGCAACCATAGGATACCTTTAATAACATATGCCATAGGAGCCTCATACGACCAGGAATGACTAGGAGGAATTTACAGCTAGCATAATGCGTAAAAATACCGATTGAAAGCGTATGGCATCTTTCCTCTCGCAAAGTTTAGAAACATTATATTTACTCCAATGCCAGTTTATTTTGATATCTATGCCTCTGCGCAGGCAAACAAATGTTATTTCTGTGAATCCGCAATGTGCCTGCTCACAATTAATTGCGACTCCAATAAAAATATTCAAAACAAATGTTTGGAACAAAACCAACCCAACTAAATATAAAAACAAATCTTTTCCGATAATATCAGAGATTATCACACACAACTTTCAATATTATTTTAACTTACTTTCCTGAGTGCTTTCTTTAATTTGATGCATCTCTAGGTCATCAGATAATTCAGTGTTTGGTGGAGGTTTTGCACAGCCGTTATCCATCACAGAAACAGGCTGTGTGATAATTATGGTTGGCCTCAATGCTTCCACCTGTGACTTAACTTCAGCCAAAAGAACTGCTTGCATTGCTTCTTCAACCTGAGAAGTTATATGAATTAGATCACAGTTTAGTTGTTCATTTATTAAATACATAATAATAATAATATTGCTAATATCTCAGTATTTACCAGTATATATGTGTTTAGATTTATCTAAAGTGTGTAGATGTTACTATAACTCAACTCAATCACACTCATTTTATCAACATTGGAAGGATGAAACTCTAATAAGGCCCAGATGTAATATTGTTGGATATGCTTTCCGACATAAGTGAGGTGGACTATAAGTTTTTTTGTGTTGGAACTGAGTGTATTTTAAGAGCTTCAATAAAATTGTTATTGTTGACTTACCTTGCATGCTAGAGTACGTAATGCTTAAGGTATTGAAAACCAGGTGGGAAGATGCACTAGACTGATTTCCAGAGAACATCCACTTCATTCTTTTGTTGATCAAACTTCTAAGTCTGAGCCAGCTATTTGAGTGGCTCAGCACCATGTGAGTGGGACCAATTTGGCTTTTATAAATATTGGTGTTTTACTATATTACCCTGTTGTCTTTTTTTGTTTTATTTATTTTTTACAGATTTTGACTGTACAACGTGTGGTAAAAAAAAAAAAAAATGTATTGTTGCATTTGTGTGCTCTCAATATTATAATGATTTTTATTTGCACTGTATTTGTATGTTTGGGGTGAACACATCGTTGATAGTAGCACCAAATTGCAATATCCTAAACTAATCCTTTAATATGTTGTGTATTAATACTGTAGCTATAGCTTGGCTAGTTTAGTATCCATTTTACCATTTGGATTTAATTTGCTAAAGTTGGAGTTTTGTGTATAACTCTGCAAAGGGTACATTTATTGGATAACTAAATAGATTCAGAGTTATTCTAGGAAAGTCACTAAAAGTGATTTTCAAATGTAAAGCCTTAACAGTCAGCTCAAAAAATTATTCAAGTCAGTTACTTTGGCTTAACATTTGATATTCTTATTGAATACTCTTCAAAGTACCAGTAATTCACACTTTAGAATATTGTTAGAGTGCACGCTCTTAAGATCACGCAGGCCATTTTTCATGAATAAAGCCATTTCACACTTAATGAAAAGATGTTAGTTGTTGGTTCTTAGTTGATAGCCACTAGACACATCATATGTATTCCAGTTGTTTCTTAAATACATTGGACATGACAGGCGCACAGACGGATTTACCGGCATATGCACTAACCTCACCCTGAACCCCATTAAGACACTGACACAGGTTATACTGTTGGAAATATTAGTCCACAGCTTTATTTATTATGAATTGATTAGTTAAGGTATAACAAATAGGGTCATTGCCAACAAATATTATCAAAGCCAACCTCCCCCTGTATACATAACATACCCCTGGTAATGACCCCACAATAATAACATTAATACCAATCTAACATATTAACACAGAAACTGGCCATCCAATATGACCACATTCCCACCAAAATAAATTGTAGGGGTGTACCAAGACACCATTACACCCCCAGATTCGGAGCCACCAACAGGCTCGAACTTACAAACTAAGTGTAACACTGTCTAATCCACACTAAACCTCAGGATGCCCACTTCCTCTTCCACCTACCGTTCCTCTTAAACCTGGCCGTTCCCCGCCGCTGTGAAGAAAAAGGGAAAAACTTAACCTATCCAAATACGGGAGGGTGGGAGCGACAACTAACAGGTAAGTTTAGGTTTAGTTAAGATGGTCACTTCATAAAATGGCCGGTATAAATATTCCCATAATAACCCCACCCCCAGCTTGCTAGCTGTCACTCAACTTCCCCTACCTGTTATGCCTACCTCCTGGCTCTGTCAAGGCCCACTCCCCTAGCTGAGCTGTTCCATGGGCTACATTCCGATATAGAGTAGTATACTAAAAATTTCAGGAGAGTTATAGTTTAAGGACACACCTTGGCAAATACCAAATGCATGAATAAATTGAGTTGTACTGTAGCATACAAAAAACTCTTACCCGCACTGATTGGTCTCTCCAGCAAGAAACAATTTTCATGACAGATGTATTTTCAGCATCGGTAAAGCTGACTCCATTTCTATCTAAATGTCAATGCGTAAAAAAGATATTTAGCTCTCAAAGTATTATGTCTCCCTCAAATAATACAACATAAAATGCATCAACTTCTCACCTGGTGCTGTTATGTTTTTGGATTGTGTCTGTTAGGAGTGATAAGTTAGTTTTCAACCTCAAAAATTCGGAAGGCTAATCTGATCTTACTGCGTGCTTTGACAGTGGTTGAGGGATTAGTTAGAGCTATGACAGCACAGAGATGATTAGAAAGAACATATAATTTAATACAGAGATAGGAAATAGATTCTGACCCTGCATACCCAAGTCTCCAGGGACAGAGACCTAACTAACAAAGTAGGAGAGTTACCCACATTCTACTCTTGTACATATAATGTTTACCAATATTATATATAGTAGGTCCAGAGTTGGCAAAGTATCTCACTATTCATTTGTGTACTGTTGCTGCTGAGCAATTTAATTTGAAAAGAATAAAGCATGTGGTTAATGTCTGCAACTCCTAGGACATATTCCTACATAGTACCGAAGACAGATTAGAAAATCAATAAAAAAAAATTATTATGGTGAGAATTTTTCATGCAAAAACACAAAACATAAAAAAAAAAAAAAAAGATAGAAAACCACTTAAAACCAAAAGCAGAAGTAGCAAAAATCCAAAAATGTACACATTTCATCTCTCATGGGAACACACACAAAAAAGGCATTTTATCTGTGCACACAGTGAATATCTCCCATACATAGATAAAATCCTCAAATAAAGCAAAAAAAAAAACAAAAACAAAAAAAAACATAGCAAATGCTACATTTAGGATTCAAAACAATATAATTTTAATACAAGCACCTTTTGCCTCTTGAAACAATGGGTGTTTCTAATGAAGAGGTACTGCCTGGTTTTACAGCAGTCAATCAAACTGAAATTCATGTACAATTGTTTATGCCATTTAACACAAGAAGACCAAATCTTTACAGAAAAATAAATAAATCTCACAAAGACAAAAGAACCCATTAATCATAATACTCAGCCTCATAAAGAGAATGAAAAATCCATTCTTGCAGGGTTGTATTTGTGAACAGTGTTTGTGCATTTGAATGCAAGCATGATTTTGTATTGAGTATGTGTGTGTGCATGTAAGGGTCTATTTGTATGTACTGTTGCCATTGGGATACAATAGTGTACTTCTATTTATTGTTTGCATTTGCCTGATTTGATTGCAGAATGTGTTTGTATGTAGTGATGGCTTTCAAATGTAGGTGTACTTTTGTATGAAGTGTTAGTGGTTGAATGAAGGGGTGTTTGTATATAATTTTAATACTGGTGTATGCTTGATTGCAGGGGTGCATGTAACATGTATTGTTGGCTTTTAAATGTGGGTGTACATTTGTGTGTATTATTGGTCTTAGAAGAATTGTGGTGTTTTTCATAATTTTGGCATTTGACTGCAAGGTTGTGTTTGTCTGTAATGTTTGCATTTGTAAGGCTGTGTTTGTAGTAATGACATTTTGATTGCTGGGATGTATGCATATATAAACATACACGGCTACATGCATACACAGATACACCAATACACATTGACATACACACAAATACACCCACTGACACATAAACACATAGATACATGCATATTAATTCACTGACACATGCATACATTGACACATACACACACTGTCACACAGATACATACACTGCCACATACACACACTGGCAAACACATAGATACACCCACTGACACATACACACAGATGCACACATATACAAACTGACACTTACACAATGATTCACATACACACACTGACACAGATACACACACTGACACACACACACACACATACTGACAAACACATAGGTACACAATAACACATTTTACATTTAGCCTAGCTATCTGCTATTTATTTGAATTATTTCATTGTAGAGTTATTTATGGTATTTTAAATAATTTGAAGATTATTTATTAAAACCCCAAATACGATGAGGGGGCCTTACCTAGCTGTATATTGAGTGTATATTAAGTGTATTTCTTGTGTATGATTCAATTATTTGGCATTCAATTATTGGCATAATGACCACATATTGAGCAATGACTAAAGACTTCAGGATTATTTAATTGTGTGCAAATATGGCCATTTGCAAAACTTGGTAAAATAATAGTCTGGGTCCTTAAAAGCTTCCACTTAGTTTACACCATCATACAGACTACACTGAATGGATAATTTAATTCCAGAACTTCTCTAAATTACATACTAACCTTGTACCAATTCAGAAGAAAAGTTATAATTTAAGGAATAAAAATGTTCTGAACTTTTCCATTTGCCACGGAGAGTCTCCATCTTCTCTTGACTAAAAAACAAACAATACATATGAAAACATGAAAGAGTAAATTTGAACACCATAACAACTTTACTTTATTTCAGTGTTTATTTTCCACAAAGTATCCTGCATTTGCTCCCAATTCTGTGAATTGCTTATCACTGTATAGTAAAGATTGTTCCATCTACAAGCAAGCAATACAACAAAAGAAGGAATCTCTGCTACCTCTTTTGTTTTGTCAATTTTGTTAAACTTTTGTGTGTGGCACTAGTAGGAAGGATTTCTCTCTCCACATCAGAGAGATCTGAGCCATGCCTGAGTTCCTAGGCAGTTGGTCATCTTGACAATTGTACCTTGTTTATAAACTTGTATTAGTTGCTCAACTTATTGAACAGTTCCACTCATTTTGTGTGACGAATGGATCTGCGGCTGGGAAACAAACCACTTATCCGATAAACCATCAAAGTGGTGAGGCATTAATTCCGAAGTGCTGTACCAGCGCAAGTGCCTCATGGTGTCTGCATACACACTGCTACAAGTGTGCCACAATACCTTGCCAGCTGATGCAGATAACAAAACATATTTTTATAAAGGCACTACCCAAAGCTTTAGCTAGGTGGGTTCAAGAATAATTAGATCAGTGACTGTTATACTTTAAATGCATTTTACAGCCTGGTTCTGAGAGGACTCATGCTTCAGGTCAAGAGGTCTAATACAATTTGTCTCATATTCTTTTTCATAACCAAGTTAACCCATTCGCAATTTTAACTCCCAAGCTCCAGAAAACCAATTACCTGCCAGGTCGGCTGTTACATTTGGAAACCGCATCCATTTTTAATACTCTATTGACGAGAAGTAACTTTTTTAGAAAGTACAAAAGAGTATCCTTGTTAATTGCACTTGATCTGTGGTTTCTCTGTGCGTCACCTTTGCTTTGTTTTTCTTTAGCAATAGAGTACTTGGCTGAAAGGTCCAATACTTTCTTTGACAGTATGTTATTCGAATGCTCTCCATTGGTATCATTACTTTTCTGGTTCCAGCCCGGTAACATCATGCTTACATGCTGCACATCTGATATCATTCCAAAGGTGACTGAACTCTGAAGTTTTTGGATTTCTAAGTGTCTCATGCAATAATAATCCAGTTCTTTGTCAAAGCCCCAAGGTAAAAGACAAGACAGAAGCAGTTTTGCTGCATCAGTAACCATGTTGACATCTATTTTTCCTGACGACTGATTCTTGTTCTTTTTCGTACTTTTAAATTTCTTGGGCCTTCGAAAACCACTGCTTTCTTCTACAGGACGAGTACCATTTTCTTTAAATATAGATTCGGAGACATTACCGTCCAACTGATTCAAAGACCCTGCTGTCTTGTTTCTTTTGAGCGTCAAAGGACGCCTTTCAGATGATGGTTTGATTGTTTTCAGGGCGTCATAACTGTTGAAAGAGTTGGCTGACTTCAGTCCGTTGGTATGCGATGACTGCAAAAGGTCTAGAACTTTCTCCAGATCAAATAACAGCAAATGTAGATACACATTATGTGCCGATTTTACTGGCACCACTGTAAAAGGCCCAGTGGTGTTACTGGAATCTTTATTCTGAAAGTAAACATCAGTGTTGTTGTTAATAAATTAAGCTGGGAAACAATATCAACATTTAAACATATAACAATTGTTAAATAAAGACAAATAAGAAGATAACCTTTTTATGCTTCATGATATTTAATGGGACACTTAACACATCTTAATAAATACACTTTATTTTAGGGCCTGTGTTACAAGGTTACTATGAGTCAGCGCCCCCTACCCCCCCCCAGCTTTTGTAAAAACAATATATGGCCACATGGAAAGGGCTTAATGTTGATTCAGCACAGCACACAATGCTGTTAATCCGGTAATAGGTATTGGGTGGATAATGCAGAACTGATATTTCCCCAATATTGAATCGCTATGCTTTTGGAGGTATACTTTGGGGACCAATGTTTTGGTAAAATGCTTAAAACTATTTTGAAAAAAAAACCCCAAAAACTGTCTCATAGTCTTCATGTACAATAACCACTTCAGTGTAAGGATTGTAGTAGTTACAATTGTTCCTTTAATTAAAAAATAAATTACATTACATTTTTGAATAAAGAAAATATGTTCTACTACACCTAACTCCAACTTTAATTTAAAACATTGAAGGAAACAGAGAGCTCTATGCAGCTTTTACATGGGTGATTAACCTTTAAAGCAGCAGACAATGAAATTAAATGAACAATGAACTGCACTGCTTATGTCCAGGCTACTAATATGGCTACGCTTATATATGTACCAAATTAGGAAGGGTGGTAAACATAAGCATCTAGCAATTTAAAGCAAATAAAAACCAAAACTGGGCAGTAAGTCGTTTTTGTACTAAAAAATGATTTGTATCTATTAATATAGAATTAGGTACTGAGTTTTACTAAGAGCATATAATGTAATCACGTTTTATGAAAAGGACACTTACCAAAGTATGTTTTGAGAGCAGAATTGACTCAAGCTCATTGTGGAGTATTTAATCTAATATCTGTAAAATGCTTTTAAAGTCACTCAGTGACACCATTTGCCAGTCACCAGTTTTGTATCTCTCTAATGAATACATAACTAATCAATTAAATGTATATCAATAATCAATGTGTTTTACAATACCACCTTCTATTGTTGACTAGAAAGTGACAGTCTTAACTATGCATTAAATAATAATCTATTAAAGTATAAACGGTGGCATTTCTTCTACAGTGGTACATTTGGGTATGTATTCAAACATTTCACAAAAAATAAGAAAGTTCAGAAAAACAAGTGCTCTAGAGGGTTTACTCACCGATAGTTCGAAGGTATTTTTTGTAAAGGACACTAAGTAAAGTAAACGTCTGATTTTCACCATGTAAATCTAGCAAGTGTATGTGGACAATATGTCTACATGAAGTCAAAATGTTTGCATTCTACTTGTATTATGGAGATTGTATTTTTAAAAATTTCAACTAGATTTGGGCATCTGGGTCATTCTGGAAGGAATCCGTGCAAATTTTGATCTGAATTATTTAGCTCCACTGTATAACGAACTACAAAACAACCAAACTAGACAATAGACAAGTCAGTTTTGTTTATTCCATTCCAAGTCCATTGAGCAATTTCAAACGTATATTTTACATCTTTCTGGCTCTCGCTTTCTCTAGAGGGGGATCATCACTTCACAGTTTTTTATTTTAGTATTTACTTATCTCCTATATTTAACAAATATGAGTTTGTGTTGTCTGAAAAATAATGAAGTGTAGATATCCACTATGAGGTATTTGCCTATATTCTGGAACGGAGCTCCCTGTCAATCATTGTTATATGCTCTGCCCTTTGTACTTGGCAGTCAGCTTAGAGACAAGAGGAGAAACAGAACCAATGGACAATGTGTGTGTGTGTGTGTGTGTGTGTGTGTATATAAGGGTCTGTCCTAAAAAAATATGGTGCAAACATGGAAAAGGGGCAGACCATATTTTAAAACATTACTTTTTTTATACATATCCAACATTTGTTACCATTTCTTTTTTCCAAAGCAATGTGTTCCTTAACTGTGCCAGTACTGAACTGGATTGTATTAGTAATTGGTCAAATCTAGTGATTTAAAGGAAAGCAGACCACCACACGGAAAAATATGTTTACACATGTTATGGATGATTTAAAACATTTTATCCAAGAAGTGATGGTTCCCCTTTAAGATTATGGTTGACAAAACAAAAAAAAAATAGATACATCTACTGTGTTCGGGATACAACAAAAAGTACACATATGTGTATGGTTAGGCTGAACAAGTGAGAAAACTAATTTCCTGCACAGATATCTAAGGTCTGCAATGTCTGCAATACACTTTACACAAGAACAAATTCAATAAACGCTAGAACAGAGAATGTTGGGCACATTTTATTTTATTTTATTTTATTTATTTATTTCAAGAGAAAAACACAAGTGGATATTTTTCTTTGGGACTGATTGTTCTATACACATGCAGTAATAATCTCTAAAGAAATTACTTTTTTTGAACAGGTATGTAATAATACAATAAACAAAGGAAACACAATAGGCAGAGGCTTCTGACTGTTGTGTGTGATAGCTGCAGGGAAAACAGTCACATTCGGGAGGGCTGTCAACTCTGCTGGTTAAAGCACAGCGCTTGTGTTCACGCAGACATCTGTAAAGTCCCCACTACTGTGACACTAGATAGCCGAATAAAACTCCTACGGTTCCAACTGCTAGTAAATAAATACATATATATATGAAATATGGCCGTGATATCAAAGGAAACACATTAGAGTCTTGGCTCATATACTGTGAATCCAAGATACGTGATAATTTAGGAAATCTGGCTCCTGTTATCATAGTTTAGAATCTTTTCACTTCAAATTATTCCAAATCTCTTACTTGAAAGCATTGGCTTCCAGCATACATTGACAGAAATGCTCTCTTTTTCATTTCTCTTCGACAAACCTCTACAACCACTACTTTTATTTCTAAGAACTGTAGCATGGGGGGCTGGGGGATGGACGACACAAAGCTCGTGAATATTTGCAGGTTAGTTGGTTTTCAACTTATCAAAATAAAAGTATCCAATGAAAGAAACTGCTGAAAATGTCACTTCCTCAAATGTTTAATATAATATGTAATTATCCCTCTATTTAACAAATATGTATTTGTGAGGTGTGAAAATAAAATATACAGCTCTAAACCTCATTATCTTACAACTGGGTACCTTCATCTTAGTTTTGGGTCGGTTGTTTTTATAAGATCTTTATTTGCGCCTGACTGTTAGCATAGAGAAAGAATATAGAGAAGAGGAGAAATTAAACAATGTTTCTATTTCTCCACATTTGCAAAGTTTGCCCTAGCCTGGCCTTGTCTGAACTGGATTATGATGTAATTTGCTAAATCTTTATTATAAATTTAAAAAAAAATCAAACAGCTCATGAAAAAAAAAGGTTAACACAAGGACAGAATTTGGTGCGTAATTATGATGTGTGTAATTATGCAAACAGGGATTTCTAACATCCATGAAGCATTAAGAATTACCTTATGACAGGGATTAATATAAATTAAGCTATGCCTATATATGCTGACCTCTCCCACTCCATGTTGCCTTGTTGTGACTTTAGTGGTCTAAAAATGTATTCCTTATATATTCTATTCCTGGTTACTGATTTGTCTTTTTAATTGTTTCTCCTGATCTATGTAATCCTTTGACCATGGCTTGTTATATCGTTTATCCATATCTCTCCTGTCCTTGACCTCGACATTCTCTCTGACTCCTCTACTCTTAGTCCGGCAACTCTAAGGGCCAGTACACAGCTTGTCTATTTATTGTGTCACACTCTGCACATTCAGGTTCAACGCTGATCCTGACAAAAGGATTTTCAATACTTTATTAAATGTTGTAAATTCCAGACTTGCAAAGTGTAAGAGGCAAGGCACACACTTACTAGGGAATACTCCCCCCGGGGTGCTCCAAACCAGGAGGGCCAAATCCAAAACAATCCAACTGTCCAACAATCCAATACAAACATCTGGACACACCCAATCGTTTCTTACCAACAGGCAGTCTTTTATGTGGGGTTTAGAGCAAAAGAGAACATTTCAGTACTATCCTGTGCCATTGTCAAGTCTTGACAAAGGGACAGGATAGTTCTGAAACATTGTTAGCTCATGTACAAGGCCTAATTTATACCTGAAAAATATGCAACTACATACATCTGACTTATTAGTCTGTGTGTTAGTCTTATAATTAAAATTAACATTTTTTAAATTACAAATAAAGAATTTAAAGTCGAATGTTATAACGGCCGTTGATATAAGGCTGTGGCTTTTAACCTTGAAGTAAGGCTGTGGTTCCTAAACATTCACACATTTAAAGTGGCCTCTTCTTTTCTGTTATAGAATGTGTAACACAATTCATTCTGTAAACTGGCTTAGGATCTTCCCAGTGTGAGGAGGGTCTTTATTGTACTTATTATGATCAGTACCATATCAAATTATTGGGGACCCACAGAATTAGTATGGGCACCCAGTTTTGGATTCTGACCTATGACTGAAGACCCAAAGGCCTTGATGTATTATTGATGGTTACGCTTTATAAATGATTTAATATTTTTATCTTAAAGTTTTAAAATTATATTTCAAAATATTAAAATACCCCCCAAAAAATCATATAAAAAAATTAATATATCAAAAAATATCACAATTCAACAAAATTAAAATGTTTTTCATAATATTAAATAAGTTTAAAAGTTTATTCAAAAATATTAAATCATTTGAAAAGCTTATGCAACAATATTAAATTGGGGCTATTGTAAGATAAAAGTCGGTTAGCTCATTTAGTCTGCCCACTGGAAACTGGTCCAAGGGGACAGGTGGCAGAGCAAAACTCCATATGTTATGCTGCAGTGAAAGAAAAATAAATACAATTATTGGTGTGGTAAGGACTAATGATATGTGTGTTTTGCGAAAAATATTGTCTGTCATGTTTATAGTGTTCTCTATTGATGGTAAAAGATGCTACTCAAAGGCTGAGCAACTAAAAAAATACATCAAGATTCTGGCCCATTTTAGGTATAGAAGCATTAGACATGCTTAACATGGTTTTGTGTTTGGCTGTCTTACCTAAAAAACAAAACAGGTCTGCATATTGCCCTGCCTCCTAGAGCTGTCATTGGGTATCAACATTAGGAGATAGAGTCTGACCTCTCAAAATTGGTTGTTGGTTCCCACCTTTGTATCTATGGTGTTAAACTATTATCATTGGATCAGGGGTCAAATGCAGCGGGTTAAGAGGGAAGAGTCAAATTCTTCGGGTACAGTTTACTGCCCCACCATTTTGAAATGTCAACAGCTGCCACTGTGTCTGGCTATTTCCTCTGTAAAAAGCATGAGTTTTGTTTTTAGTGACATTTCCTGCTCAGCATGGCTGTGACTGTCACCTCTTTGAACTATTCAACTGTATTAAAGTCTACCAACTCTGCTGTATGACTGTAACATATATAAACAACTGTTTATCTAAAAATACAATTCTGCCATTAATTCTAAATGTCCAAACCTTCAACATTAGGTTATGCCCTTTTGTTTTAGCTAAACCTTTGCTAAGGAAAATCTCCACCTATTGCACTTTGTTAAATCTCTTGAGATGTTTGTACATTTTTGTTGTGTCACACCTATACCTTATGAATTGCAAGAACTACATTTCTGGACTTTTGTCTTGATTTATATCAATACATATGCAGATATTACAATATTCTGATAGCACCTTGTTCACATTGTTGTGCCATATTTATGTATTTTTTTTTTTTAATAAAATGCTCTCTAGAACTTGGTATTAACTTACAAATGAGATCTTAGTTAAAATAATCTATTAAGTGTGATCAACACCTCCCTACCTTTATAATTCCTCCCAAATTCTTTGTTAATACATCCAGATTGCCTGCTAACATTTGCCCTTGCTTAATTACACTATTTCTTAATTTTCAAAGTGTTTAAGACAATGTCCTCCCATTACAAGTTTAAGTCTTACTGCCAATGCATAATTGTAGATGTTTTGTTTAATTTTAATTAGAATATCAGTGGATTTACAAACCTGCATATATAATATTTTAACTCACTGTGACTACATTTATATAGTTATATAGCGCAAGCTTACTTTATTTTTCAGGATGTTTATACACAATCAAATGTTGGTCAAATGTTGGTCACAATGTGCCTTTGAACAGCATTTATTGAGGCACCCGCAGTACATTCCATTTGAAATTACTTAATGAAACGAGTGATGCTATAAAAGAAAAATAAGACAAGTAAAGCTCCGATGCAAGTAAAAGTCATCTTGATTCTGTAAATTGAAATATTGTTCTTCTCTTTCTCAATTGTCACAAGGCACAGCTTCTTCTACAGATGGCTGTCAATAAGTAAAACCCCTGCCTCCTTAAAATTCACTTGGTGGCTAACACTGCCGTGATTGGCAGCACAAATAGAACAGAGAGAATAAAGCCTTCAATCTGCAGCTGATGCACACAAGGATCAGAGTTTACAATAGAGAAAACATTACCAAGCTAATGGCATAGGCAATCATTTGACCACCATGCATCTCGGATAGCAGCAGGGCATCTATTTCCGGCTAAGTGTTAGAGTACCTTTTCGCTTTCTCTGACCACTGCAGGGGTAAAACAACCTAGTGTGTGAAACCCACTGACTGGTAATAAATTACTATATTGGATACTTTTTGTTTTCTTTCAGCAATGACTTTACTGAGAATACCTGCTATCATTACCAATTAAAGTGTAGCTGCTTTAGTAGATTGAATGAAGCTGTATATCCGCCTTTCTGATTCACTCGATTTGGCAAGAAACACGAGGTCAAAAGTTGGCATTGACTACGGTGACTTGACCTTCTCTCTAATGCAGGGCGCATATGAAAATCACATACTGTAGGACAGAAGAAATGCCAACTCTATTTGTAGGTTCATGTGTTTCCAATGCATCTTATATTAAAAGAAACATCCAGCTACGGACACATTGGTCTGAATAGCAGAGAAGTAATTATTTAAAAAGCAACTTTAGTGTTTTTTTTTATTTTGTAATAAAGTAATTACAGTAAACACTATGGAGTTCATATCCGAACCAGAGACACTGATTTTTTTGTTTTCTGGTAATGCTGTATTTCATTCAACAAAATACAATTTATTCAAGGCAAAAATGCAGAGAAACATATTCATTAAAAGGCATTACTTGGGCTGAAATGGCCCATTTTCCAGCATAAACCTGCAAAGTTAGCAAGACTAGGTGTATGGTCTCTCAGCACTAAAATGTGAACCATGCGTGTGGTCGGCCAAAACTATGACTTCCAGGAAATTCCTGAACCCCTGAACTGATCTGGGTGATTTTTGGATATGTTGTTCACCCAGATCGGGGCTACCAGAGGGTGTAATATTAGTGGGGGGGGTGGGGGGGGGAGAGTTTGTAGGTTTTATAGGTATTTTTGGTGTTTTTACAAAAATGTATGTTTGTGTGTCTGGAGATAATTGAGTTAATACAGTACTTGACTCAATTATCTCCCAGGCACAGGGGAGGGATTATCTTATTATGTATGGGAGTGTCCTGGATCTGAGAGCCAATGTGCTCATGTATTTATTTCTACTGTGGTTTACTCTCAGGTCCAGGCAGGAGTGCCCCTTGCATGGCCAAGTGTGGTCCCATTAAAGTCAGTTCACTTCACCCTCAACACGCAACCTCGTCTCGTGATTGTAGGGAACAGCTATACCAGCTATTCCTGCTTCAGATTACTATACTGGCTATAATCACTATACTGGCTATAATCGCTCTTGTAAGAACTACACATCTATATCTGCTAGACTCTCTGGAGTAGGAGAGGTCCACCCACTGGAAGCTAGATCCTGGGCTTGGGTCCAGGGTGGGTGGAGGACAGCGAGACCCAAGTCAAGCTACGGTGGCTAAGGGGCTACGGTGGTTATGGTGTCCGGTGTGGTGCTTAAAGTACTCCAGGCTACTAGGGAGCAGCAATTGGTGGAGGCACGCAGTCAGGGTGCCAGGTGGTCCATCACACTAAATGTATCTATTAGCCCCAACTGAGAGCAACAACATGACAAAATTATTTAAATACATGCTTAAAAATATCTGAGAATACTCCAACATAAAAGGGAGAAATTTGAATGACTCTATCAACATAAGCCCATACTAGTGGGTAGGATACCAAAATAAAAAATAATATAAAATACGTGAAGTCCCCCAAATATCAAGATTAACAGGAGGAACCCAGTAAATAGTCCATTCTGTGTACAGTGGAGTAAATAAAAATTGGTTAAGGTTATTATTCCTCAAGGTCCTCTCTCATTAACAACTACAAAAAATTCCAATATGACTGTACGTGACACCTGATGTGGGCTGGGGCAGTGAGAATGTAAAAATTATTTGAACTTTAAAGCTGAAGAAAAGCATTGTCTGGAATGATTAAACAGACATCAACATCTGTTCATTTGGCTATAGTTGGATGGATATGGAAAGACGGATGGACTGAAACATATAAGGACATACAGAATAGACAAACTGACAACCTGTGTGAAATATCCACAAGCTGTGTGCGGAGGTGTTTCATTTAGTTGCACAATGTTTCATATGAAAGATTGTACTTATATATATATGTATTAATGAACAAATACATGTTTTTTTAGCAACGTTTTTTAATGGTGTTGTTTCTGTGAGGGGGGATGCAAGGCCTGAAACAAACACTAGCTGTGACTCTTGGTACTATAATAAAAATGATTATCTCTGTAGTTCTGTGTTACAGGCTAGATTTTTTTAGCACAAGGGGAATATTTTGTATTCCTCGGCAAGCAGTTTTGCAGTTGTCTCAGCTGCCCGATTCAAATGTTTGTCTTCCCTCACAGACCTCTTTTAGGTTGCATAGCTTTTATCAGCTTTCTGTGTATGACAGACCTCTTTATCAGCCGGGCAGATAGGAAGGAGCCATCATATATCATACTCTATACCATGCACAGGAACCTAAATTAATGAATGCCTGACACTGACATAATCCTAGAAAATGAACACAGTGACAAATAAGGAAAAAAAAAATATGTAACAGCATCCAATGTCCCTACTGGTGGTGCTTCACAGTTTAAGCGACAACAAAGACAATAAAATTAATACACATGGCTTTCTATAAAGTAGTCTATTCAAAGCATTTATCTTCATTTAATTAGAAGTTAAATACAAAAACAATTATAAACATAAAATGTACGTATTTGCCAACCACCAGCACTTTTAATAATGAAATTATATTCTATCTTTGTATCTTCTTTGAACAATTATCTTCTATGCTGTTTAACATATTAAAGTGGGACTGTCACTTCTATGGAAACTACGCAATTAGATAAAACATTGAAAATCATTCCTAAATTATATGATGCTCCATTTTCTTTTGAAATGTATTTTAAAGATTAAGCAAGCGACATCACAATTCAGATCGGTATTGGCACAGCCAGGGCACACAATGCAAATAAGATAGAGAACAGAAACAATGTCTGTCAGAAAAGGACAATGTTTATAACAAAGATTAACAGGGAGCCAAGGTTGATGCACCCAGTTCCTCTTTTTCAGATCTCACAAAAACATATCTTCTAAATATAGAGGGATACAAATATATGATATTAACATCCTGGGAAATTACAGATTCCTTTAAATAACTTAAATTCCTTACTTCTTAAGGGTGAGCCCTAAGTCTGAACTTCAATATCTATCTAAAAACAATATCTTCAGTAAATAATGTTCTTACTCACTACATTTTTTTTTACTGTTTACCTTCCACTGAAGATGTTTAACTTGACTCTTTAACAATTTACTCAGGTGATATGTGCAAAATGTTTGATGTAAACATCAAATCACACAAAAAAAATAAAATATGTATATATATATATATATATATATATATATATATATATATATATATACATACATCTTTTTGCTCAAGCTTTGGAACACATATCACATGAAGAATGACTGACGATATCTTCGGTGTTTCCACTCTCAACATTTCACTTATAAAGTCTGTAGTAAGTTATCTCTATTTTAGAAAATCATATTTCACTAAACCTTGTTCATTGCTTGAGGCAATGATTTTACCACAACAAATCCATTTAACTAATCCCACTTGTACAAATCAAAAAGCTCTCACCATACTCTGTAGGTCTGGATTCTCTAAGTCTTCCCAACTAGAATGTAGTTGCTATTCCATTGTCTAATGGATTTATTGGCCACTACCTACTACTGTGTTTGGAAAATAAGATCCTTTTAAACTGTTCTTACATAGTCACATAGTAATGTTATGGTACTTTTTGAGAGTAAACCAAAATGTTCAAAGTCTATCTGTTCCTGTCCAAATCAATAAAATTAAATTGCGTATATACGCTGAAGTAATTAAGTCTGACACACGAGGTTCAGGTTAAAATAACTTCGAGAAAGTTTATTGGCAAGTGAAGTAAAAGCGGGCGCGCAGGCCCTTTTAAGAGGCATTTTGCGTCATCATTGATTATTAGAATATCAGCAAATAAACATCATCAATTGGATTAATTGTTAAATGACGGGGTTAGTGTCTTACCTATTGGTTCATAAAATTAAGAGGTTAGTCCCGTGCCCACCCATCAGAGGTGGGATTATTCTGGACACGGGGGGGAATAAGGGGGTCCTAAGCGTCATTTTACACGGTCAATAATATCAGACTTCATGTCCAGGTGCAAGGTCTCTTATGAATAGAACATTTCATTACTACTGTGTTCTGTGGCCTTCAAACTATACTATCTTACAAGTTCTAAGGAGTAGCCAGCAAGTCTTAAGGAGTACCCAGCACCTCCTGGCATTTGTCCTTGTAGGAAAACACAGTCTTTGTCTACTATATTAATTGGGTTGAGAAGTTCAGTCATGTAATGTAGTTTTAAAATGAACAAGTTAAGTCATGAGGACAAAATGGAGGATTTGAAGAAGTCAGGTTAGGAGGACAAAATGGAGGATTGTCACAATATAAGGTTAAAATGGAGTTAGTACAATAATTCAATACAAGTACAATAATAATTTTTAATAATTCCACATCAGTAATATAGACTGAAAAGAGATTAAGATTCATCAAGTTCCGCCTTTCACACATCTTAGTTACTGCTGTAATGGAAAACAAGGCTTATATATCAGTTTGAAGCGATTTCCAAATGTTGCCACAGATGGGAAAAATATTCTTCTCAATGCAAAATCTGCAGTCAGATTTCAACAAGCTGTCACTCCAAGTATTAACTATTATATCTTTAAATATTATTTTTTTATCCTCAAATTCAGATAGATGTTTGAATATTTGTGCAGAATCTGGTAAAAATAAACTCTTTAGGTAGAGAATTCCATATCTCATAACGATTGTTACTATGAAGAAACAAAATGCTTGTAAACAAAATGCTCTTTTTTCATGGAAATGTGTGACCATTTGTCCTTTGTATAGTCCTATTAATTAATTGGTTTCCAGAAATCTGTGTGTAATGGTCGTGTATTTATTTATTCAATCCCTCTTAGACAGTTTTTTTTTACAGAGTAAAGGCATTGTTTACATTGTTCCTTAGTAACACATCTAGGCGCCTTCACTCTTTGCAGGACCAACATACAACGTCTCCATGCATTGCATGGATATTGAATCAATGGATCTCTATGAGCAACACAAATAAAAAATTTGTTTTGGTTCGGAAATTCGGGTAAGTAAAAAATGTTGTCTGCTTTGGCAATTCGGACCAATGGAATTCGGTTCAGCACTTTGGAACTGCCGAATGGCATTTGGTTTGGATATTTGGCATTCAGGAATTCTGCATTTAGGCATTCATTCCGGGCATTGGCAGTTCGGCATGTCATTCGTTTCAGGCATTCGGCAGTTCGGAATGTCATTCGTTTAAAAAAATAAACATTTGTGTGTTTTTTTCTTAAACAGCAATGTTTTACATTGCATAGTGAACCAGAGCAGCACCCAGACTTCTTAATCTTAAAGAAGTGGTCTGGATTTAGTTAATAATTATTAGTGATAGTTTAGTATATATACAATTTACGCAGAGAGTGAGCAGAGTGTGAGAGCAGAGTGTGAGAGCAGAGTGAAAGCAATTTGTGTGCGAACAAGCAAGTGAGAGTGTGTGAGAGAGAGCAAAGAGAAAGCAATTTGTGTGCGAACAAGCAAGTGAGAGTGTGTGAGAGAGAGAGAGCAAAATGATGGCTGGTACATAAAATTAATCACTGCAGTAAAGTCAGTGCAGCATTGAGACACCCTGAAAATCAGACTACCTGACTTGCACAGCCACCCACTCTCTCACCCCCCTCTATTCAAAAAAAGAAACGAAATGCAGACAAAATAAAAGGAAAACCTCTCTTTTTCTTGTGCTATTACAACTAGACTGGTCACATGAATGCAAGCCAACACCCTGACAGCCTGGTTTATATACTATCCCACCTCAATGACTCTGTGTGCCTTCATTGACCAAGTGTCAGTGACAAAAAGCACCATTAATTGGCTGTCCTCTAACATCAATCACAAAAATTTGCTCATTTCATTGGACAGGGAATAGTGAAACCGGATTGGGCAAGCAAGCATTACCTTGCACAAAAGGAATTAGCTTATTGGTCAAGATTCCTGTCATCATTCATGTAATTTTCCCTCCCTCTCTCTTGTTTTGCCGCTGTTCAGAAATCCGAATCACTTCGGGGCTTCGGCACTTCCAAACTACCGAACTTCATTGCTTCGCCACTTCGGTGCTTCGGAACCTCAGCACTTCGGACATTCATAAGCATCCGAATGTCCGAAGGGCATGAATGTACATTCGGAACAAAACAAATTGCACATGTCTACTTGTCTTAGCATATGCAGTATTGTTAGGATTTTTATATTTTATATATGATGTCTCTGATACATCTTACTTAAATACTTTCTTATTGTTTCTTGACTGACTCTCTATATTTGACTTTCTGACTTTTCATACTTATGACTAATAGATAATGATGTCGCGAACATAACATTTTCCGAACGGGCGAACCCGGCGAACCGCCATAGACTTCAATAGGCAGGCAAATTTTAAAACCCACAGGGACTCGTTCTGGCCACAATAGTGATGGAAAAGTTGTTTCAAGGGGACTAACACCTGGACTGTGGCATGCCGGAGGGGGATCCATGGCAAAACTCCCATGGAAAATTACATAGTTGATGCAGAGTCTGGTTTTAATCCATAAAGGGCATAAATCACCTAACATTCCTAAATTGTTTGGAATAACGTGCTTTAAAACATCAGGTATGATGTTGTATCGATCAGGTAGTGTAAGGGTTACGCCCGCTTCACAGTGACAGACCAAACTCCCCGTTTAATGCACCGCAAACAACCGCAAACAGTCCATTTGCACAAGGTTGGATACCAAGTTAGCCATGTCCCGTTCCTTGTCCTCACTGATGTCATTGAAGGTCTCTTCCTCCACCCAGCCACGTAAAAGGTGACAACAAGCCCCCTGTATTTTTTTTTTAAATGTATACTACTGTTACACCAGATATGAGTTGCACTGGTGTGACACTGTGCCCTGGTAGGCCCTGAAACGCACACGTGTGAAGGAAACTGACTGCTATTATTTCACAGTCAAATTTCTATATATTTTTTTTAATGTACACTACTGTTACACCAGATATGAGTTGCACTGGTGTGACACTGTGCCCTGGCAGGCCCTGAAACGCACACGTGTGAAGGAAACTGACTGCTATTATATTACAGTCAAAAAAGTTTTTGTTTTTTTTAAATGCAAGCTATTGTGACACCAGAGTGGTGGCACTGGGACCACCTTAAAAATATTGGATATCGCTAAAAATCATGATCACTATATACTTTCTCTACAAACCTCTAAAACGAATCAAACTACTCATCCATCCGCTATACCACTTTATCCCACCTAGAACTAGTGCCCAGTTAAAATACTTGACTCTTACTTACCCACACTCATTTCACCACTACTCTCTGTCTATGGCTAAATTCATCTTCTACATCAGAACACTACTCCTAAGATTGGGTTGTATCCATGTCTCGGTTCTTTCATTTAGAATAGGGGCAGCTTCGGTCTCCTTCAACACTGACACTCCAGTGCATATTATTAAAAGATTGGGCAGATGGAAATCCTCAGTCTACAACCGATATATTCCTCATCCCGAGAAAGAAATGAGGAAAGCTTTTAAAAGTTTGGCTTTGTAAATTTGATGCAATAAGTGTGTTTTTCTTTAATACCTTTTCAACCTCTTTGCATGAACCCGATTTACATATATTACTAATATGTTTCTGAACATATATATTATATTATTCACTCACTCACTCACTCTCTGGGCCGGCCTAAGACATCATGCTGCCTAGGTCCAACGATAAATGACTATGGGGGATAATGTATAATAAACACAGGTTACTGGCTATGGGAGGATAATGTATAATAAACACAGGTTACTGGCTATGGGGGGATAATGTATAATAAACACAGGTTACTGGTTGTGGGGGATAATGTATAATAAACACAGGTTACTGGTTGTGGGGGATAATGTATAATAAACACAGGTTACTGGCTATGGGGGGATAATGTATAATAAACACAGGTTACTGGTTGTGGGGGATAATGTATAATAAACACAGGTTACTGGTTGTGGGGTGATAATGTATAATAAACACAGGTTACTGGTTGTGGGGGATAATGTATAATAAACACAGGTTACTGGCTATGGGAGGATAATGTATAATAAACACAGGTTACTGGCTATGGGGGAGATAATGTATAATAAGCACAGGTTACTGGCTATGGAGGGATAATGTATAATAAACACAGGTTACTGGCTATGGGAGGATAATGAATAATAAACACTGGTTACTGGCTATGGGCGATAATGTATAAGAAACACAGGTTACTGGCTATGGAGGATAATGTATAATAAACACAAACACACACAAAAAAAATAATAATAATAAAAAAATTAATGCAGCTTCAGAATTAATCTAAATTGTATGCTGTCTAGAAGGTGGGAGGGTCTGGGAGGGAGGGTCTGCTGCTGATTGGCTGGAATGTGTCTGCTGACTGTGAGGTACAGGGTAAAAATTTACTCAATGATGACGAATAGGGGGCGGACCGACATCGCATATGTTCGCCATCCGTGGCGAACGCGAACACGCTATGTTCGCCAGGAACTATTCGCCAGCGAACCGTTCTGGACATCACTACTAATAGATCATTTAATAAGTCATTAAAGCAATCAGTCATGATTAGGCATGAATTTAAGCTTATTATGTGACTGGGACTTTGAAATTAACTATGTTAAGTCAGAGTTGAGCCTAGTAAGGAACGATAGCTCAATGGTTTCAGAAGGCCTTACTGAGCTTGAGCTGTACTATTACCATGATTCCTTATGGTCATCGTTTAGAAAAACTGTCTCACATTATGCATTCACAAAACCTTAAAAATTGCCAACACTCAAGCTTTTACGGACAAAAACAGTAATCAATTCAATGTGGCCAATTTCTGAAATTGGAATTGAATTGTGTCAGCTCACAAGTACACTTGTGGCCAATGAGATACTAAATATGCTTGTATGTATTGAGAACACGTTTTACTAAAAATGTATCGAATCGATCATTTTCCTGATTTTAAAATACAAAACTGAGATGGATGAAGAGGTCAACAATCTCACAGTGTTTTGAGTGTTCTACTCAACACACTTTCTGTTTAGTTTAACAGATATACTACACTAGCCAATATATTAGCTAGTATACAGATCTGCGGATTCAAAGTCAAAACTGAATAAAAAGACATATTCAGAGCACGAGTAGCAACTGGAAACAAACATATAAACGTATATTTGGTAAAGCAAAGAACATAATTTCAGTCGAAGAGGTTTTATTTTAAATCTAGGCACAACATTTATAAAGCTCCAAACATTCTTACTATATAAAAAAGAAACATTGAAAAATAAATACATCCCGGATACATTAACATTCAGACCCACTTGCCTCTTATTGTTAAAGTGTAACTTTCTAACTCACTTCTGACTATGCCCTAAGGGAAATCAGATTATAGAATAAAGAAATTCAAAGCAATAAGCGAGGTCCAGAAAGGTCTGTGTCAGTGTTAATTTCAGACTTTTCCAAGCAGATTACTTTTATGAAACTTCATGAAGATTTCATGTTTTAATGAATGTTGTATGAAGTGAACAGGGCAGGTTTCTGTGGTTGTAAGATGAAGAGAGGGATGTAGAAGCAATGAGGATTAATTCCATTTACCGTATATACTCGAGTATAAGCCGACCCGAATATAAGCCGAGGCCCCTAATTTTACCCCCAAAAAATGGGAAAACTTATTGACTCGAGTATAAGACTAGGGTGGGAAATGCAGAAGCTACTGGTAAATTTCTAAATAAAATTAGATCCTAAAAAAATTATATTAATTGAATATTTATTTCCAGTGTGTGTATATAATGAATGCAGTGTGTGCGTATGAGTGCAGTGCGTATGAGTGCGTGTGAGTGCAGTGCGTGTGAGTGCAGTGCGTGTGAGTGCAGTGCGTGTATGAGTGCAGTGCGTGTATGAGTGCAGTGCGTGTATGAGTGCAGTGCGTGTATGAGTGCAGTGCGTGTATGAGTGCAGTGTGTGTGCGTATATATTAATTGAATATTTATTTCCAGTGTGTGTATATAATGAATGCAGTGTGTGAGTGCAGTGTGTGTGAGTGCAGTGTGTGTGTGTGAATGCAGTGTGTGTGAGTGCAGTGTGTGTGAGTGCAGTGTGTCTGAGTGCAGTGTGTGTATGAGTGCAGTGTGTGTATGAGTGCAGTGTGTGTATGAGTGCAGTGTGTGTATGAGTGCAGTGTGTGTGAGTGCAGTGTGTGTGAGTGCAGTGTGTGTGAGTGCAGTGTGTGTATATGAATGAAGTGTGAGTGTGTGTGATGCAGTGTGTGTTTGTGTATGTGTTGGTGGGGGTGGGCATTTAATATATTATTAATTATAATTTTTTTATTTTGTTATATTATTAGTTTTTTTTTGTATTATTATTTAATTATTATTTTTATTTATTTTTTTAATTATATTTTTTTTCGTCCCCCCTCCCTGCTTGATACATGGCAGGGAGGGGGGCTCCTTCCCTGGTGGTCCAGTGTCATTGGTAGTTCAGTGGGGGGGAGAGGGGGGCTGGCAGAGCTGTACTTACCTTTCCTGCAGCTCCTGTCAGCTCCCTCCTCCTCCGCGCGGTCTGTGCAGCTCCCTCTGTCAGCTCACAGTGTAAGTCTCGCGAGAGCCGCGGCTCTCGCGAGACTTACACTGGGAGCTGACCGAGGTGCTGAACGGATGGCGCGGAGGAGGAGAGAGCTGACAGGAGCTGCAGGAGAGGTAAGTACAGCTCTGCCAGCTCCCCTCTCCCCCAGTCTGTATTATGGCAATGCAAATTGCCATAATACAGACTATGACTCGAGTATAAGCCGAGTTGGGGTTTTTCAGCACAAAAAATGTGCTGAAAAACTCTGCTTATACTCGAGTATATACGGTATATATATTTTTATGGAAATAATGCATTATTCTTTAAATCCTGATATGGTATATATCATTTAATCAGAAAGAGGTGATCAGTTTTAGAAATGCGTGAAGGGTGCAACATTTTTGAAGTAACCATAAATTGCACATAGGTATTTGATTCTGAAAAATTTAGATTTTAGGACAAATGTGCTTGTTAAAACTAATGAGGAATGAAAATATTCTACATAGAAATAAAATTTCTAAATATTATAACATGTTAAGATTTACAAAATAGGAGCGATGAATGGAATGGAGCATTTAAGAAATTGTTACAATAATTAACCATATAATAAGCTAATATATGTACAACATTGTTGTGTATTTTATAGTTGTGAAATGACTAGTACATGTAGTCATGCTTTAAAATTGCAGGAGTGATGTTGAACAACACAACAATAACTAAAAAAAAAAGTCCTATAAAATAACTGAAGCACCAATATCCTACTCTTTCAAATTACAGAAAAGAGCAGCCCATGGGATCGTCAACCCACTGTCATTTAGCAAAGAATGGAAAATCACCAAGAGGTACACTGAAATCAGTGCATCATAAACAGGTCTGCTTGGGTATAGGCTTTTCTGAAACATAAAATATGGTTTCTGAGGTCATTGCTCTATCAACATCTGCACCGTCTTCAGCACCATTTTATATTCCACTGTTTACAGTTAGTGCCCAAAATCATCTATATTATCAGTACTAATGCCGCAATAAATACCAGGCATACTTCAAGATTTACTAATTCCACTAAAGAACTTAGAACCAGATATGAACTAACTGCAGTAGATACTTGTGTGACCAAAATCAGTCTGAGATGGGATTAAGCATAAGAGACAGATTGGTTAGAGGTACCAGCAATACAAACCTTTCTCTTGTCTTCAATAGGAAATACAATGCTAACACTATACTCCTTGACAGGTAACAGTTATACTAAAAGATCCTGTTGGTTCTTGACTGCATGGTATTTCTACATAAAGATAAAGCCAATCTCTCTTGCTTAGAGTGGTGGGAATTGTAGAAACAAACACGAAGATCCCTAATGTAGCCACTATTGATGTAAAATATATATATACCAAGCAATGAGCTCTTAAACATTGGCTCATTGTAGTTTTCACTTAATAAATACATAGTTGTTCGACACAAAAGGTAAGGATTCTGGGAAAACAATATACAATATATAATATCAATTCAATGTAAGCAATAATAGCAATACAACTGAAATGTGTAACAGCAGCTTTTGAAAATACATTTTACGGTATTTTTCCCTTAATAACATAGTATCAGTATGCTGTCTCTTTATTATGATTATTAATGCATTTGATTGAGGGACCTTTATCTGTAATGCCCCAGGTAGGAAAAATGTTAATGTAAATTCTACAAGAAAAATAAATAAATAAAAATAATTCTCTTTCATGTTAAAAGCTCATATGTAGTCCATCATATACAACCTTATACCAACGATTGCTCGATGAATCTTGAAAATCGAAGACCTTGTTAATAATTTTTTTGTACAAACCTCTTTTGAAAATTTGTATCATGCAGGTTCGTACCCAAATCATAATAACATTTTTATTCTTTTTAATGTGTTTTTTTTATTGTAGTGGATTTTTTTTGTTTTTTTTTTTGTTTGCAAGCTAAGCTCAGATCTGATATGTCATGATTTTTATTTTTTCAATAAATTTTGTTCTCTCTACCGAAAATGCAGAAATATCTACAGAGAACAGACAAATGTTGTACTCTATTAGGACCGAGTTGGAAAAATTGTTTTTTGTTTTGACACTCGTGACATATCTTTGGTCCTTAAGTAGTTAAGAAAGAAGTAACACAAAAAAATAATAATATAAAACTCTTATATAAACCCTTTCAATTCTAGTTCAGATGCATAGCATACACATAAGACTAAACAAGTCCTATTTAATGATAAGCTGGGGTCTCCTTTTTCACTCCATTTTTATTCTCAATACAACTGCTAATTGTCTACAAAGAGCACACGTATTCTGTAAAGACACACTTCTCCAAAAATAAATGACACCAGGCCAGCACCTCCTTCTCTTAAACAATGCAGCCTATCCCATTTTATGGATGTCCTTAGTGCCAGATGCTCTTGCTCTCAAAAAAAAAAAAAACAATGAATAAAACAATCAAAGGATTCAAAACTATACTAGCACTCATCGTGATTTTCCTCTTTGGTGATTCAATGTTTTTGTTTTTTTATAATAGCTGCAATATACACAGGAATTGCAATTTCCATCATATATAGATATATTTTTTGTACTCTCCCTTGTAAGGTCCATATAGATTTGTATAAATCTACAGAAAAGAGCAGGTTACTGTGAACAAGAAGCCAATATTGATTTTTCTGCGGTGCAGTAAAGCATCTCCATTCTATTTGGGCTCCTGTCAAAGACACTCTTTAACAGCTGGAGTCAAATTGCACTGTTTACAGCAAGAGCCCTTGTCAAGCGCTCTATAAGCATTCTAACAATACGCTATTCAAATGGCACTTTGCCACACAAATAGCTGACTTGATGAATACCCTGTGTCAATGACTGAGTCACATATCAAAGTTTTGGGTTTTTTCCAGTACAGGATTTTGCATACAAAACCCCCTTTTATTTCCTTTTCTTAGCATTGTACCATCTAGTCCAGAGGCCAAGTGAAAAAGGTGTTTTGGGGGGATAAAAACAAACTATTAAACCGTGTAATAAAAGGATCGCACTGCAGAAAATAATTAAAATCTGCTTAGATACAACAAGGATGCTTGACAACATTAATATGGATCTTGTGTCAACTGCATTTGTCACACAAGGCCGGGCAGTGGCCCTTCTGTTATTAGGACGCCACTTGGCACGTGCAGAACAATAACCAAATAAGAGAGGCCAGAGCACCATGAAATTGAGTCATTCTTCTTTTGTAACCCAGATTTACATGAGCATAAATGTTGTGACACAGCAAAGTCTTTGAAGTTTGACAGAGGCCCACAGACCTCTTCCCAGAGTGATACACCAATCTGAATTCATTAACCTGCAGGCATTTGGAAAAAAAATAGCATGAAAACTGCAGTGATAGAGTGAGTTATCACTCAGAAAATATGTTTGCATTGTCCTTGGTGACAACATAGACAAATAGAGAAAGAATTTCATAAAGTACCACATATCCAGTACTTTTAGAAAAATAAGGTTTATTGCAACTTAGGCTCTCTGTATTGTATCAGTTTGCCTCACACTACAAAATGGAGTTCAAATTACCCACAGCATGCTTTATAAAGTCCATGGTAAATCTTTGCATTATACAAATAAATGCTAATATTTACATTGCCACAAGAGGTCATGTGACATTAAAGGCACCACTTCAGCTTTTTTTGCCTTTTACGTAAGAAAATGTACGCAAATGTTGTTTTGTCAACTGTCAGTCACATACAATACAGCTCTACAAAGAATATAAAGGTGTATTTGTCTATGATAAAAGTTGCACAAAGGTTATGGTTGGGAATGATCTGTAAATATGCTAATTGCAGTAAAAGACCTTCTATATTTACATAATGAGGCTGGGGCTGGATCTGACATCTTAGGACACATCAGAGAGCACATTTGTAGTAAAGCCAGATCATGGTGTCACTTCCTGTTTATGAAATGTCAAAAAAGAATTTTCAGGCCTAGTTCCTGCACCGATTGCACATCACCGATTGGTCTCTTAATATGACCCTCCACAGATGATCAAATAAATTTTAAGAGTTTTCAAAACAACAAATATCTTTGCTATTTAGTAAACTAGGTACCTGAACAAATAAATTCATGTTACATATAAAAAGAAACCGTGCACTCCCAGTGCTACATGCTTTACCAATACTCCACTGGGACAAAATTCAGAAATCCCTATATTTTGTATCATTGGGGTGTGCAACATCTGTCCGCTAATTTACAGGGCTTGAGGCATTTAGTTAGCTGAAGCCATTTAGCTATCTCTCTATCATAAACTGTTATAACAGGTCACTTTTATTATTATTGTTTCCTATATCGTGTTTGAGAGTACGGAAACAGAATTGTGGAAAACTGAATTATAAAATGTAAGTTAAAATAGCAAAGTTGTGTCTATAGGGTAGTTGGATATTTTTTTTAGATCAGTTATGTTGACCTAAATTTTTCAATTCACTGCAATTCAATATTGAGCAGATAAACCCCACAAAGATCTACTTATTAAACAGTTCCATTAAGTCTGATACATTTGTAAATAACACATTTATTTAGCACCATCTCAGATCCTTTGTGTTCAAGCCTTTTGCAGACAGATTTGCAATCACTAAACATGCTAAATTGCCCTTTTTTACATAAGAAAGGTCACAATGGTGCAAGTCAATTATAGAATCGGTCAGAACTGCAATAAGCTGTCTTCACTGTGTCTGAAATGATAGCTTGGATCCAGGATCCATTGAAACACTAAGCAAAACGAGCATATATGCCCCAACTACCTGTACAGATATGAACAGACCTTGTTTTAGGATAGAAAAAGAGACAGATAAAAAGAAAACCTGCTCTTTCAGAACTTCAAAGAAATTGGTCATATTTTTTTATTACTGAAAATAAAAAAGAACATGCAATATAGGGTTGTTGTATAATATTTAGCAATTAACGTATATAAGTTAATTCTGTTTCGAGTGAATCTCCTGACTTCCAATTATCAAAGAAAATACCATTTTAACCATCACTTATCTGCTAAGACCACATACAGTTTGAATGTCTGAAATCATCCCGGAGTGCATTCATGAGTTGACCCATCGCTTGGACGTGATATCAGGATTCTAGTTCTTGGCTACCTGCACGGGTTTTGGTCGGATTGTGCTTTCGACCAAAGAGAACTAAAGATGGCCACCCCATAGAGCAGAATTATTATTATTATAATAATTTTTTATGATAATTTTTTTTTTAAATACACTGAAAAGAGGTATTTACTTATAAGAATGCATCATAAAATAAAACACACAGAATTGATAACATGTAATATTTTGATTTAAATAATATTAAAAATGATGACAATTTTCTTTTATTGTGACACTACATTTGGTATGTATTCAAAATAAACATGCTTGCTTCCTTACTTTGTTTGTAGGTTTCTCAACGTGCATAAGATTATGTGACAAAGTGCCAATTTTGTAAGAGCTTGAGGTCTTGAAAGTTGATCTTGCGATTCTTTGTGTTTCTCGAGAAACTGTTATTATGGAGTCTGTCATTTCAATGTTTAAATCTTCACAAGAATTTAGAATAGCTTTTGCCATTTCCCCTGTTTCATGGCGTTCCAATGTCCCTAAAAAAAAAAAATACTAAATATAAAATGCTTATATTGTAACATATACCGGTATATTAAAATACATTTTTGTAAAAACTCCTGGTTAATCTTCCTGTGTTTTCAGTTGGATTCACTAAGAAATACATATGTTTATTTGTAATTTTCATGTGAAAAAGAGCATAACTTTGCCAAAATTGGCTAAAACTATATAGCCTTTTTCTAATAGAAGATAGCCTGTCCTAATTGTTAACCTGATAATCGTCAAAATCAAAGGTGATCTTACTGATCTTTTCCTGTTTAGTGTCAGATTGAAACCAGAACTTTGATATGTAGACATCTGCAGATCCATAATAAAATGATTTGGTAACAATGTTGTCATGTCTGCCAGTTCATTTGTAATAATTTGCATGAAACAAGAAAGCATTTTATTCAGATTGCTGCTTGGTTGATAATCTTTCTTTTTTTTATATCCAGATAAGTACCGTAGTTTGTAAAACATCATTGTAAAGTAATTTATAAACACGAGCACTGTCCTCTAGTGTTCGTCTGAGTAACTAACACAACTGCATTGCACAATAACAGTACACCACATTGTTTGTTTGTTTTTCTACATTTTCACACTAAATCTGTAAAAAAAAACATTATTTTAAAAATATTAAAAGTCATCATTTTTAGTACATCTCTTGAATCTCCAGAATACGATAGGAAGTTAATGAGGGATGCAAGAGCTTTTATTCTATAGATTTGAGACCTTGTTATTTTGTTAATGAAAATATTCTATAACCTGCCCAATTCCTGAATTTTCTTATTATTTAAAAGAAATCACAGTCACACAAAAATGTATCACCTCTTCATAAAATTATGCTATAAAACCTTTATTTACAGTGACACACACACACACACACATTGTTCACAGAATTGAGAATTGTTGGGACTTCAAAGTGAATGAAAAATAAGCAAAATAGCCAAACAGGGTGGGGGGGGCGGAGCCGAGCAAGCGAGCCGACTGGTCGCACTTCACATGGGCTCCAGCTACATGGGCTCAATTAAGCTGATAAATCAGGACACAGTGACGCGACTAGTGGGAAACCAAGCTTATTAGACTGCCACAACACTTATGTATCCGGCAATACCAATGCCAACACTCGGCATGTCCGGGAACCGCTATGGCCGGCTTGGGCCTACCGGAGGAGGGGAGGGGGAGGGACGGCCGCCTTCCCGCCCGACTCTACAGTCCACAAGCGCACAGACAGCCCTCCCCCCCCCTATGGACTGGTGGGGGGTATCCCGGTCCCAGCCATACAGGAGATACTGCACACCAAGCGACGGGCCCCGTGAACCCCACTGGCAACGTGGTGGCGAGGGCCTCCAAGATGGCGGCGCTGATAGACTCAGCCACACAAGACCCACAACAACCAGATACCACACTAGGTGCCTGCGACCTTGCTGGTGACCCCATCGATGCAATCTTTGACCGCTTCTGGGCCAAATGGATGAAGCGATTGCAACCAGCGACAAACTGTCCCAAGCCGTCCTCACAGGCCAGAGCCTATGGTGGGAGGATACTAGGGCCTTCACCCCAGGGCACCAAGAAGCTTCAAACTGCGACCCCCCACGATACAGACCCTCCCGGGATGGGAGCAACCAGGGGAAAGCCCTACAAGCGCCGACCACACTGTCGGAGAGCTGGCAAACTTCGACCCAAGCAAAGCTGCACGGCTCACCGCAATGTCCCGACAGGGACGACCATGGACCTCATTGGATCCCAGGTCAGTGGTCAGAGGGCGCTAGCTCCAGCAAAATCCCGGGGCAGAGGGGACCGCCCATCTCTGCAACGCCATGCGACCCCCAGTATGTACCGACACCTGGACGGGGGGCCAAGAATGCCGTGGGCCTATTGCGGCCAGCGTGCGCACGCCCGCAGGGCACTGGGCCCACAAAAAGAAGGGAGCAAGACCACCGCCCCGAACTGCCCTACTTAACCTGCTTATCCTCCAAGCCTCAGAGACACTACTCACATGACGCCCAGCCAAGGCATCGGCTGAACGCCCTATTAAAAAGACTGGCCGCTCCATGGAAGCAGAACAGGCGACCCTCCTGCGGCTGGCCCAGGCAGCATAAACCACACGGTACCTGCTGGGATACCTACTGCGACTCCCTTAAGGCTTAATGCTCACCAGATAAGACTGTCAATTAGTTTACTATAAGCGATGTCTATGTTTTGTTTTTTTAGTTCAACGTGTTATACCCTGATTCCTGTGAAAATCTCTCAGAGCCAAGATTGAGCAGCGATACTTGCATATAATTATCATTGAGTCTAGTTAATTAATAGAGGTACACTGGTATGGGTAACCGAGATAAGTCAGTTAAGCCTGTAGTTCAGCCTGTGACTATTATATTTGTTTTAAAAAGCATGCATTATACTGTACTGACAGGGAATTGTTACAACTGCTAAGCTAAACTACGATCATATATTACTTAAATACCTATCGTACTGTCTACACATGATTAATGTCTTTTTTGCCAAAAAAAAAATATATATATACTATGCATGCCTTATACCCTGCATCGCAAGTACCATATTTCTTGATATGACGAAACTAACTTGCTTCCAGCGAATAATTTCTTGATCTTAGACACCTACATATGCCTGCCACCATGCCTAGTACACCAACGAAGGCACACGCTCACATACACTTGAGTCAAACCTGAGGAGCTTATATGTAAGTCTGTGAGCGTACTAATTGTTTAACCCCTTAAGGACCAAACTTCTGGAATAAAAGGGAATCATGACGTGTCACACACGTCATGTGTCCTTAAGGGGTTAAAAAGCAAGCATTATACTGTACAGACAGGGAACGTCCCATATTGGAATATCATTGATGTTTCTATGTTTACATCCTAATCTTATAAGCAACAGTCCACCTGTATGATACTACTGGAAGGGATAGCGCTAGACACCAATATAAGACATGTTATATTCAGATTAGCCCATGCAAGGGTCATGCCCGCCTACAACGTATAAATATCTTCAACGCTGCTTTTGTTACATTTTTATAAAAATACGTGCATGCTCCAACAATCACCCTGACGTTCAGCCTGAGAAACTCATGATAAACATACTCAACTAGCATGTGTTATACTCGACACTCCTGTACTTATACATAAATTAGTGCACTGTTATGACATACCCCACAGTTCTTATTGTTTTGTAATCATTGTGCTGAAATATGCATGCGGACTGCCTTTGGGGTACCGCACGCTTGTATGTTAACCTCATATGCACTGCAAAAATAAAAAAATAAAAAATAGCCAAACAGGAACAATTCTCCTAGTCCGCAATAATCTTCTAGTTTAGCTGCTTTGGCCTTAAATCTAAAATTCACTTTGATTTCCCAGCATGCCTCACTTTAGTAAATAAGCCCGTAAGAGATGGGGGGAAACATACTTGTAATAGTATAAAGCAAAGTTAGCAGAGTGTAATCAAAATATCAAATATCTCTTATGAGTAATGCAATCTAATGTTAATGCTAGTGGTCTAAACAAAAGGGTAAAAAAAAAAAAATCCTAATGACCACTTCATACCTTCCTATAAATAACAGTTGTAAGTTGACGAGATTTACAAGAGCTGTTATTTAGTAGTTGTTGGTAGTATACCATTTACTGAAAGGATTCCAACTTTGTAGCTATGTTTGTACAGGCATGTGGCCAATAAGATACTGACCATTCGCAGTTTAGCCACTGGCTTGTCAAGCACAGAAACACGTGCTGTGTAAGTTGTGACCATAGCAACCACACCTTGCAGGTACAAAAGGCTCACTCTGAGCATGCATACTTCACCCTTAGCAGGAGACAGTGAGAGTATATTCAATGTACTAAAGTAGTCTTTTGTGCTATGACAAATATATATATATATATATATCTGTAACTATTTATTTATTTATAAAATGTATTTATAAAATATTTTACTATTAAAGTTAATGTTTGCAAGGATATTGTTCATGAAAAGAAAACATGTACGGTACTTTACTTTAATTTAATTTTTTACATCATGTGTCTGGCCTTTTCAGCTAGTTTACTGCTCTTATATATGGTTTAAAGGGACACTATAGTCACCAGAACAACTAGAGCTTAGTGTAGTTGTTCTGTTGTGTATAGCATGTCCCTGCAGGCAGTGTAAAAGGCAGAGAACAGGCAGTGTTTACATTACAGCCTAGGAACACCTCCAGTGAGGGTATGGAGCAGTTGAACTTTACCATAGAGATGCATTGATTCAATGCATCTCTATGAGGAGATGCTGATTGGTGCAGCGCGGCGTTTTGCATGCATGTACGATAGCCAACCAGTGCTTTCCTATGAGAAAGCATTGGATTGGTTGAGATCATCAAGTTTGATGATCTCAGCCAAGGGGGCGGAGTCAGCCGTGACAGACCCGCGCAAATGTTAAAAGAAAGGTACATTTTAACCTTTTTAACGGAGCAGAGGGAGACCAGACATCTAAATGGTGTTTTTAACACTGTAGTGACCGGAATGCACATTTATATTCCTGACACTTCCTTTAAAAAAAAAAAAAAGTGTTCCTTTAAAATAATGTTATATGTGTCTTAGGGTTCAATGTAATGCCATATAGCTAACATGTATTTTTCCTATAGGATGTATAATGAGTTAGTAGTTGTTACCTTTTTTTTGTGCCAAGCCAGAGTCTGGTGTTAGTTTTAAAGTTTAATGGCAACCAGTAAAGGGTGGCATAATAGAATTATAGTTGTATGCCTCTACTTAGCAATTGGCTTTCATTAGCAACAGCCAGTAACTATCTGTGAAATTCCTCAATCACTAAACAGCTGTTACTCACTAACAGTAGCAACAGGCAGCCAGGGCCGGTGCTTGGATTTTTAGGTACATGGGCGAAGATGTATTTTTCCGCTCCCCCCCCCCCCCCAAAAAAAAACCATCTTCACCTATGTGCCTCTTAACCAGCCCCTCTCCCCTCCCCGACCATTAAGGGTCCCTTCCCTGTCCCTTAGTGTTCTTCTCCCCTCCCCCCTCTTTTCTCTGTCCATTGGTGCACCCCACACCCCTTTAGTGGTCACACTCCCCTTCCTGGTGTGTCAGTGTGTACAGAGTGTAGCGGAGCGGAGCGCGGTACAGGAGCTTCAGTTTTCTGTACCCGGCCGAACTGACAGGGAGTGCTCTCTCTGTGAGCACCTCCTGTCAGTCTGGCCAGGTACAGGAAACAGAAGCTCCTGTACCGCGCTCCGCTCCGCTACACTCTGTACACACTGAAAGTCACACACTCAGTGACAAACACACAGACGTCACTAACAGAGACAGACTCATTGACAGACACACTGATAGTCACACACAGACTCAATGACAAACATACTCTCACTGATTTGACAGACACACACTCATACACTGACAAACACACTCATCATACACTGACAGACACACTCATACACTCACATGCACACACACAGACGCACTCACTCACACACACACGCTGTCACTCACAGACATACGATGTCACTCACAGACACATACTGTCACTCACAGACACACACTGTCACTCACAGACACACACTGTCACTCACAGACGCACACTGTCACTCACAGATGCACACACTGTCACTCACAGACGCACACACTGTCACTCACAGACGCACACACTCTGTCACTCACAGACGCACACACTCTGTCACTCACAGACGCACACACTCTGTCACTCACAGACGCACACGCTGTCACTCACAGACGCACACGCTGTCACTCACAGACGCACACGCTGCCACTCACAGACGCACACGCTGCCACTCACAGACGCACACGCTGCCACTCACAGACGCACACGCTGCCACTCACAGACACACACGCTGTCACTCACAGACATACACTGTCACTCACAGACGCACACGCTGTCACTCACAGACATACACTGTCACTCACAGACACACACTGTCACTCACAGACACACACTGTCACTCACAGACACATACACTCACACACACACACAGACACTCACTAATTATTTTATAAATAAATATTTTCCACCCAGCCTTCCTACCTGGAGAGCTGGTGTGGATGATGAATCCTTCCCTGGGGTCTAGTGGGGCTGCTGGACGGCGTGCGGCTGTGCTGTAATCAGGCGCGGCGAGGGAGCTCTAACCTCTCTGCTCTGCTCCCTCGCGCGCTGTCTGCTGATACTGCGGGAGCCGGAATATGACGTCATATTCCGGCTCCCGCTTCATCAGCAGACAGCGCGCGAGGGAGCAGAGCAGAGAGGTTAGAGCTCCCTCGCCGCGCCTGATTACAGCACAGCTGCACGCCGCACCGGGGGCCGAGATTGTGGCCCGGTAGGAGGGAGAGCTTCCCTCCTGCCGGTCACTGAAATCTTGCGCCCCCAGAGCCCGTGTGCCCTAAGGCGGCCGCCTGTGCCGCCTTATGGACGCGCCGGCCCTGCAGGCAGCAGTAGTAGTTGCCCGTTAAAAACTAATTACAACATTGGAAACAAGTCCTAAGACAATAGTAAAGAGGGAAGTATACAGGGCCTCATTCTTGTGTAAGAAGAAAACAACTACTTCATTGCTAATGATTGCTAAACCATCACTGTTCTTGGTATGCAATGAAAATGTAAGTTTGTTTACTCTGTTTATTGTCTTCACTAATATTTGCTAAAAAAAAAAAATTGCCATTGGACTTGTTTAAATGGACACTCCACTGTGTAAATACAAGTAAATAAATATCCATATTTAGTAGATGAAAACATGCATGCATTTAATTATATATTAGTTTTTCATTGAAGGTATACCTAAAAAAGAGCTTTCAACAGCTACAAGCCTTCTCCGTCTAACCCCGCCCAGACTCTCTGTGGCTGACCAATCACAGCTCAATGAGAAGCCTTTACAAGGCAGGTTTTCTGGACAATTGCTGCCTCTTGAGTTTAGTTCCATTGAGCGAACCAAACCAGGAAGTAACACGACTGGTTGTCTGCTTAAAAGTCAGGGGGTGTAACAAGGTTAATTTATAAAAGTGCCAATTTCTATTGAAATCTGTACTTTTCTGTAAAATGAAAACAAGAGGACACACTCTTCACACATACACAGTTGAGCAAGCTAAAGTGCATTAGGGATTCAGAGTGTCAATTTAACCAGTTTGAGGAACAGCCAGTGTTTTAGAATCGCTTCTGTTCAAATTATACAAATGTGCCAGGTTTCTGAGATTTTGTGGGAATGTGACATCGTTCTGCATACTTGTTTCACTTTGAAATATACCAATAAATGCATCCATGTGTTCCTAGGAAATGAATGGCAATGCTAAGGATATAATATCAAACAAAGGTCCTTCATTGAAATATCAATACAAACTATAGGCTTAATTGCATTTCTAAAAATTCTTCTACAATACATAGAGGGGTTCCTGATAATTCTTTCCAATGTGTTTTAAAATTCAACCCAAAAAATCCAAAAAAATTCAAATAAAAAAATATTGCAGATATCTATGTAGCATGCAACACAATTCATTAAAGGATACTGTGAGGGTTATTTACTAAACACAACATTTAAGTGAGCTGAAACCCAAATAAAAGTGCTGATTATGAAACAGTCCAACTGAGTTATAATCACAGCTTGTCTTTTTAAACCTTAATTTTGAAATTAAGAATTTCTGAAAACTCCAGCGGTCATCTTAGGAAGAGATGCTGCATCCATAAAAAAAACATGATGCTCACCCTAAGACAAGTTTAACTCCCAAAGTCAGATTATAGTCACTTTAACAGGGTCATTAGCAAAAGTGAGAATTGCAGAGAATTCAAAAATAAATTCAAAATGCAGGCTAAAAAAACTGCCAAATTAGAAAAGTTATTTGAGCCACTTCTGTGTTCAATTTAGTTATTTTGGATTAAATTAAAAATTCACTTTGTATTAACTTTGAATTCCTGGCAATTCTCACAATTCTCGCAATTCCTGGCTATGGCTATGGTTCTCTAATTTAGGGATCAACATTGGGTCACCACAGCTGTGGCTGTAATCTCAGGTTGAACTTCTAGTCTTATATGGTTTAAACATGGAGAGTATTAGAATTGATTTGATTAACACTTTATTTATAGCTGTTTAATTGTGGCTCAGCATTTTCCATAAAAAAACAAGTTACATTGTGAAATGTCATATTTTTGCGGAACAGAATTGTTTTTGTAAGGTGCTACATAGGAAAAGATCATATATAGAGCAGGGCCCTCAATCCCCTCTGTTCCTGTACGTCCAGTGGTCTGATCTCAATTATGTGTTTGTTAGTCCACTCATTGTACAGCGCTACGGAATTTGTTGGCGCTATATAAATAATAAAATAATAATAATTTAGTTTATTTTTAAGAATTTGTCCCATTAGACATTTACTTGTGAAATAATACATTTTTATATTCCCTACAATATCTTTATATCATGGCAACATATTCATCCTTAAACAGAATATGTGACTTGAATAAGTAACAAATCCCTCTACATCACTGCTCTTCAGAAATCACCCCTGCAGAGGTGTATGTTTTCAGGCAGTGCTGATCAATGACTTTGATCTCCTACCAGAAAAAAATCCCCAAAAGCTTCAAATACTATTTAAAATGCGCAAATCGCCATTATTTTAGAGTCCATGCTACATATGTTCTGTTGTGGTCTCATGTGATATGTTTAGAAATAATTTAAAATCAGTCGCACCGATCCATTTAAAACATTTTAGGGTGCTGAGGCTTTACATACAATAATAAACAAATACATCCAATTTGAAAGGCATCTCGTAATTGATATGAAACAACCATAAGTCTTTCATGAAAAAGATAAAACACTTTCATATGCTTTCAAATATATTTATGGCACTGAAAGCTCAATCACACAATATCTATTAATATTTGCTTTATTTTGTTTCTGTGAAATGTTTAAAGTGCTTCATAGTCAATACTTCTGTGTTTTTAACTTGGTTTGAATACAATCACATTAAAGACATACTCTGAGTACCATATCCACTGCAATGTATTATAATAGTTCTGGTGCAAGATGTATTTTGGTGCAGCCTTTTTTCAAGTAATACAACTAAATCCATGGCTCTCCAGTTGTTCTCCATTTTTCTATTGCATTGTTATTCCAAAGTCTTTCAGACTTAAATTCAAAGATATGCTAGGCTACAGCTAGAAAACAAATTGTTGTGCACCCCTCTTGCGAAGAGAACCCCTCTGCTGAGTACTGGATTAAGATTGACCAGGATGCTAGAATGGGGCACTCTTATAGAGCCATTGTCTCAGTTCTGTGAATGGAGGGATGGGGTGTAGTTATAATTTATAATAATAATTTGCAATTTTTATGGCACATTTCTCCCCGTGAAACTCAAAGCACTTTACAAATATATAAAAGAGAAATAAAAGTTAAGACATGAAAGTTAAGAGTTTCTGATGGTCAGATTAGCTGACTGAATGCATGCAGAAAGATTTGTAAGGATGGTGCCTCTCTGATTGAGCAAGGTAAAGAGTTCCAGAATGTGAGTTCAGCGTGGTTGAATGCCCGGGAACCTGTTTGTCTTT
The DNA here is from genome assembly GCF_036172605.1 of Pelobates fuscus. Classification (NCBI taxonomy): domain Eukaryota; kingdom Metazoa; phylum Chordata; class Amphibia; order Anura; family Pelobatidae; genus Pelobates; species Pelobates fuscus. Next base: position 336,373,890 of record NC_086319.1, read on the forward strand.
ATTCCGTCTACTTACAGTTGGGAATGGTTGGCTGACCAATTAGCGCTGTTTCTGTGCAGAGGGAGCATCTGAAACCAGACTGGAAAGGATGAAATATGTTATAGCTTGATAGATGGCCCTCCAGTTGAGTTGCCACTACTTATTCAATGATTTTTCCTCAAAATGGAAGGTTGGATACTGGTCTGTAATTTGCCATGCAGTCTGGGTCTAGTTGGTTGAGTGTTGTGTGTGATAATGTGTAGTGTCTAAGTGCTGTTTAAGTGTGGAGGAGGTTGAGAGCTGCATGGGGGTTGAATGTGTCTTTGTTTGTTGATTCAGTGTTGTGTGTAGATGAGTCTAAGTGTGGCTGAGTGCTCCGGCTGTGGTGTCTGAGCATTTTGGGGAAGGAGGTTAAGTTTGTGTGAACAAGTTTTTCATTTGCTTCCCTCATGCTTACCCTTTGGCAGGAGTTGGATGTTATCCCAATTGGCCCAGTGGCCATTCTGATCAGAACCCCTGGTGGTCCAGTAGGGAGTGAGTTGTAGTCTGAACTGCTATCAGGTGGAGATGACTTTAACTGCTCCCTTGCAGACTCAGCTGTTGTGCTCATTAAAAAGCAATGAGAACTATGAGGCAGCTCTTAAAGTAATTCTTACCTAATAGAGTTTCAGACCACAACACTCCCTCAAGATTTTGAGGGTGCACAAGTCTAAGCATGGAGATCTTTTAATATCGCTTTCAGCTGTCAGTTACCAGGTATTGTGTGAAACTGACATCCTCTGCCATTCTGTATTCTCTCATGTCCCAGCAAACCCTCACACATATACAGACAGAAATCCACATACATACATACATACACACACTACATAAATATATAGGAATATGCCAGCTCACATACATAGATACTGACAGGCCCACTCTTCAGGTAATTGGATAGCTAGCATTCTGTCTCACAGCACCCATTCCACCCACTTTAATGCAGGCTTTGTGATGTGCAGTTAGCTTTATTAACTCTGCCTGTGGATCATTAAGAGCAGCCAAAAGTGAAGAACTTGTAAATGGCTAAGTGATTAAAGGGAACAAGAGTGTCAGATTCCTAATCTGACAAGCACGACTTATTAATTTATTACTGGCCCTTTAATTTCAATTCATGACCTTCACCTCTAGTGGCCTCCCTAGGCACAAGACATCTCAGGCTCTCACGTGGAGATCCTTCAATCAAGTCTGCTATATAAGGCCACACCCTATAATTCAAGTCAGTTTTACATTGAAGTCAATGTTGTTCCAACAAAGGACTTCTGATCCTGGGTCCTGTAATCATCCTGTATTGCCTTATACTGGTAGATACTTACCTGCTTGAACTACTTCAACTCTGCATGTTCCTGTAAGCAACCTGTATTGCCTTATACTGGTAGATACTTACCTGCTTGAACTACTTCAACTCTGCATGTTCCTGTAAGCAACCTGTATTGCCTTATACTGGTAGATACTTACCTGCTTGAACTACTTCAACTCTGCATGTTCCTGTAAGCAACCTGTATTGCCTTGTACTGGTAGATACTTACCTGCTTGAACTACTTCAACTCTGCATGTTCCTGTAAGCAATCTGTATTGCCTTATATTGGTAGATACTTACCTGCTTGAACTACTTCAACTCTGCATGTTCCTGTAAGCAACCTGTATTGCCTTATACTGGTAGATACTTACCTGCTTGAACTACTTCAACTCTGCATGTTCCTGTAAGCAACCTGTATTGCCTTATACTGGTAGATACTTACCTGCTTGAACTACTTCAACTCTGCATGTTCCTGTAAGCAATCTGTATTGCCTTATATTGGTAGATACTTACCTGCTTGAACTACTTCAACTCTGCATGTTCCTGTAAGCAACCTGTATTGCCTTATACTGGTAGATACTTACCTGCTTGAACTACTTCAACTCTGCATGTTCATGTAAGCAACCTGTATTGCCTTATACTGGTAGATACTTACCTGCTTGAACTACTTCAACTCTGCATGTTCCTGTAAGCAGCCTGTATTGCCTTATACTGGTAGATACTTACCTGCTTGAACTACTTCAACTCTGCATGTTCCTGTAAGCAACCTATATTTGCCTTATATTGAAAGGTATTTACCTGCATTAACTACTTCAACTCTCATCATCCAGTAATTACTTGCATTGTATATAACCTGAAGGAACTTACCTGCCTTATTACTGGCTGCATGTAGCATTCCCCAAAATACTATCTACTAGAATCTTCAATCCTACTTGAATATAAAAGACTTTAATTATTAATGTTCAAGTATCCTGTTTATGGTATATTGCCTTTATTTTGATTTCTCTCAAGATATCTTATTTTGTGGCATATTGCCTTTATTCTTATTTCTCTCAAGTTATTTGATATGTCTAAAAGAACCAATAAAGTTTCAACCAATAACTTTGGCAATCGTCTCCTTACTGACCTGCTCAGGGACATGACAAGAGGGAAGGTTCTGCTATCCTGCGATTGAATGGTATAAATGCGTGTGAATGCAGGAATCTAGTGGGGATTAATACAAGGGTTAATGTAAGTAGGTATTCCTCTGAAGAGTTAATCTAAACAAATAAAAGGGATACTCTAAGCACCAAAACAATTGTGGAGATTTGGTGTATAGATCATGCACCTGCATTCTCGCTGCTCAATTCTCTGCCACTTAGGAGATAAAACACTTTTGTCTCTCACCCACTCATTCCCAAATCTATGCTTCATATTTCTCCATCATGTCTTCATACACATGTGAGCTATGCTACAACTCTTCCTTCCTCTCTATAGCAATGTTACAAATCTGTGATGCAATGGGAAAGTCTCACAGCAATCACTAGTACTAGCCACTTTGTTGGGATGCAAAAAAAAAAGTAGGGTCAAGTAAGATATCCATTGATTTCCCCTACTTGTTCTATGGATGAAGAGGTAGACCCCTGGTCCTAGTTTAATGACCGAGTGTGGCAATAAAAAGCTCAGTCTACCTATTTTTTAATGAACGGGAAGCTATTGATTGGCTTAGAGTGTCAGCTGACTGCTCTTGCCAATCAGCAGTACCCCTGCCCAGCGACACTTCATGCTTTCTTAAACTCAATTTCAGAGGCTGAATGTCTTTGAGGGAACTAAAGATCCAGTGCTGGAGGCAACCTTTGGAGTTAAAGCGTACAAAAACAGTTTAATTCTTTAAAGAAAGAAAGCACCCAGAGGCCTCCTGGTAAAATAACAACTTAAGTTAGAAGTTGTTAAGGTGACTGGAGTGTACTTTTAATTTGATTACAGTACAATGATTATTATTAGCAATATACTTATATGTATACATTTCTGAAGAACGATCTCTCTTAATATCTGTTACCTTAAAAATAAACTATTAGAATATGCCCTTTAACTTATTCCATTCACAAAAAAAAACACACATATTACTTAAACAGCTTTATTTAACATTTTCCCACATCATTGCTGAAATAAATGGGCATTGCAGTTGTTGTCAATGCATTTTTGTCTCTAATTGGCTGGAAAAACTATTGGCATTATTCCAAATGTTGGATCTTTTAAAAGAGTCACTTGTTGTTTGCCTTGACAAACAAAGGTTTCTTTTTGTCAAACAATAAAATGTGTCTCATTGACAGGATTGCTTATTATTTTAAGCCTTCTGTCAGAGTTCAAGAATCCACTGAGTGACAGCTGAATCGGGCAGTATCTATCATGGAACTTGCAGCTATTGAAGATTTATCATTTATCATCACTTACAGATGAAGTTCATTGCCTTACTCACATGAACGGCATAAAGATCGACCTAGTGCCCTCTTTTCAACAAAGCCATTTCACAGTTGCTGCATCTAAGTGTAGGAGGAATACATGAATGGCTACATTTTGTGTCCTGTACATTCAAGCTGTGTTAAGTAGCATACAGTTCATATACTACACATGTGTTTAATGTAGATTGAGATAGACAGTAAGATACATAGAGTAAAGCATGGGAGTTAAATTCATGTCCATTCAAGTTAGTTGTTGGAGCAGAATACTAAGTCAGATTAGGAAAAGAGAAGGACAGCAATGTAAAGTTGTGAGAAATATAAAAAATATTAAGTAGTCAATAATTTTAAAATATAAGTAAATAGATATATAACATTTGATCTGCCTGTTTTCCACCTGTTTTCCACTTGCCTTGGAACCTTGGGTTGCCTTTGATACTGTTTCTGCTTTACCATCTGTCTTGACTGTGTTGACCTGTGTATGGGCTCTGCTGGCTTCTGTTGTCATTGATCTTGAGCTATTCAAAACTTTTCTACTTCTAGAACATACCAGTTGTGTTGCAGTGCCTACTCCTACCGCTGCATCACAATTCTGCCTCTTAAGAAGGGGCAGGAAATGTGTACCGGGTTAAAGGAAACTAACGTATCCTTTGGGTAGTGTGGTGTGGAGTAATATAACTTAAAAAGCAGAAGTCATCATAAGATATATAATACTTTGTTTTCAGGGTTTTCTTTGACCATTCGTAAATTTTACGTTTTATTGGTTCGGTAGATTAAAATACCGAACACAGACCACACTCCTGGCTCATTAACCACAAAAGGAACTCAATTGAGCGCCATCTAGTTTGCACAAAAGGAGGCAGCGGGACTTGGTCGTCAAGTGTCTGGAACTAAAATCGGACACTCAACTTTCCGAACACCGCTGAAAACATATAAACGCTTGCTTCTTTTTGTTGCTGAACAGCCAGGAGAGCGCCATTCGGTAGTTCGGTTCCCACGTTAAAAAGGTTTATGCCTTTTCAAAATTGACCGACTGCACACACCGAATTTGTGGAACTGTTTTGGGCAGGAGCCTCGTGTGCGGTGTCAGGGTACCTGTAGTCTCTACCCCTGAGACGGGTAGAGACTTAGACGTTTTTCCATCCAGACGGCATGATTCTCCCGTTCCTCGCGGTCCCCTCGCGCATGTAAACGCCGGCCGCGAGAGAACTATGCCTTTTTGTAACGTGACGCTCAATAGTCGACGTCATGACGCTATTCTAGCCCGACCTGTCAGTCAAATCCCGGACACGAATCAGGTCTCGGCGGAGGCGTGATTAGTCTCTAGAACCAGGGTATTTAAGGGAGCTCTCAGCATTTGCTCATTGCCCTGTCGTGGTTCTAGCCAGCCTAGTCACACAGTGCTCTTGTATTCTCTTGTCTTTTGGTTCTGACCCGGCTTTGTTATTTCTTACATGTCTTCTCTGTTATCCTTGACCCGGCTTGTCTCTCGCTTACCTGTCTTCTCGTTCCCTCGACCTCGGCTTGTCCCTGACCATTCTATACGTAGTATTACGTTAAGTCCGGCCATTCTAAGGTCCGGTATACGTATCTGCTACTCTTTGTACTCTGCGTGTTGGATCCCTGTCCCGATCCTGACATTACAACAGGGCCAATGGATCCTGCAGGTACAAACTGTCAGCTTGGTTCTCCTGATCCTAGGTTTGACGCCATGGATCATAGAATGGATCAGATGGCACTAGCACTACAGGCGTTACTATCACGTCCTAATAATCCACCTGAGGAGATGCATAATACTTCTATTCCTCCTGTGAGTTCAGGGCTAGAGGTAGCCACTGTAGGTGCTTCTTCCCGAGTTACCCCACCTGTACGTTATGCTGGTTCTCCTGAAAGGTGTCGTGGCTTTTTGAACCAGATCAGTATCCATTTCGAGCTACAACCCCGTTCCTACCCTACTGATAGGGCAAAGGTGGGATTTATTATCACCTTACTCATTGAGAAGGCTCTGAGATGGGCTAATCCGTTGTGGGAGAATGATAATCCATTAGTCTATAACTATAATGCCTTTGTAGCTGCTTTTAGAAGAACTTTTGACCCCCCTGGCAGAAAGGTCAATGCAGCTAGATTACTGTTGCGCCTTAGACAAGAGAACCGAACACTTGTGGATTACGCACTAGAGTTCAGGTCTTTGGCGGCAGAGGTTAAGTGGAATGAACAGGCTTATATAGACGTATTTTTAAACGGATTATCCGATATAATACTTGACGAGGTAGCGACGAGAGAGCTTCCCGAGAATTTGGAGGACTTAATTTCCTTTATCTCTCGCATTGACGAACGTCTAAGAGAGAGGCAGAACACTCGAGATAGAACCGGTAGACCTTCCTTTAGACTAGCTCCTTCATTTCAAAGTCCTGAAACCAAAACTCCACAGTTTCCAGAACCTATGCAGATAGGTCTTACTCGCCTCTCAGAAGAGGAGAGACAGTACAGGAGAAGGGAGGGACTGTGTATGTATTGTGGAGTCAGAGGTCACTTACGTTTGAATTGTCCCAATCGCCCGGGAAACGCTCGCACCTAAGTTTCTCTAGAGGACAGGCCTTGGGTGTTTCTATTTTGTCCTCTACTCATAACTACAAAGAACACAGGCTTCTATTACCCGTCTCTTTAACTTGGGAGAAGGGAACTTTAGAGACTGTGGCATTGATAGACTCCGGAGCTGCTGAGAGCTTTATCGACCAAGTTTTTCTCACCAAACACGCTATCCCATCCCAGTTAAGGAAGACACCTTTGGCTGTTGAGGCCATAGATGGTAGACCTTTAGTTGAGCCTGTGATTTTCCGGGAGACCACAACTCTTAACTTAACTACTGGTATTCTACACAAGGAGGAGATATCTCTACTACTCATTTCATCTCCTTCTGTTCCCATAGTCCTGGGATACTCCTGGCTGAAGAGACATAACCCCATTATAGATTGGAAATCAGGGGAAATAGTCTCGTGGGGTCAGGATTGTCAAGAGAGATGTTTAAAGAGAGTGTCACCCCTTTGTATTGTTAACACACTTAATAACTCTACCGACTCTACTAAAGTACAGATACCGTCCTTGTATCTAGATTTAAAGGCGGTATTTGACAAAGGAAAGGCTGATACCTTACCACCACACAGGCCTTTTGATTGCAAAATTAATTTACTTCCTGGTACTATGCCTCCCAGGGGCCATGTATACCCTTTGTCTACGAATGAGAACTTAGTCTTAGAGGAGTATATTCGTGAAAACCTAGACAAAGGGTTCATTAGGAGATCCTCCTCCCCTGCTGGGGCTGGATTTTTTTTTGTTAAAAAGAAGGATGGTTCTTTAAGACCTTGCATTGACTACCGAGGTTTGAACAAGATAACCATTAGAAATGCCTATCCGATCCCCTTGATCACCAAGCTTTTTGATCGATTAAAGGGTTCCAAGATTTTCACTAAGTTAGACCTCAGAGGTGCTTATAACTTGGTGAGAATTCAGCAGGGACACGAGTGGAAGACTGCGTTCAATACTCGTTATGGGCACTATGAGTATACTGTAATGCCTTTTGGTCTCTGTAATGCCCCGGCGGTATTTCAGGATCTTATTAATGAAGTTCTTAGGGAGTTTCAGCAGGACTGTGTTATTGTATACCTCGATGATATACTTATACATTCCAGGGATATTGAGACTCACCACGGACAGGTCAGAAGGGTTTTGCACAAACTTCTTCAACATGGCTTGTACTGCAAATTAGAGAAATGTAGCTTTGACCAATCCCAGACTACCTTTCTTGGTTACGGGATTTCTGGAGAGGGGTTTGAAATGGATCCGGAGAAACTCCAATCCATTTTAGATTGGCCTTTACCTAAGGGTCTCAAGGCCATTCAGAGATTTATTGGTTTCTCTAATTATTACAGACGTTTCATTAAGGGTTACTCCTCTATTATTGCTCCTATCACCAATATGACCAGACAAGGGGCTGACACTAAGAATTGGTCTACTGAAGCACTTCTGGCTTTTAAGACTCTCAAGGAGCTGTTTGCTTCCGCACCAATTTTAGTTCACCCTGATACTACTCTACCTTTCCTACTCGAAGTTGACGCTTCTGAGACGGGTATAGGTGCCATCCTGTCCCAAAGGTTGGGTGTGGATAAACCATTACATCCATGTGGGTATTTTTCCAAAAAATTATCGGGTACTGAGAGCAGGTATGACATTGGTGACAGGGAACTCCTAGCGGTTAGCATGGCTTTAAAGAAGTGGAGACATCTATTGGAGGGGACTTTGCATCCTGTTACCATTTTGACGGATCATAAAAACTTATCCTATATTGGGGAGGCTAAACGATTATCATCGAGACAGGCCCGTTGGTCTATATTCCTCACTCACTTCAATTACATACTCACATATAGGCCTGGTTCTAAGAATTCTAAAGCTGATGCCTTGTCTCGCCAACATGAACCTTCTGCCATATCTGAGCCGGTTTTATCCTCTATAGTACCTAAGTGTAATATCATCGCTAACACAACTCTCAAAATCCACTCTCCGCTTCTGGATCAGATCAGGAGCTTGCAGCATCTGGCACCTAGACTGACTCCTGCGTCTAGACACTTTGTTCCTCCTGAACTCCAACTGGAGCTCTTACAGTGTCTTCACGAGAGTAAGGTGGCTGGTCATCCGGGCGTTCGCAAAACATATTCCTTCATCTCTAAGGATTTCTGGTGGCCTTCTTTACATATAAAGGATTTTATCGGAGCCTGTGAGGTCTGTACTAAGACTAAACTACCTCATTCGCTTCCTTGTGGTCTCTTACATCCCCTGGAAGTTCCAGAAAAACCTTGGTCCTGTTTGGCGATGGATTTTATTGTGGATTTGCCTGTTTCGAAAAAGCACACTGTTATTCTCACAGTGGTGGATAGGTTTACCAAGATGGCTCATTTCGTGCCTTTACCTAAACTTCCGACTTCACCTGAATTAGCGGAGATTTTTGCTAAAGAGATCTTTCGCTTACATGGGATACCTTCCGAGATTACTTCTGATAGAGGTTCCCAGTTTGTTTCACGTTTCTGGAGATCATTCTGTTCTCAACTAGGCATTAAATTGAATTTTTCTTCTGCTTATCACCCTCAGTCTAACGGAGCCGCTGAACGTACCAATCAAAAGATTGAACAATATCTGCGTTGTTTTGTTTCTGAACACCAGGGCGATTGGGTCGGTCTGATTCCTTGGGCAGAGTTCGCACACAATAATCTTGTTTGCGATTCAACTCGCTCTAGCCCCTTTTTCATGAATTATGGTTTTCATCCTTCCATTCTTCCGTCGGTTCCTTCTTCCCAGGGGGTACCGTCGGTTGATAATCATGTTGCCAATCTGAAGAAGTTGTGGGATCAGACTCGACAAATTCTCCTACATAATTCTATACTGTATAAGAAACACGCTGACAAACGCAGAAGGCCGGCTCCTAGTTTTGTCCCTGGTGATAGGGTATGGTTGAGTACTAGAAACATTCGTTTGAAAGTACCGTCTATGAAATTCGCTCCTCGCTACATTGGACCCTATAGGATCCTGAATCGAATTAATCCTGTTGCGTATCGCCTAGCGCTCCCCTCTGCCTTACGTATTCCTAATTCCTTTCATGTTTCCTTGCTAAAACCCCTGATCTGTAACAGATTCTTCTCCAAGGTCTCCTCTCCTCACTCTGTTCAGGTTGAGGGTCAGGAGGAGTACGAAATCAACTCCATCATCGATTCTCGAATCTCCCGGGGGAAAATTCAATACCTGGTTGACTGGAAGGGATATGGTCCAGAAGAGAGGACCTGGGTACCACAGGAGGATGTCCATGCTCCTCGTCTTCGCAGGGCTTTTCATTCCCGCTTTCCATCTCGTCCCGGTTCCTTCCGCCCGGTGGGCGTTTCTGAGAGGGGGGGTACTGTCAGGGTACCTGTAGTCTCTACCCCTGAGACGGGTAGAGACTTAGACGTTTTTCCATCCAGACGGCATGATTCTCCCGTTCCTCGCGGTCCCCTCGCGCATGTAAACGCCGGCCGCGAGAGAACTATGCCTTTTTGTAACGTGACGCTCAATAGTCGACGTCATGACGCTATTCTAGCCCGACCTGTCAGTCAAATCCCGGACACGAATCAGGTCTCGGCGGAGGCGTGATTAGTCTCTAGAACCAGGGTATTTAAGGGAGCTCTCAGCATTTGCTCATTGCCCTGTCGTGGTTCTAGCCAGCCTAGTCACACAGTGCTCTTGTATTCTCTTGTCTTTTGGTTCTGACCCGGCTTTGTTATTTCTTACCTGTCTTCTCTGTTATCCTTGACCCGGCTTGTCTCTCGCTTACCTGTCTTCTCGTTCCCTCGACCTCGGCTTGTCCCTGACCATTCTATACGTAGTATTACGTTAAGTCCGGCCATTCTAAGGTCCGGTATACGTATCTGCTACTCTTTGTACTCTGCGTGTTGGATCCCTGTCCCGATCCTGACATGCGGTCGGTGAACTAAGACTTCCACACTTTTTAAAAAACCCTAAACCGATCTTGGTGAAATTTGAATATGTTGGTCACCCATATGTGGGGATACCATGTCCTTAAAGGGGTGTTCTAAGTTTTGGGGAAAAAGTGTTCCCTTTGCCTGGAGATAATTGGGTTATCCCTTATCTTAACCAATTATCTCACAGGCGGAGAGAGGGAGTGTTTAACTGTCATGTTTGTGTACTGTGGGAGGTCCTCTTGCAGGGGGACTTCCATAAAAGCCAGTGTGGCATCAATAAAACATTATTCCTCTTTGTACCCTTCATCATGTTTCGGCTGGTGTTTGGGTAACCTATTGCTACTTTGGAGAATTTCAGTCTGAGCGCTTTGCTTACTTGGGATTAATAGACGAACGGAGAACTGAACGGAGCGCTATAATCACTCTTGCTATCTGCTGTTCGGTTGAAAACCGACAAACCCCTAGCTACCACTTCAGGGTTCGTTACATCATCCCACCCAGCATTCCCTTATTTCTCATATTACTACCGTTGAGGGCCCTCTTTATTTACAGGCCGACCTGTCCGTCTGTTTTGGCACAGCACAATCAACTTTGCACTACAACCGACTTTGCATTATTACGGTTTTTGATATACATATATATATATATATATATATACACAGAAAAGGATGTCACTCACAAAAATGGCTTAATGCCAAGAGTTTAGTGTTAGGGTGAACAAACTACATAATTCATGGTAGTATGATTAAGTTGATGTTTCAGTTCAACAGTGACCTGGCATGGGAAAGGCACCTTTGAACCAAAATGTTGCATTAGAAGCGCGCAAATAAAATTCCCTATGCTGACATGCCCTTAGCACCGTTGCTTATTATCCTGCTATAATACCATACACTATATACTATAGTAATAGGGTCAGGAGATGTCTTGTTCAATAGTACTAATAACAACTGGGCTAGACCATTAAACAGGACAACTGATGCTGAGAAACATATTAGATATAAAGGGGTAAAGAGACATACACAGAGAAAGATACAAAGATAATGAATGGAAAGTGATTTCCAGTGAGAGAGACAAAAAGGTCAAAGGAAAACCAAAAGAAAAGAGTAATAAAAAAGGTAATTTAAAAAAGTGGGTAGAGATTGGAACATATCTAGGAGAGGGATATAACTGGATCTATTTATATGTATAAAAACATATACAAAGAGTTAATAAACGGTAAGCCAGTTAATAAGCTGTAAGACAGATTCAGAGAGAGGGAGAGAGAGAAGTTAAAATGGTAGGCCACATCTTCATAGCGACTACTATGGTAATACCACCTTATTGGAGATCTGACATAGTTCCTGCTATTAAAGCGGTATTAACACTGGCCTTAGAGAACATGTGCTATGAGATGCACCTCAGATTGCCATCAAACACAACAGAATCATTAGCTTACCACTGGAACATATGGGAGGATAATGTCAAACGAAAATACTCTTTATGATTGTAGTTTATGTGCCTCTCCTTTTACTCTTGTTCTGTTAGTATACGCAACTGTTTGTACACTATTTATCGCCGGTGCATGTGGAGTGCTTTTACACCTTATTTGACACTATGTAGTGTTTTTTATAAAGCATACATTATCAATTTTATAATGGATGGATATTCTGCTCCCCCCAAACCCCTGTTCACCCCGTCCCCCCGGCTTCTCTTTGTTGTTTGATTTATATGTATTCTTATTCTTTATTCCATATATTTCATTGTTTTACAAAGGTTATTATTGTTAAAAATTAAAACCTTTCAATAAAAAAACATTTGACAAGAAGTTAAAATGAAAACAGACAGAGCGACACACCCAGAAACAGAAATATATATGAAGCAATAAGACTGAGTTACACATCCTGACAATGACAGAGATGTGATGCAGCAGAGAGTGAAGGCAAGACTCGCATAGAGACAAGATGGAAAAAGACTGCGGGAGAGAAACAGAAGTAGACAGGTATAAGATGTAAAAAGAGAGTGGCAGTGAGATCCCATCAGGTAAGATGGAAAACCTACATTGAGACAGAAACATATAGAAAAATGTAATGACACTGATGTCTTCAATTAACATTATTATTAGAATTGTTCACAGTGCACAATAGACTTGTTTAAAGTGCACAATAGACTTGCTCACAGTGCACAAACACAATTGTTTGTTTTATTCATACAAAATGTATTGAATTGTAACGTCCGAAGCTCAGCAATGTGATGGATCGATACAGTCAAAATTTGGTCATGAAGACCGATTTGGCAAAACTGAACAGTGGCTCAAGGGTTAACCACATGGAGGCTGGAAGCATTTCCACATTAAATAGTTAAAAACAAACAAAAAAACAGGTCCCCTTGTGTCCATACCTGTGGGCATTGGTTGGGAGCTTCAAATTTTAAACTGGGGAGTGGATAGGTGATTTTCCACCCCTGCCTCCACAAGTGCAACAGGTGGGGTCTCTAATATTGATAAAGTGCCCTCCCTAGTCCCTACACATGGATGGCTGGGAGCTATTTAATAATCAACAGGGGATGGGCATGCTAGGAGACACATAACTAGTAATTAAGGTCTTAGTGTTGTTAGGAGTTAAGTTTGTAATGTGTGTTCGCTTAATGCTTGAAAATGACATGTGAAGAGTGCTTAGAGTAAAAAGTAATTTAAAGTGGTACTCCTCAATACACAGACTTAAAAACATACACATGTTGCCCAATGCACATGTGTTTTAACATTGGAAAGAAACAGATCAGATACATGGAATGAAATTGGGAAGGATTTTAGCTGAGCTGAATGCTGCTACTGGTAATATTGTATGATATCTGTTTTTAAATCTCAGATGGGGGATATTGCGACGCCTTGAGCATCTTGAAATAGGTAGAAAACTAGATTTTTATCTCGTACTTAGAGATACATATCCTGTCAAGTGACCTAAGCAAGATAATAAAAAATATCAGGGCACAAAGACACTGCCACTCAGTGAACAAACAAACAATTACAGTAAGAGCAAGAATGACCGAGTGAATCCCGAGACAGGCAGAAACACTAACTGCAAAGGTCAAATGGAGCAGATGACAGATACTGCTTATGACATGCAGACATAGGTGAAACTGGAGTGGGCTCTTAAGGTCTTGAAGGAAAAATAGAAATCACTCTTTTTAATAAGACCTACACCACATATTTGTTATGGAAAAAATACACAGCCAGTTTCCTAACTCTGTCTGCCTATGAATCTCTCGCTAAAAGCAAAAAGTCCATTATAGTAGACAGATTTGATTCAAAATGTTCAGGTTGGTTGGATATGGCTTGTTCCCCCACATTTGTGCCACACTTATTGTGTAAGATTAACATTGGGAGTTTGACTGGGGCTGCTGTAGGACATTCTACATTTTTGTTATTTAACAGTAAAAGTTTTCAATACTTATGAAAGCAACATATATTATTTATTTTTGTTTGGTTTTCTGTTTTGTAATTTTCTTAAAATGAATATGAAATCAATCATTAAATCAAGACTCATAAGGTTATTTACTAAACTAAGGGCAGTTGGTAAATCAAAGTGAATTCAACATGAAATTCAAATGTAAAGCCACAGTAGCCAAACCAGAACCACAGAACTAGAATTGTTCAAGTTCTGCTTAAATTTCAAATTTGCTTTGACTTCACTTTCAGTTCTGGACAATTCTTACTTTAATAAAAAAAAAAAAGCCTGATAAAATTGTTGTACTCCACTGTGTTTGGTAAAAAAAATAATAATAATTTTAATAATTCATTAAAAACAATTGTTTAAATAATTCATTAAAAACAACGCACTTCGGGCAACCTTTGTACTTCACAGGGCACACACTATCACGTTGGTGTATTATACCATGCACACTTTAAGGCACGTAACTTTTTCTCTTTTTCAATCTCTGACTCTCTAGTGAGTTTAACAGGGAGAAAGGCTTTTTCTCAATCTATGCTGTACGACCTTTTAGTTTAATAGAACACTTAGTACCTTAGGAGACAATTGTATCTTGTTACCACTATATTAAGACATAAGTATCCAGTATGTCCATGTAGATGAAAGTCTATTTCTTAAACTAAAGAGCTAAACCAGCTAGCCTCCAATAATGTTTTTTTTAAATATACATATGGAGTGTCTCAAAAATAAAACAATGATTCAATAAAGGTATTTCTACTGATATTTGTGCATCTTCTTATAGAAATATCATAGTTTTTAAGAGCTAAGTGGAGAAGATAACCATCTCCTTTTAACATCTACACCATCAATAATGGGGAGGATCCTATCTCTCGCATCCCTTCTACTAGATTTATTGGAAATTCACTCCCCTTATGTTCCTACAAATGTCTTGTAGCCCAAATCCAAAAATATATATATATAAATACTAATATCAAGAAAATAAATATTACCAGTTTCAATCTCCCAAACATAGGCTGAACCATCTTCACATCCAACAACCAAGACTTCCTCAACAAGGTGCCACTTCATAGTCTTTACAGGAAACAAGTGTTTTCTGGCATGAAAAAAACACACGCGTTCTTGCAGATTTAGAAGTGCCACTGAATTATCACTGCATATACAGTATATGCTTTGGAACAATTTGACCTGGCAGAGTAGATAAACAAAAAAAAACAATAAAAAAATACTTAACATGTGAATGCATGGGTGCACATATATACTTTAAGCACAAGTTGATTAGAATATGGTTTGTACAAATATTGATAATTTAATCTTCTGTTAGTCAACGCCATGTTCTTTGTACTTTAGCTGTATTATGACCTTTGCGAGGTATTCTATTTTAACTAGCTATCTAACTATTAGTATTTAGATATGTGTGTACTCCATCAGTTTGTTTCTATTTTAAGAGTAAATCCCACAGGAACCTTTATAGAATGTTTTCTGTGGAGAGTGGTGGACACATTTGTCAATCATTCATCTTATTTTATTGTCGAGTATGGTGTCATAGGTCTTTCTTAGTCTACTACATATCTTTAGTATGGCTCATCATGGTCTTTTCAAAATGTACCCAAGAACCAAAATTGTGTGACATATCCAGGCACTCTGGTCTAATCATTTTTGTGCGGACCACAAGAGAGTACAATCTGTGATAGTATGAATTAGTTAAAACTTCCAGCCAACCCAGTTGCCCTTTCACCTGAATGTCCATTAAAGAATGAATATGTCAGCTAATGTGAACATCTACAATATGGAAACATTTACCTTGCTCTCAGATGGTGGCAATGTAGAAATTCTATTGGCTATTGGTGAATAGAGTTTAAATGTTCTGTAAACAAACGCTGTGTTGAAAAAACAATTTTATTTATTTATATACATACAAACACATAGTTGACATATAGGTCATCATCTTGTCTGTGTATAAAGTGTAATCTTATATATAAAGGCTTTTTCCTCAAATAGAAATATCCAGTAAACACTGACATAAAGGTGCATATTGTAGATATTTTTTCCCACTGCAGGATAGAGACTTTTTTGTTGCATGCTGACTGTCTGTCAAAGTTCTATGTATTTTATTCAAAAGGTCAGACATTTTTTTAAATGTCAGCTTTACCTGACCTAGAGCTGTCTTTTTAAATCATTTTTAACCATGCCGAAACAAAAGTGCATCGATCAATAATTAAAACAGAATAACATAGCACGGAAACTTGCAATTTTCTTCACGAAATAAAGCTTAGGTATTATTGCAACTGATAAATATGATCTATTACATGTAATTTTTACTTTAAAATATATCACTTAAAATTATAGTTATATGGGGACCTCTTTGCTTACTTTGTAATCATCGGGCGGAACTAGTAGTTTCAGTATTGAACCGGACTGGAGCGTAAACTTGTGGAATATGTCTCCCGTAAACACATCTCTCCATATCACAACTGAATTCTTATCACCAGAAATAAGCCAGCATGGATCGAGCTTCTCGGATCGCCCATGTGGATAAAGCAAACTCGTCACTCTGCAATTATGGCCCTCAAATATTTTGTGTGGCATTAAACCTACAAACAAATGGAAAACAATAGATATTGCAAAATCCAACATAAATAGTATTTATTCTGAATTTCTATAGGGTTTATTCAGACAATTTTATTGTCAGTTGAACACAGCAGTAAGCACGTGGCAGATTAACTGCCTGCTGAGTTCACAGCAGTTCTACTCTAGTACATAAAACCTTTTCCCCAACTAATTCAGGTTCGTTCAATGTTCCCTTGCTTGAAGCATCTTCCAGTGCCTTCCTCAGTGAACTCTTCAGAGTTCAAAGAAAGGACCCCTGCTGAGTTCAGATGAGGAGTCAATCTGAATTGCAGTAGAATTAAAATTAGTGGGTGATCTATTTAAGAGTTTGCGCAGGTCAACTGAGTGTTTAATGAAAAATCTTTTCTATTCATCTTTATATCACATACTTTTTCTACTTAAGTACTATGTTTATCCCTTTCTACAATAGATTGTTCTAGGCATTTACTATCGTCTCTATAAAATTCTCTAAATACCCTCGGATTTCACCCTACATAGTTTAAATTATACTGTCACTGTAACTTCTCAAATCTATTTACGATTTAAGAAGTTAAAATAAATGTATGCTGTCAATATGCAAAATATATATTTTTTTAAAATGTTTTATGTTTATATTTTATACTGATGGAAATATATATTTTTCTTTTTAGTGTGCAAATTGTAAAAGCACATTAAAGTGAATACAGAGATCTTTCTAGGGATATGTTCTTAAATTGTCTTTAAAAGACAATAATTGGTTATACATTCTTTACCTTCAGGAGAGGTTAAATTTGAAAAAGGTATTATTTTTTTCCAATATATAATATTTATTAAGAATTTTCAGTAGTACATACGTACAAACAATATTATTAATACTCACTGCAGTGATTAAACTATTCCCCATATGTATGTATAATATATATTCAAAATCAACAACTGGTTAGGCAACATAAGCTGAGACTTAAACTGTATTTGGTGTGGTGTGGTGTGATCTACCATTGACATCACACTTACAACAATCCCATCGACATAAATAGACACACATAGTTTGATGTTCAAGATAAAAAAATAGAGCAAGCATAAATAAATAAAAATATACATGTCTAACATGACTTTTCTAATGCTCCAACAATGTTTCTGCTAATCTCTTCTAACAAATCTATTCCCTTGCATCTTGCAAAGAAAAGCAAATTCTAACATTACATAACAACACACAGGGCCGTCTTTAACGCGGGACAAACAGGGCAGCTGCCCCGGGCCCAGTTAATCATGGGGGGCCCAAGGCAGCTGCCCTGTGGGCCCCGCTGCCCTCAACAATTTCTTTTCTTGTCCTCTAAGCAGTCCATGCACTTAGGGCAACCCAGTGGGCTTGTATCACCAGGGGTCCGGTCAGCACTGTGGCTTTAACAGCACGATCGGGCCCCTTGCTTGTCGACAGTATGGGAGGAAGTGACAGCCACGAGTCACTTCCTCCTATAAAGAGAGGAGCTGCGCGGAAGGGAGAAGGTGGCAGCAGCGGCAGTGAGGATGGAGGGTCCTCACTCCCATCAGCCTCAGGCACCACACTGGATCCCAGGAAAAGGTAGGAAACTGGAGGGTGAGTTTCAGAGGTGTACCTAGAGCATTTGGCACCCAGGGCGAGTCCTATTTTTTCCCATCACCTCCCCACACCAACTTTAAAATGTAAAAAACAACTGCAATTTTTTTTAGGTATTTAGCACTAAGCAGTGTTTATGTTTTTGAATGTAAGTATTTTTTTGTATGAAGTATGTGTAAGTGAATGTAGGGGATGTGTTTGTATGTGGTGTTGGCATTTGAATGCAGGCATTAGAGATGTCCCGAATAGTTCCTGGCGAACATAGCTTGTTCGCATTCGTCACGGTGGGCGAACATATGGGATGTTCGGTCCGCCCCCTATTTGTCATCATTGAGTAAACTTTGACCCTGTACCTCACAGTTAGCAGACACATTCCAGCCAATCAGCAGCAGACCCTCCCTCCCAGACCCTCCTACCTCCTGGACAGCATCCATTTTAGATTCATTCGGAAGCTGCATTCTTTTTTTTTTTAATTCTTTATTTTTGAAGTGCAGTGAACATACACGTAGTGACAATGACATATGGTGCAATGCAAAACGTTGGAATAAAGACTTCGAGTTATGAAACAAAATGTCAAGAGGAACTGCACATTTTTAAAATATAAAACAATCATGCTAGGTAAACTTGTCTTGATATAAGTGAAAAACATGTCATAGGGAAATCATCAGACATGTTGAGAGTGTTCGTAAGTTTGAATACACATGCTTGAACTGAAGAGGGGTAAGGGGATTAACACCACCAGTTATAGATCAACATGTGTGAATCAGAATATCAAAACTAGAAATAAGTAGACTAAATAACCTCTTAGTGAGTGCTGTTAAATGCTAGACAACTGACTACACCTCATAACAAGGGCATTTTAGATTCTCAGCAGCAGAGATGTTTTAGCCAATTCCTCTGACATGCTTCAGAGAGTGGTCGTCTCTACTCGCATCCATGTGCCGCTTAGTAGTGCTTCCACCGCCTGCCGGGTGCACAAGAGGATCGCTCAGACTACTAGGGGCAGCAGGTTGGCGCATCAGCACCCTTTCTCCCTGAGCCCAGTCCACTGTGGAAGAAGATGCCTGGTTGCCCCCCAGCCCTCTAGCTTCAGTATAAGTAACCTGTGAGGTTCTGGGATCGGTCCTGTTCAGTCGTGGGTGGCTGGTAGGCGTGCCATCCCCCCTGGCTCTCTGTTCCGAAGGAGAGCACAATGCTGGGGCACCTCTGGAGATCTCTTCCATCCTAGGTGAGGTGAGTAGCAAAGCCCTCTGCCGTGATTCAATCCTATTCCAGAAGGCTGCACAGAGAGCATCAAAGGCTGCATGGAACTTCCCAGTGTGGGCTTGATTGCTCTGTCGGAGAGGCGGCCATCTTAGCTGTGACACGATGGCTCGTTTTGTCAAGCTGAGTGGTGGCCATTTAGCCTTGTGGGTTACTTTAGCCTTTCCCTGGTGGGGACCGGGATAACCCCCACCGGTCCAGAGGGGGGGGGGGGGAAACGGGGCTGTAGATATGAGGTGCAGACACGATGAGAGCTCCAGGCCGGGAGATCGGCCACTTCTCCCTGCCACAGAACCCCCAGAGCAGATAGGCCGCAGGACAGTGCGTAGTCATAGGCTGCTACAAACTTGATCGGGTAAGCTCCCTGGTGTTCAGGAACAGGTAACAGGTAAGTGTTCAGTGTAATTTTTCTTGTGTAATCTAATTGCAGTTGCCTGCCTGCCAGCATGTGTGTCAGGCTCACAGCGTATACTGTGCCCACTTGCCCAGTGCCACCACTCATATCTGGTGTCACAATAGCTTGCATTTAAAAAAAAAAAGCAAAAAACTTTTTGACTGTAATATAATAGCAGTCAGTATCCTTCACACGTGTGCGTTTCAGGGCCTGCCAGGGCACAGTGTCACACCAGTGCAACTCATATCTGGTGTAACAGTAGTGTACATTTAAAAAAAAAACTATAAATTTGACTGTGAAATAATAGCAGTCAGTTTCCTTCACACGTGTGCGTTTCAGGGCCTGCCAGGGCACAGTGTCACACCAGTGCAACTCATATCTGGTGTAACAGTAGTGTACATTTAAAAAAAAAAACTAGAAATTTGACTGTGAAATAATAGCAGTCAGTTTCCTTCACACGTGTGCGTTTCAGGGCCTGCCAGGGCACAGTGTCACACCAGTGCAACTCATATCTGGTGTAACAGTAGTGTACATTTAAAAACAACAACACTTTTTTGACTGTGAAATAATAGCAGTCAGTTTCCTCACGCGTGTGCGTTTCAGGGCCTGCCAGGGCACAGTGTCACACCAGTGCAACTCATATCTGGTGTAACAGTAGTGTACATTTAAAAAAAAAAACTAGAAATTTGACTGTGAAATAATAGCAGTCAGTTTCCTTCACACGTGTGCGTTTCAGGGCCTGCCAGGGCACAGTGTCACACCAGTGCAACTCATATCTGGTGTAACAGTAGTGTACATTTAAAAACAACAACACTTTTTTGACTGTGAAATAATAGCAGTCAGTTTCCTCACGCGTGTGCGTTTCAGGGCCTGCCAGGGCACAGTGTCACACCAGTGCAACTCATATCTGGTGTAACCGTAGTGTACATTAAAAAAAAAAAATAGATGGCTGTAATAGATTGAATAGCAGTTAGTTGTCTGCAAGCGTGTGTCAGGCCTACAGCATCTACTCTCATAACTTCTGCCAGTGCACAGTGCCACTCATACCTGTTGTCACAGTAGCTTGCATGCATAGTACCACTAATCGAAAAAAAAAAAAAATGACAGGCAGAGGCAGGCCACCCCACAGGGGCCGTCGTGGTCGTGGTGCTGTGATTCCCTTTGGCCCTAGAATAATGCCCAGTGTTTAGAGGCCACGTACCCTGAACTCGAAAAGTTCTGAGGACATAGTTGACTGGCTAACACAGGACACCCAATCTTCTATAGCTTCCGCTCGGAACCTTGACGCACCATCCTCCTCTAGCTTAGCTTCAAGCACCTCTCAAGTTACCACTCGCCCGCCTGCCGCCACCACCAACACTAGCACTACAGCCGCTTCACTTGATCTGTCAGAGGAGTTATTTACACATCAGTTGGAAGAAATGAGTGATGCGCAACCATTATTGCCAGAGGATGTAGATAACAGGGATATGTCTCAGTCAGACAGCATTACACACATGGACGTACGGTGTGATGATGATGATGTTGTACCCGCTGCTGCTTCCTTTGCTGAGTTGTCAGATACAAGTGAAGCGGTTGATGATGACGATGCGTCCGTGGATGTCACGTGGGTGCCCGCTAGAAGAGAAGAAGAACAGGGGGAAAGTTCAGATGGGGAGACAGAGAGGAGGAGGAGACGAGTTGGAAGCAGGGGGAGGTTGTCGCAAGGAGCTAGTGGCACAGTCAGACAGCATGCATCGGCACCCGGGGTCAGCCAGACAGCACACGAATCAATGCATGCTGTTGCCACCACCAGAATGCTGTCATTGCAGAGAAGAGCAGTGTGGCATTTTTTTTGTGTGTCTGCCTCTGACAACAGCGATGCCATTTGCAACCTGTGCCAAAAGAAACTGAGTCGTGGGAAGTCCAACACCCACCTAGGTACAACTGCTTTGCGAAGGCACATGATCGCACATCACAAACACCTATGGGATCAACACATACAAGAGTACAAGCAGCACACAAACTCAAAGCCGCCATCCTCCTCCTGGTCCAGTATCTTCAGCCACGTCAACCACTGCTGTCCTCCTTGCCCCCTCTCAACCATCCGCCACTCCGTCTCTCGCCTTGAGCAGTTCCTGCTCATCTGCCCACAGTCAGGTGTCTGTCAAGTACATGTTTGAGCGTAAGAAGCCAATGTCACAAAGTCACCCCCTTGCCCGGCATCTGACAGCTGGCTTGTCTGAACTCTTAGCCCGCCAGCTTTTACCCACGTTACTGGATGCTCGTGCGCAATGCCTGTAGGCTCATGCATCCTTTTGAGGAGGTGACAAACCTAGTCAGTCGCACCAAAGGCACCATCAGCGACATCATACCAATTGTTTTCTTCCTGGAGCGTGCCCTGCAAAGAGTGCTGGATCAGGCCTTAAATGAGCGTGAAGAGGAAGAGGAAGAGTTGTGGTCACCATCACCACCATCACCACCAGAAACAGCCTTATCAGCATCGCTTGCTGGACCTGCGGCAACGCTGGAAGAGGATTGTGAGGAAGAAGAGTCAGAGGAGGAATGTGGCTTTGAGGAGGAGGAGGAAGACCAACCACAACAGGCATCCCAGGGTGCTCGTTGTCACCTATCTGGTATCCGTGGTGTTGTACGTGGCTGGCAGGAAAAATATACCTTCAGTGAGATCACTGAGGACGAGGAACGGGACATGAGTACCTCGGCATCCAACCTTGTGCAAATGGGGTCTTTCATGCTGTCGTGCCTGTTGAGGGACCCTCATATAAAAAGGCTGAAGGAGAACGACCTGTACTGGGTGTCCACGCTACTAGACCCCCGGTATAAGCAGAAAGTGCCTGAAATGTTACCGAATTACGGCAAGTCGGAAATGGTGCAGCAGTTCCAAAATCAATTAAAAAGTATGATTTACACAGCGTATAAGGGTGATGTCACAGCACAACGGGAATCTAACAGGGGAAGAGGTGAAAGTAATCCTCCTCCTCCCACGACCACGCCGGCAAGGACAGGACGCTTTACAGACGTGTTGTTGATGGAGGACATGCAGAGCTTTTTAAGTCCTACGCATCGCCACAGCCCTTCAGGGTCCACCCTCAGAGAATGACTCGACCGACAGGTAGCATACTACCTCACCTTAACTGCAGATATCGACACTCTGAGGAGCGATGAACCCCTTGATTACTGGGTGTGCAGGCTTGACCTGTGGCCTGAGCTATCCCAATTTACGATAAAACTTCTGGCCTGCCCCGCTTCAAGTGTCCTGTCAGAAAGGACCTTCAGTGCAGCAGGAGGTATTGTCACTGAGAAGAGAAGTCGCCTAGGTCAAAAACGTCTAGATTACCTCACCTTTATTAAGATGAATGAGGGGTGGATCCCGAAGAGACTGACAGTGGGCGATACATTCGACTAAAAAAGGCCTGATGAGGGGGACGTAACAGGGATTAAACTGATAAGAATAGTACTACTTAACACACCACTCCTATCTGGTGGCACATTAGATTGGACGCGCAGTGCCCCAAATTTTAAATCGGAGGATCGACCAAGCATCTTTTTCCATCTCCCGGTTCCTAAAATCGATGCCATATACACGTCCTCTGATACGGGATGTAACAGGGATTAAACTGATAAGAATAGTACTACTTAACACACCACTCCTATCTGGTGGCACATTAGATTGCACCAGCAGGGCCCCAAATTTGAAGTAGGACGACCGACCAAGCATCTTTTTCCATCTCCCAGTTCCTAAAATCGATGCCATATACACGTCCCCTGGTAGGGGACGTAACAGGGATTAAACTGATAAGAATAGTACTACTTAACACACCACTCCTATCTGGTGGCACATTAGATTACACGCGCAGTGCCTCAAATTTGAAGTAGGAGGACCAACCAAGCATCTTTTTCCATCTCCCGGTTCCTAAAATCGATGCCATATACACGTCCCCTGATAGGGGACGTAACAGGGATTAAACTGATAGGAATAGTACTACTTAACACACCTTATAATAACGCAGAGAGAGGCAATGCAGAGAGAGGAGTCTGAAGAAGAGGAGTCAGAGGAGGAAGGTGGCTTTGAGGAGGTGGAAGACCAAACACAGCAGGCGTCCTAGGGGGCTTGTTGTCACCTTTCGGGGATCCTTGGTGTTGTACGTGGCTGGGTGGAGGAAGAGACCTTGAACTACATCAGTGAGGACAAGGAACGGGACATGGCTAGCTTGGTATCCAACCTTGTGCAAATGGGGAGTTTGCGGTTGTGCAAATGGAGTTTGCGGTGCGTTAAACGGGGAGTTTGGTCTGTCACTGTGAAGCGGGCGTAACCCTTACACTACCTGATCGATACAACATCATACCTGATGTTTTAAAGCACGTTATTCCAAACAATTTAGGAATGTTAGGTGATTTATGCCCTTTATGGATTAAAACCAGACTCTGCATCAACTATGTAATTTTCCATGGGAGTTTTGCCATGGATCCCCCTCCGGCATGCCACAGTCCAGGTGTTAGTCCCCTTGAACAACTTTTCCATCACAATTGTGGCCAGAAAGAGTCCCTGTGGGTTTTAAAATTTTATGTTCGCGACATCTCTAGCAGGCATGCATTTTTATGAAGTGTGGTTTTTGAATGCAGTGGTGTGATTATATATAATGGTGGGGTTTGTATGTAGTGTTGATGTTGAAATGCAGGGGTGTATGTGTGTAGTGTTGGCGAGATACTGAGATGTAAGCACATATACACATACACACATATATATATACACACTGACACACATGCAGATACATATACACACAAATACACAGACACACATGCAGACACAGTGGTGACTCTAGTGCAGTGTACGTTGGCATCAGTCAACAAATTTGCATAGAATTCACATACCTCTTAACTTCGATCTTTGTTTATCAGATATCTCCTCTATTTGCTATACTTATGTGGGATTGCCATATTTAAGGACACCAAATAAGGGAGCTATCTGCTAAACAGCACCCTAATTTTTTATCTTTAAATATGGAAATCTCACATAAGGGAGCCAATTTAGGGAATTATCTACTAAATAGCTAAAATATCAAAATTAAAAAAGCCAGACAGTCACACACATAGTTGCAGGCAGACAGTTACACACACAATTACAGGCAGCATTACACAGTCACACACACTCAGTGCCATGCAGACAGTCACAGGCTGTGAGAAACTGACTCTGCTGGGTTTCGAACCCTGGTTTACATGCTGATAAACCTCTTCCTTAACAATACACCAGCCTGCCTTTTGCAAATGTACCTGAGATCTGGTAACCTTGACTCTACAGCATTGGTATCAGTGACAAGTCTCTTCAGCTGTGACTGGTCATGTGTCTGGTTCTTGGCCTATAAAAGCCACTTCCTGTCTCTGTACCTTTGCCAGATTATTGTGGTTCCTGTACTCTCTAATCAAGCTTGTTCCTGTTTCTCCTACCTGTTGCTGATTTTGGACCGTTTTGACTTTGCTGCTTCTCCTTCCCACTGACCTCGGCTTGCCTCACTACGATTATCATCTCTCTGTTCCAGTCTCCCATCTCTGCTTAAGACCAGAAGGCCGCTCAAGGCTCAGGGGCTCAACCACCTGGGTAACGAGTGGCTACCTCTGGCAGAAAACATTGCTGATCTGGCTACTGGACTCAAAAACTTTGTAACATCAATATCATTACACAGGCAGACAGTCACAGGCAGTCCCAGGTAGTCAGTCATAGGCAGACATTGACACACATACTGGAGCTTCAGTTTCCTGTACCTGGCCAGACTGACAGGAGGAGCTCACAGAGAGAGCACTCCCTGTCAGTCTGGCCGGGTACAGAAAACTGAAGCTCCATTAGGGGATCTGCTCCACTTGGCAATGCAACAATAGAGGTAGGAAGCACACCAGGAAGGGGAGTGTGACCACTAAAGGGGTGTGGGGTGCTCCAAGGGACAGGGAGGGAATGGGAGAGAAACAGCAAGAGACAGGGAAAAGAGGGGGGAGGGGAGAAGAACACTAAGGGACAGGGAAGGAAAGGGACCACTAATGGACCGGGAAGGGGAGATGGGCTGGTTAAGAGGCACATAGGTGAAGATGTTTTTTTTTTGGGGGGGGGAGGGGGAAGCGGAAAAATGCATCTTCACCTTTGTACCTAAAACTCCAAGCACCGGGCCCTGAGTTGGGGAAGAAGGGACTCCTTCCTGCTTCCCCTCAGTGTGCTGCAGTAAGAGCAGTGAGTGGAGGCTGCCTTTGGCTCCACCCCCAACTCTCCATGTAGTACTCCTGGTGTATTCCCAGCCCCTGCGTGTGTGAGCTGTGTCGGCTGCCCGGCGCCCCTGTTGCTATGGCACCCTGTGCAGCCACACACCTCACAGAACCCCAAGTTTGTCCAGCCCTGGTGGCACCCCCTACCTGGTGGCACCTTAGTATGCCACTGGTGGGTTTAAAAAGGTACATTTTACACGTGTGTTAGTATGTGTGTGTGTCAGTATATCTGTGTGTGTCAGTATGTCTGTGTGGGTCTGTCACTATATCTGTGTGTTAGTGTATCTGTGTGTGTGTGCGTGCTAGTCTGACTGTGTGTGTGTGTTAGCGTGTGTGTGTGTGTGTGGGTGTCAGTATGTGTGTGTGTGTGTGTGTCAGTATATCTGTGTGTGCGTCAGTATATCTGTGTGTGTGTCAACATGTTTGTGTGTGTCGGTCACTATATCTGTGTGTCTGTGTGTGTGTCAGTATGTCTGTGTGTGTCAGTATGTCTGTGTGTGTGTCACTCCTGCATTGAAATGTCAACACTACATACAAACACACCTCTGTGTTAAACACCAAAATTATATATGAACAAACTACTACATTCAAAAATCAACACTACATATAAAAGCACACTTGTATTTAAACTTCAACACAACATAAAAAAGCATTCACACAAACATACTCCATACAAACACATGCTTATATTCAAACACACAAACATGACTTAGTGCAAAATACAACCCGACAAACATGGAAAATTGGTAGATCCCCAGCTGTCAAAGCATTGTTGTAATTGCACAACAGATAGGGTTCTACCTTTTGTCCAACCTTGCATTTGGGGGGCCCAATAAAATTCTTGCACCAAGGCTCTTTCTACTTTAGTTCCGCCACTGCGTTGGCGTGGATGCCGTGATTGCATGCCAGGAAGTGGGGGGAGGAGGAGGCATGGGTGCCCAAACAATTGCTAGCCAGGGGTCCAATCATTATTAAAGATGCAGTTGACAACATAGCTACTGTATGCAAAACAACACACCACAGAAGGCCTGTATTTTGCAAAAAAAAAAAAAAAAAAAGACTCATCACTTGACATAACCAACACATACATTTGTCGAGCAAGCAATGATAATATTCTAGTTAGCCAAATGTAACTCAATATACAGCAAGTTACATTTTAATTTGTTTATGGTCTCCATTGCAAATTTTTGGCAGGCAGAAAGTTTGTTTAAAAAAAATTGTTAGCATTACCTTTCAGCAATGGGTGGTCTTTGAGTAGTCTTGTTCTGGCCGCATGCAAACCAATAGAGATGACAATGTTACCATCTTCACAGCCACACACCAGTTTATCAAGGTTAGGGATATAAAGCGATGCAGTGACAGCAGAGTAAGCTGTGCCATCATTTGGTATAGAAATGTGATCTATAATTCCTTCAGACATAGATTTATGCCCGTCAAACATTTCCTGAAGGGTAGTTGTTGTCTTTAAATCTATCTCTGGAAAAAAATTACCCCATGAGTTTTTTTTAAAGAAAGTTATTGTCACAAAGTATTTTATATATGTTTTTATCATTTAGATTAAAAAATATTATGGTTATTTTTCTTTTCAATGTAAAACTAATTTGAACATCAAGAATATTGTGTTTACATTGCACTGTTTAAAATGCTATGTCAATTTTAGGAGCCAACATTTATTTTTTCTATATTTTAATTTCAATAATTTTAATATAAACAACAACAAAAAAGTGAGCAAACACTGTAAGAATAAAGCAAAATGCCATTTGCACCATGCGCATTAATGGTTGTACACATAAAGGGCTAAATGGTATGTAGAAGAATGATAAAGAATTATAAAGTTCCATAGTAAAATGTTCTATAAATATATAAAATGGAATTAAGAAAATGATTTATTGCTATACAACTAGAATTACATAATTAATTCATTAAGAACATGTGGTATAAGAAATAATTAGTGAAAATGAAACCTATCTTGGTTTACTCATTATAAAGAAAGACAAACAAACAAACAAAGAAACTAACAAACAAACAACACTAAGATCCATCTGATGGAATCAATCTTAAAAATGTACAGCTAATTACTACATACACAAAGGATCTTACAAAACAGATTCAAGAGGCACAGCCCATGTCTTTTGATTTTTTTCTGATCTGTTAACATATATCACATTCAGTCAATAGAATTCATGGCATTGGATCTTTGAAAATTGTGATTGGAAAAATCATAACCAAGCATTAAACATTTTGAGCCGGATTTACTATAGTATTCTGCTCTAAAAAGTGATGAAAAAATGTAAAAGGGGTGAAGGGGGAGGGGGAGGGGGAGGGGAGGGGAGTCCCAATGGAATGAGCATGCTTAGTGTTTTCAAATAATCACATTAAATGTGTGTGTACTTTGCTTTGTCTGTTATGGCTCACTGTTCATAATAAGTTATATTTAATAATATATAGTAGAGTATAGTTACTCTATCTTTGGATTTACATGAAACATTACCTGCTGGGGAACCATCATCGTTTGTTACTGGAACATCAGGAATAAGCCAGAAGCTGATTCTTCCAGACAAATCTCCGGAATAAAGTATTTTATAAAATGGCTCCTTCCTTTCATTCATGAAGCCCTGGTAGCATGAAAAACTCTGTAAAATTATGGAAAAAAAAATCAGAAGGTGTTTCATGATAATTGTGCACAAAGCGTAAAAAAGTGACCAAAGAAGATTCTACTAATATATTCTTGCGTGTCTCACTTCCTTATTTAGTACACGGGTAAGATTATCTTGCAGGAGAATTTACCATATGATATACAATATAAATGAAGTTGTGGATTCCATATGTTTGTTAAGACTAGTTTAAGATGGTTGGTTAACTTTGAATGCAAATTATTTTCAGAATAAAAAGAAAAGAGATATTTTTCTTATCTGTCATAGATTGGCTGATACAAATGTCTGTTGGAGGTGTGTCACCACTCGAGAAGAGAGGGGTTTTAGCCCTTGAGCAAATAGAATAAAGAGAAGGTGGTGGTGAAACATCAAATAAAAATTAACTTTTATTTCTAAAATGTGAAAACGTTAGTACTGGGATTCTAAAAGCAATGAAACACAATAGGGGAGTGTATATTCAAACACAGAACACAAAACATAAATAATGTTCAACATAGAACATAAAGTTAAGAACCAAAATAAATTGGTACTTCTAACTAGGATATAGAGTATGTACGAGAGAGATTTATCATAACAACATTTCTCTATGACTCACCAGACACCGTTGAGGGAATCAGTGTATGTAGAGGCTGTTATCTGGTATTTGAATTTCTGTCAGAGCAAAAAAAAAAAAAGGGGTATGAAAAAGTGAAAATTATAATAAATAATAAATTCTAAGGTTTTGTAGGGAGTGGGGATCTCCTAATTTGGTAAACATGTATTTTGTCAGTTCTAGGCAAGCAGCGAGGGTGCAAGTGCCAGTTGGTCAATGTTATAGTCTGAAGTATTTCTAAACTATATGTCCTAGATATTTGGCAGCAGGCATGTGTTCCCTCTATGCTGTAAGCCCAGCGTGGCAAGCTAAAGTTACAAGTCGTTCAGTTGAAATGAACCCCCCCCCACCCCCCACAGCGCTATCACCTTGAATTAAGATAAAGGAGTACTCGTTTGCAAAAGAATACCTGAGAAATATCCTAGGGAAGTAAAATTAAATTAATCGCTATTGGACCAGAGGCTAAAGTATTTGAGTTTTATTAAAGGTTTAGTTAAGTCTAGGTAGCCTTCTGGACCAAGTGCCACGTCAGTCTGAACTGACATGTTTACCAAATTAAGAGATCCCCACTCCCTACAAAACCTTAGAATTTATTATTTATTATTATTTTCACTTTTTCAAACCCCTTTTTTTTGCTTTAACAGAAATTCAATCATCAGATAAAAGCCTCTACACTGATTCCATCAGCGGTGTCTGGTGAGTCATAGAGCATTTTGTCATGAGAAATTGCAACTTTTGATAAACACTACTAACAGTTGCAATCTCTCTCGGGCAGTCTATATCCTAGTTAGAAGTACCAATTTATTTTGTTTCTTAACTTTATGTTCTATGTTAAACATTATTTATGTTTTGTGTTCTGTGTTCGAGTATATACTCCCCGTTTCATCGCTTTTAGAATCCCAGTACTAAGGAGTTACAAACTTTTTTACATTTTAGAAATAAGTTATTTTTTTATTTGATGTTTCATTACAACCTTTTCTTAATTTTTTAGCAAGTTTTTTTCAAAAAGATTCCACTTTCTCCTTATGCATCGATTGTTTATCTTGAAAGTCCCATAAATATTTTTTTTTTTTTCTAAAGGCACTAAATAGTTTACAGTCACAGGGAAAGTAGAAATGGATCCCATGCAGGAAGGAATCCATTCAGTTTACGGAATCCATTTTGTTTATGAGCAATCTAGGTTGTTGCATGAGGAATTGCTTTCACACTTTTCGTGAATATACTGCATAGAAATACCATTTTGTGTGCAAAAGGGTACACTCGATTTTTTTGTGAGTTTTGTTACAGACTCTAAGTGCTCACTTTCAATATTGTTGGTAACGTTTACTGACCAGTAATATTCACTAAAGTAGCTGTTGCTAATCTTAGTTAGTAGTGACTGTTTCCCAACTGCAAAATAATATAGGAATAACTGGCAAGCATTACTCTTCAGGGCTTACATAGTAGGTTTTCACTTTTTCTATTTCCCTCCTCCCCAATATTGCTTCAACAGATTTTCAAAACACCATAAAACTTATCTGGAATCTTGCGTATCTTTTCACTTTTTAAAACATCTACACATTATGACAAGAGAGACTTGCCCATTTGACGGGCAATCAAAGTGCGAGAAGGCAATTTTTAAAGGAATTTTCTGCCTTGAATGCTTAGGTGCCACACTTGCTGTTTTTTATAGAAAGTATATGAAATGCAGACTTTTGATTTGACCATCAGGCGAAAGAATGACAATCTTTTGGCCTGTGATGGCCTTTGTTAAGTCTGAAAAATCGTAATGGTATTTGCCAGCCCACTGGTTGGGAGAACCTATTTTCATTTTTGATAAAAGGCTCATGGGCTGACTTCCAAGCACGCAACCTATAGCACATGTTTTTTGATGTAAGGGCAGAGATTTCATGATGGCAGGAGAACACATAGTAGAAGCGTTATTCATAGCAGCAAACCAATAAAACGTTTCCACAATCTGCAGCCACACTAATTAGTTCCAGTAGAAAAATAAATAACATGAACAGAGTTCATTATATTAATGAATACATTAATGATAACGCTGAGTGACTCTCTCTCCCCATTCTATGTAAAGTGGGTTGGAGATTTAAAAAAAGTGAAAATTCCGAGGTTAACAAAGAGCAAGTCCTGGCAAATGGCCCTTTCTCCTCCTCATACCCAATTGCAGGGGCTGGAGAGAACTAATAGACTAGTTCCTGCGAATGGCCCCTAGCTCTTCCATTTCCTAACAAAACCACTTTAGTTTGTCAAACCCTAGTTTTAAAGAGTGCAAATAAAAACTATGCACAAAAAAACGTAAAAACAATGATGGCAATAATTCACGCCCATCAGCACAATGGTTGGATCATTCACAATGAGCATTCAATATGTACAATTTCAGTTTTACAGACTGCAAATAAAAAACATGCACAGAAAAATAAATAGCAACAACAATGACAATAATGCGGACATACCAGAACAATGTCTGGAGCATTCATAATGAAGATATCTTTTATCAGGGTGGAACCAAAGCTTGAAGTCTAAAGAGCCTTCACACATCACTGTGATTTTAATTTTTTTGTGCACAGCGAACCAATCTCATTGCATTGCCAGAGAACTCTCACTGCCATAAGGCTTGCATTGTACATATAAATCTAGAGTATGTGAGTACATGTGCATTTTACGTTTTCAGACAAAACAATTATTTTGTAGTAATTAATGAAGTGACAATCACGTTATGTATATTCATATATTTTTCACTGTAATGTCCCATACAATATCCAATATGGTTTACTCATTGTGTGTTATGTCTCATGTACATCTTAGATTAAGTTTATGGGCAACAGCCTTGATTTAATAGTCTTTTTACATCTTTCAATGTTGAAAACCTTTTCAAATTATTTATCTACCGAATTAATTTAGATAAATAATTCGGAAAGGTTTTTCTAACAGTATTGAATCGTTTTGAAAGATTATTCAATTTAGGCCAATATTAGATTAAACAAATTGGTGGATAATGTCATTGAAGAGATTATTTGTATGGCTTCGCCTCAGTCAAACACTTAACATAATACATTTTTAACCCCTTAAGGACACATGACGTGTGTGACATGTCATGATTCCCTTTTATTCCAGAAGTTTGGTCCTTAAGGGGTTAATATAATGTAGTGTCATATATTCTACACACAGGAGGCTAGTAAGGTATCAAGAGCTAGTCAAATTATGTATTGTCACCTGCATGTCTGAAATATTTGTTCATTTATTCACCCCCTAACCGTAGATCAGTCTCATTCAGAATGTGTAAGGTTTATATGATGTCAAGCAGGTCAACAATTTGGTCATCATTTATATATGTTTTGTTTATCTTTGAATAAAGCATATTGTTACGAACTTTTCACCTGAATTGGAGCGGTTAAAATCTGCCTGCTGTGTGTTCATTATTCAAAGGTTGACTATGTCTATCATCTTTATGTGGTGTGCCAATGTAGTTCTTGTAGTTAATCAGTGTAGAGAATCATATTATTTGGAAAATTTCTATGTCCTCTGACTCTAAATCCCTTATAATAAATTTGATTTGTCTAAAAAACAAACGTTTTGTGTGGTTCAGGTTTTCGTCCATGTGCAATTTCAGTTTGAATGAATTTCGCTTAAACCATCATTAGGCAAAAACTATTTGGATGAACCAAAAAAGGGCAAAAACTGGCCAGTCAGTGTACTGAAAAATATAAATATCATGTATATATTTTACAGTACACTGATCGGCACATTTGCACACCATTTGTTTCACAGATCAAGTGGCAAATAGAGGAATAAGTGACCAATAGAGGACAATAAAGGGGAGCAGTAAAAATATATTTATACATTAATATATTTTATTTATTAAATATTATATATGAATACAGATTCATTTTTTTTACTGCTTCTCCTTTTTAACTTCTATTGGTGCATTGGCAGAACTACGAATCTCAAAACATATGAAATGGCTTGTCTTTTGGCCGTTTCAGAGTTAAGGAATTTGGATGAACCTCTCATCAACCAAAATTTCAAAGAATCGCAAATTTGAAACCGAATGCACAAGTCTTAAGTAACGGATACTAAAGTCTTAAAAGGAAACTCCAGACCCCTAAGGCACTTCAGTATGCTGAAGTACTTTGGGTTTTAATTGCATGTTCTGGTTGTCCAAATTGAAAGTGCTGATTTAAAGAGAAATGACCACTATTTTTAACTAATATTAGGAACACCAAAGAGAACGTCCTGATTCACTCCGCTTGGATGATCGTTTAAGTGAAAGTTAGTTTAGTACTTGCCATTGAGAAGAATTCTATTGGGCGATCACCACATTTGATGGGTTTTGTGGCCTTTGCCAAGCATGCGCCAATTTTATATGGAGACGAAGGGAGATTATTATCACTCAGTGCTAGGGTTGGCAAAGACGAGCAGCAGCAAGAGAAGACTTAAGAAAAAGGCAAGTTAGCTGTCTTTTTTATTCATGGGAAGTGGGACACCTGGCAAGTAAAGAGATGAAGGAACATTCCAAACATTAAAAACAAATCTTGTCTTTTAACGTTGGAGAGTTCACTTAAATAATGAATGGTAACAAATTCAACAATTAAGCATAGTAGAACGCAATCCTTTATATTGAAATCGAGCAACTCCGCATAGACCGTTTACTAAATGTACTCAAAAAGCCACATTTCTCAGTACTTTAAATTACTGAAACAAAAACAAAGGCAACCAGGGTAACATTTTCTAAAAGCTTGAGGCAAAAGTTTGGAAAAATAAACAAAGAAAAAGTGATATATCTGTTCTGTATATGGTTCACCAGGGCTCGGGATTTTATTTAGTTTCAATTAAATCTCAAACTGCTGGAACATCTTCTGCTAAAACAACTGAAATAAAATGTTATAATTTTTTTCTTCTTGTATTGCTACATGTCAGATGGTTCATAATTATTGTGAACTAAAGTACTGTAAACTGAAACCAATGTTTTAAATCTATCGTGTTTTATTGAGCCCTGTGTTAAGTTTTACAGTGTTCATTGGTGTGAACTTATGTGTAAAGGTGGTGATCCATAACCTGTCCTATTGTTTTTACACTAAAATCCCTTAAGCGTTGTTTTTACACATTTACACAAAATCAGTTTTTTCAGTGTGATCCAGGGTTAGAGTTAGCGTTAAAGCAGGCCTTCCCATGGAATTATTTTAGAGATACTTTATTTAGAAGTTAGGGACTACTGCACCTCAGTAGAACTGAATTCATAGGCTTGCACTCATCAAACAGTAAATGTAAGTTTTGTTGAAAAAAAGGTTGTTTTTTTAGTACATGGTATTCTATGGAACTTGAGCTCTTGTGCATGGCATGGCATCCTATCCCAAAAGATGCAGCCTTTCCAATATGGATGTAATTCCCAAAACACCGTCATTCAGCTTGGGGTGAGTGGGGGTTGTGTGAATGTTATTCTGTTATATTACTGATCATATTAATGAAGTGGACCTGTGACTTGGATTTATCATTTGGTGTCTCACATTTTTTACTTGTGCTTTATTCATTGAATATTTCACAGTTCTCATTTGTAAAATTATTGATCTATTATGGTTATTATTCCATGCCCATCTTCAATGTGAAATATAAAACCTATAACTGTGAGGTTTTTTTTTCTGGAACTCTACTCATACACAGCAAAAACAATGAAAATAAGCATGATAGAATTTAAGAGTCGGAATAAGCGATTTGAGAGCTTTATTGCCAAGTTCATCTTGGAAACGTTCTTCAGATAATAAAATAATCTATGTGCATGGTGTCTGTGTGTGTCCTTTTATTGTTTGCGTATGACATTTTAATGGTGCTGCAAGGTAGAGGCTACAGGCTTTCGTGCAGGAGCTTTGTCAACCAACAACTGTATGAGTTACAATTAGGGGTGTCAACAAAGGGGAGCTGGGTGGGGGCATAAACACTGAATTTGGGGCCATATAGTACCAGATCTTTTTTTCTGCGTCCTGCTCACCCTGCCCACTGATAGTCTCGTTGTTGAGTCCAGCAGTCAGCTGGGAGCAGAAGCAGCAGTGTGATAAAGAGACACGTGGAATATGATAGCATGCCATATTCCCTATGTGTGTCTCTTACACTGCTCTTCTTCTGCTCATCACTAAGGTGTCTGTTAGTAACTATGTGTGCCAAGAGGCGTTTTAATCGGCAGAATTGGGAAAGAGTTGAGGTTTTGGAGGGGCTAGAGGTGTGGCTTTGGATAGAGGTCATCAAACTATTTTTGGTCTTAAGTCCTGGATGTTTTTGAACTGAGCAACACCCCTGGTGAAGATGCAGCACTTTGGTGCTTGAGCTGGTCATCTGAGATCATATTAATCATTAAAGAAGGTGGGATGAAGTGATATGAGCATTGGTTTGGTCTCAGAAAATTTATTAGTTTGCATTTTGCCTCCACCAGATCGAAATATCCAGTGCTTCCCTGATTATATCCCTTTCCTAAATATATCTACTCTTCCTTCAATGCAAAAAAAGCAGTTAAGTTGTTTTTGAATAAGTAAGAGGGGTTGTCACAAGAAGGGGGCATAATTAAGACTTCCGTTAACTAAAATGTAAAGCACACATTAAATATTATCACATGATTTTTCTAGGTGGAATGACCTGTTATACTTAGTATTGAGGACTCCTTTTAAGAGGTCTATAACATATATGTTTCAGTTCAATAATAAATATATTTCAACACTGTCTGAATCATTTTTATTTAAAAACAATTTTTTTTAATGAACTTTAATACATCCAGGACATACTTGAAAATGAGAGAAATCCTTCCCGGTAAAATATTTTATAATTAAATAAATTGGAGCATGGTTTGTGCTACTTTTGGTGACTATTTTATTTTCCTATTTATTTAATCTCAAAAAAAGGAAGAAAAACAAAACACACTATAACATTTCTATAATGATATAATTCTGATTTAGATATATGGTTACTAAAATACATTGTAATCATTTTTTAAGACGTGTTACCTCTTCCTTCACTGTGGTGGAGCAGAGTAACTGGGCTGTGATTATTTCTTTCAGTAATCCCCCCTCA
Source organism: Pelobates fuscus (assembly GCF_036172605.1). Classification (NCBI taxonomy): domain Eukaryota; kingdom Metazoa; phylum Chordata; class Amphibia; order Anura; family Pelobatidae; genus Pelobates; species Pelobates fuscus. The sequence goes on from NC_086319.1 coordinate 336,409,959, forward strand.
GTCGGACATATACTTTTCGAAAGCCCACTGTGCAAAGGAAACAATATAAAGCTTGAAAATGACATCAAACAAAACATCACTGTCAGGTTTAAAATTCTTAGCACCGCAGAAAACTTGTTGAGATGGTAACTAATTACTTTTGTGTTCCAGGAAATCACAGCACCATCTGCCAAATCAAGTTCTACATTGTTAATTCTAATTCTTCATCTCCTGCTGCTTCACATAAAGACCAGACAGGGCCAAACTCAAGCCAAATGTTCTAATGTCAGAAGTTCTTTGTTATGGGTTTTGATCAAGTGTGACAAGTAGGGATTTGGTACAATACAATTACTAACAGCTTACTTTGTACCTGAACTTATCATATGCCATCCCCATTATAGCCCACCTGTTCAGCAGCTGGTGGATGTAACTGTGACCATCTTCTGTCCAAATGATAAGTCTGTTAGCAGCTAGGAACTCTCCTCCGGCAAAGGACTGGCCACTCTTGCAAATGTCAGAGCATAGCAAGGAGAAATCACAGTAGTCATAGACCTAGGTAATAGTAATAAAAAAAAAAGATAATTTAATTTCAAAGAAAATGTGTAAAAATATCCACAATGTAGTGCACCGTATGTGTATGCTATAAAGGTTCAGAGATACATAGGTATAGCATTCATACTGTGCAAGGGATTGTTTGCTAAAACCAGAGCATGCACTTTACTCTAGCATATCACAGGTCAGAAGTCAAATAGTAGGCATGCTGAAGTGGTGATGGTGCCAGGATTGTCTGTTTAACTCTATGTACCTTTGAAATTTGCAGTATATGTACGTATATTGAAGGAGCATATATCTTGTTCACGTTTTGGTCACACCAATCTCCACTGCTTTCATGTTCAGGTGGTCATCATGTCTTGTTTGTGTAACACTTTGACTTCCTGGAACAGTCAGCCTTTACATCCAAAGCACCAAAACACCTTTAGCTTAATGAAGCAATTTTGATGTTTAGATCATGCCCCTGCTCATTTCTCAATTCTATGAAATTTCGGAGTTAAACCACTTTGTTTATGCAGCCCTTGCCACACCTCCCCTGGCTGTGACTCACTTAGCCTCCATGAATAAAAATTACATTTTTGCTTCACAGTGTTTTTACCTTATTTTCTTTTAATTCAACTTAAATCATACACAGGATGCTGCTGTATGCTTGATAAGGTAAATAACAGAGCAGGAGAAACATTCTAAATTAAAAACATTCTGCAGTAAGGGAAGTAAAAAATGTGAACTTTTTCAGGAATATTTAAGTAGATTATATGAGTCCCATTTGGAAGGTGTGGCTAGAGTGGCATAAACAAAATGACAAACTAAAAATATGGTTAAATGATCCAGTTGTTCTTTATCAGGTTAATACCGGACTCCTCGGGGCAGTGGGCAGCCATATTTTCCCATCAGAAAGGACCTGTATCTAAGTATTTGAAAGGTCCCAGAAAATTGTATTCAGTAGTTTTTATTTTTATATACACTGTATTTCTATTCATGAAGCAAAAAGCATCATGATAATCTAGGCCTGTTATCCCTTTTCTTGACATATTGTGTGGAAAAGAGTCCCTCATGGTTTTCATTTATATAGTCTAAGGATGACTTGGCCCTATCCAAGTTTCCATTGAGATACATGGACTTTGACGATTAGAGTGTGGCAGTACAGGAAGCTGCTGTTTTTTTTCAGGAGAAAAAAATTAATTGCGGGTGATTTCCATCTAACCTTCCCCAGTGATCCTGTGCAGTTCCTAGAGCTGCTGGGGATTAAACATTTCATTCCGGTCCTGGTGTATCTGAGCAGAGCCTGCTTTGATATAGGCAGGAGTGAGACCACTCTCCTGTGCTGAAAACTGTTGCAGAGGCAGCAGGATGCGGAAACATCTAAGAAGGAGAAAAAAGTGCACTCTCGCAGCCGAACATGTGTACTTATATGTGATGTATAGATTGTGTATGTGTTATCATAACCACCATCAGACAAGCTTTTATATTTTTTATAAACACTGATGATAAAAATGTACAATGCCCTTATCATATCTCAACAATTTCTGGTTTAGTGAATTATCCTCTCTAATTGCAGTAGAATCTCAGTATGTTTAACATTGAGAGTCCAAAACATTCATCTATTGGAAAAGCAATAAACGTTTGGCTTGCCAAGATTCAGTCACTATTAGCAGACTAGTGGACTAAGCTTGATATGTAGAAATGATCTGACTAAGGCCCCTGTTAAGGAACTCTGGACCAGAGTAAAGTTTATCTAGGCCAGTGAAATAGCTCAGCGGGCTAATGCATCAGCAGAATCTGTTCTAATCCTTGGGTACAGGTTCAAATCCCAGCAGGGTTGACTCAGCCCTTCATCCTTCCGAGGTAGATAAAATGAGTGCCATTAAATTGGGTGATAGTAGCAATGTTGGACTAAGGTAACATCCCCAGTATGTACAAACCAGAGTAATCTGAATGTACCTTTACTGGTTAAATACTTTGTTATTATTATCTGTGCCTGTTCCTCCCTTACATGGTTCAGCTGCTTCTGCATCAGAGTGCAGTGAATCCCCATATACTAGTTGAGACTTAGTGAGGGTAAAACAAGACACATAGAGTTATTAATAGAATAATTAATATAATATTAATAGAATAAAGATTCCCTTCCCGGCTCCACTATTTCTGGCCTGATTAAAGTTAAAGGAGCACTATAGTGCCCCCCTCCCGCCAGGCTATAGGGAGGGACTCTCCTCCTCCTCAGCTGAATGCGCATGCGCGGCACGAGACGCGCGCGCATTCAGCCAGTCTCATAGGAAAGCATTCACAATGCTTTCCTATAGACGCTGGCGTCTCCTCACTGTGAAAATCAATGAGTCAGCCACTAGAGGCTGGATTAACCCATTTATAAACATAGCAGTTTCTCTGAAACTGCTATGTTTATAGAAAAAAAGGTTAAACCTAGCAGGACCTGGCACCCAGACCACTTCATTAAGCTGAAGTGGTCTGGGTGCCTATAGTTGTCCTTTAAGATGAACAGCTCTGGAGTGCCACAAAAAACCTTGCACAACACAGAACCCCCACAACCCATACATCCCTAGATAGCTCATCCTATCAGCTACCCACTGTCTGAAGAGCAATCTCATTCATCATATTGTGTCTAATTGTGAAGTTCTGCATTTAATCCTGGACACTCGAGTAGGCTGCGTCTGCTAGGGTAGAGGCAATATCTAATGTGAGAATAGTTCTTTTGAGTACTTTTAGGGTATTCTTTGCCATGTTCCATAGTCTGTGGGAAGGAGGCTGGCATCCAAGTCCCTCCACCAGTCCACCAGGAGGAATCCATTACTTTTCTTTCACTCCTGGGGTACAATGAGCTGAGGTGATAAAGGTGCTACTGTGCCAACAGCATACCCAAAAATGAGTGGCTATCCTCAAGGGTTCCAGGAGCCACACACTGTTGTAAAGGAGAGGATCCATGTGCAACACTCAGTTTGTCCATCTGCCACTGGGGAGAGAGACCAACAATTTTCTCTCCCTCGCTCTGCCACTCAGGAGAGAGGTAGTCTACCTCCTCTCCCTTGAACTCCTTCTGCCATTGTGGAGAGAGGTCAGCAACCTTCTCTTCCTAGAACTCAATGTGCCACTGGGGAGAAAGGTCAACTACCTCCTCTCCCTGGAACTCCACTGCCACTGGGGAGAAATGCCAACAATCTTTTCTCCCTGGCTCTGCCACTGAGGAAAGAGGTTGTCTACCGCCTCTCTTGAACTCCTTCTGCCAATGGGGAGAGAGGCCAGCAACCTTTTCTCCCTGGAACTCAATGTACCACTGGGGAGCAAGGTCGACTACCTCCTCTCCCTGGAACTCCATCTGCCTCTGGGGAGAGAGAATTTCTACCTCCTCTCCCTGGCACTTCATCTGCTGCTAGGGAGAGAAGTTATCTACCTCCTCTTTCTTTAACTTCATCTGCCACTTGGGAGAGATGCTACCTGAATTCTCTCTTTGGCTCTATCTTTCCTGCTGGGTAGAGAGGCTGACAACCTGGTTCTGGCTCTGGTACTGGGGAGAGAGGTCAGTTCCCTCCTCTCCTTTGAACTCCTCCTCTCCTTTGAACTCCTCCTCTCCTTTGAACTCCATTCACAATGCTTTCCTATAGACGCTGGCGTCTCCTCACTGTGAAAATCAATGAGACAGCCACTAGAGGCTGGATTAACCCATTTATAAACATAGCAGTTTCTCTGAAACTGCTATGTTTATAGAAAAAAAGGTTAAACCTAGCGGGACCTGGCACCCAGACCACTTCATTAAGCTGAAGTGGTCTGGGTGCCTATAGTTGTCCTTTAAGATGAACAGCTCTGGAGTGCCACAAAAAAACCTTGCACAACACAGAACCCCCACAACCCATACATCCCTAGATAGCTCATCCTATCAGCTACCCACTGTCTGAAGAGCAATCTCATTCATCATATTGTGTCTAATTGTGAAGTTCTGCATTTAATCCTGGACACTCGAGTAGGCTGCGTCTGCTAGGGTAGAGGCAATATCTAATGTGAGAATAGTTCTTTTGAGTACTTTTAGGGTGTTCTTTGCCATGTTCCATAGTCTGTGGGAAGGAGGCTGGCATCCAAGTCCCTCCCCCAGTCCCAGGAATGGAGGAATCCATTACTTTTCTTTCACTCCTGGGGTACAATGAGCTGAGGTGATAAAGGTGCTACTGTGCCAACAGCATACCCAAAAATGAGTGGCTATCCTCAAGGGTTCCAGGAGCCACACACTGTTGTAAAGGAGAGGATCCATGTGCAACACTCAGTTTGTCCATCTGCCACTGGGGAGAGAGACCAACAATTTTCTCTCCCTCGCTCTGCCACTCAGGAGAGAGGTAGTCTACCTCCTCTCCCTTGAACTCCTTCTGCCATTGTGGAGAGAGGTCAGCAACCTTCTCTTCCTAGAACTCAATGTGCCACTGGGGAGAAAGGTCAACTACCTCCTCTCCCTGGAACTCCACTGCCACTGGGGAGAAATGCCAACAATCTTTTCTCCCTGGCTCTGCCACTGAGGAAAGAGGTTGTCTACCGCCTCTCTTGAACTCCTTCTGCCAATGGGGAGAGAGGCCAGCAACCTTTTCTCCCTGGAACTCAATGTACCACTGGGGAGCAAGGTCGACTACCTCCTCTCCCTGGAACTCCATCTGCCTCTGGGGAGAGAGAATTTCTACCTCCTCTCCCTGGCACTTCATCTGCTGCTAGGGAGAGAAGTTATCTACCTCCTCTTTCTTTAACTTCATCTGCCACTTGGGAGAGATGCTACCTGAATTCTCTCTTTGGCTCTATCTTTCCTGCTGGGTAGAGAGGCTGACAACCTGGTTCTGGCTCTGGTACTGGGGAGAGAGGTCAGTTCCCTCCTCTCCTTTGAACTCCATTTGCTGCTGGAGAAAGATGCTCCTCTCCCAGAACCTCTCTTTCCCATTTGGGAGAAAGGACAACTACCTTCTCTCCTTGGAGCTCAATTTGCCAAATGCACCTTCTCACTGAACCTTGCTCTGTCGTTGAGGAGAGAGGACATCTACCTTCATTCCAGGCTCTGGAGTGTAAGGCTCTATATTGTTCCTCCAGGAATATTGCATCCTGAATCCAGGAATCCAGCCATTCAGTATACTGCTGGGTAGAATGAGGTCCTAGGATATAGAGACTCCATAGATCTCTCTCCTGGCTATGCCTTTGCATGTAAGACACTAATCATCTGGACCATAATAGAGTCTCCCTGTCTCTGTTCCTCCCTTCGCTTATTCAGCTGCTTCAGCATCAGTGTACAGTGATTATAGCATTGAATATAGCTCTTATGCCAGCCATACACTTGTTGAGACATAGTGAGGATAAAACAAGCATTGATTTATTAACACATCACACATATTTATACAGGGTTGAATGTATATTGAACCTGCAGGGGGTGATTAGAAGAACAAAAAAAGTTCCTTCCCCGGCTCCAGTCTGTATGGGCTTGTTAGAGTTAAGATGATCAGGTCTGGAGCAAATTTAATCTCCCACCTGCTGAGTCCTCTCCATACAGGGAATGCTAAGAAATCATATCCCCAAAATCTCATTCCCCAACACACAACCCCACAATACCATATATCCCTGGGTGGCTCATCCCATCAGTCCCTACCATAGTGATACAACAAGCAGGTGGCTGCATCTTGGGCACTTGGTAGGCTCCATCTGCTAGGTTGAGTCCTTTTAGGGGGATCTGTGCCATGATCCACAGTCTCTGGGAAAGAGGCTAGCATTGAAGCACATCCAGGAGTCCATAAAATTGAGACTTTCATTACAGCTCTGATTTAATATGTTTAGATACGCTTTTCAAATTATTTAATATTTTTGGATAAACTTTTTATATTATGTACTATTTTGAAATATTTTATTATTGTCTGTTTTTATATTTTTCACATATTCATATATTTTGATATATTTGGTATATGTTTGATATTTTAATATTTTGAAAAGTTTATCCAAAAATAACCAAAAAAAAAAAAAATACTGTTCTTATGCTTGTTTGTTGTCCTCCTGTAAAGATCTATAGCTTGTAATATGTCAAAAGCAATCAAAGTCCATCATTGTGTAACGGTTAACAAGTTTGATTTATCAGCTATCCTTGAAACATAAAAATTCTGTTAAACTGGTATCTGGAAGAGGTACAGTGTTACTGACATTAAACATTATTGACTAAACTTAAAAGTAAAAGAGTCTACACCCATTCTAGATGTAACTTGGTTCTATACACTCCTGAAAAATAAAGTATTTACCCCTTCAGTTCCAACAATATGTCATACGAAATATTAAAAGGGGTTAACCTTTCTGTAAAAGAAAACTAAATTGCAGACTACACCACCACGGTTTATTTATTACCTGTTAAATAATTTTTTTTTTTTTACTTTGTAAAAATATATCAACGGTTAAGTGAAAAGAGAGATCGTCTCACACTTTAGAAGGCTCTGCTCGCATGTGTGAAGTAGGTTATCTTGTAGCATCGGAATAGTGGCTTCAATCACAGAGTATTTTACAGGCTCGCTCGTTCTGTTATGTATTTATTCTGTTTATTCCATCTTGAAATGCTCTACATAGCCTAAGTAGGAGGCTATCAGAAACCAGTTAAATAACCATGTACTCTAATAATGGAAAAGTGATTTTGCTGAGAGCTTTCGTTGTACAATGACATGAAGGAGCAAGAATAAGGTATTTCTTATCTCAGCCGTGTAATTTCAGTTTTTCAGAATATCTGAAGTGACACTTTAGCAGTGCAACATCTCCATATGGTGAGAAAAATTATGGATATCAATATAACATCAGCAAAGTACAGTTATTTTAGAAGCAGTGTTTGTCCATGTTATCGTTGAGAAAGCTTGTAACAGTTTAACAAGCAAATAAATACTGCACCTTCCAAGCAATTGGAGAAATCACCAGCAGCAAGCGTTCAGTAAATGTGCAGAACCGCACAGCACAGCAGTTTGTAAGGTCCAGAAATTGGGATTCTGTTTCCAAGACATTTTGTTTTTCCTGCACATAAAACATGAACAAAAAAATACAACTGTAAATTTAGATTTTTTTTTTTAGTAGGCTCCAAAATTATGTTTCAAAATTATTGTTTTCCCTAACGTCACTTAATTAGATGTGGTTGCAATATAAATAACGTACACTTCAAGTATAACAAAAAGGTGGATTTCTAGATGGATTTAGCCTTCCATGTTCTGGGGTTGATACAATGAGTACCATGAAATTGGCTAATTACAAATATGTCCCAGGAAGTAATATTATCAACTACGGAGCCAAACCTGGGTGGGTGCAAACCGCCCAGCTGCTCTGTAGACAGGTGGGCAGTGAGATGCTAGGCTCCGCCACCCTCATGTTAGGTTCTGCTCCTCTCTTCATGCTCCGCCCCTCCGCAATACACAACAGGCAGCAGAGCTAAAAGGCAAAAGTTAGACAACATGTCAAGTCAGCTTGTCAGCTTGTAACTTTTGCCTCTAGCTCTACATTGCGCTGCCTGTCGACAATCACAAAGGGGTGAAGTCTAATGAGAGGGGCAGGACCTAACATGAGGCGCATGGAACCTAGCATCACACTGCCCGGTTAGCTACACAGCACCTGGGTGGTCTGCACCCACCCAGGATCAACTACTTTCTAAAACTATCAGGCCTCATTCCACAAACCAGCTTACAGAAACTGAGTTACTTCATTTACACCTTCTCCTTCAACTTTCAGATACTGATTGAAGCTTGGAAGATGCTCTACCTAATTTAATCAACCTCTGTTACCATATTGTTTTTTTTTACTATAACAATATCGCCATTTATAACTATCACTATTTATAATTTTCTGTTCAGTATTTCATTGTTATTTTTCATGAATGTATTTTATCAATACTTCCCGTACATATAGTCATTAATATTTTGGCTGACAGAATTTGGTTTGCAAATGTTTCAATTGTGTACAACAAATGTTTGCCCTACCCCTATCTCCTCTCACCACTTCCTTTCCCCTCCTATTCATACATTCCTTCAAATAACTGTTTCTATCTCCATTCCTTATTCCACAAACCAGCTTACATAAACAAAGCCACTTGATTTCCACTGACCGAGAGATGCTGAATGTAAGTATTTCTTCTGCAAATCAGGTTAATTCGATCAAACCAAACTCTCTTGCCATACATTTTCAGGCCAAACTTTGGCTAATTTAGCTATGAACATTGGCTGGGACCTAGAGGTTGCCAGGTGCCTCTCCACGCTTCTCTACAGCTTCCAGGAGCTTAGAAAAATTTACCTACATTGCAAGGCTTAGCTCTGGCAGAGGACATCCGACTTTCATTAAGGCTGCAAGATGGCTAGAAACAACATACGGTGGACCCCAGGAAAGAAATCAAACCATTCTAGCTACTGGTATCATAACAACAACAGCATACTGTTGTGGTTAGGGTGCTTCCAGTGTTCCCTTAAGATAATTTTTCGATGTGGTTTAAAAAAGTACAGCTGAACTTCTGCACGCTCGTAAGTCATCAAAGAGTTCTTTCTGACATACCTTTTACTATGCAGCACTTGCAAGAACGGTAATTTTAATTGAGATGCTTTTACTCTAAAAACATCACTTTGACTGACCTGTATGCTGTTTACTGATGATGACAAGTCCCATACTTTCAGGTCACCGACAGAAGACATTGCAACCAGCGAATCTTCTACAAAAGGCAAAAAAATCAGAGTGTTATTAGATTTGTAGAACATCTGACTTGAGCAAATCTTCTCAACCGAATGCATCTGGCATGCACCCAAGTACTTCTTATTAGTAGTATTAATAGCATCTGAAGTGAAGTTTATAAACTCCTTCATTGATTGTGCTTCAATTATTATCAAGCAAAATGTCCCCCCTTGTGTTTTGCATTCACAATTACGTTGAGTTGTGCATTTCTGATGCAGTGATACAGTAACAAGTCATCTACGCTCAATCAGCACATATTAATTAGCATCTTCTCATGCTCCTCTATGTGCAAACACATTATCTGATAAACAGTTTACAAATCCTACATGGAAGTCTCATACCTAATACAAATATACTAAATCTAAAATCTCCAAAATTTGTTATACATTAGTTGAGAAAATATATGATGGGAACAATAAAAGGGCTGTACGCAAATATGTATAATTTATATTTAAAACCTATTTGCAACACAACATAGGCAGCTCCACCACAATTCTGGTGCATTGTGTAGATAAAGAAATACACTGGAAAAAGACCAAAATACGTATCAAAATTATCAGCCAGAATCACAGAGGTAGAATGCTTTTGCAATGTAGGTGTTGATGAAATGTGCTGTTTGACGCAAAATACAGCCAACAACTTGTTTATGATGTTTTATGTCTCTTTCTTGCCCTCTGTTGTTTGTACAGGGCAAAAATTTTGTTTTAATGACTTTCTGCTGATGTGTAATGGTTTATAATATGTTTTGGAAATAAAACTACATTTTGCTCAAACTCATGAGCAACCCTGAGCTGCAGGACAATGGTATACATATTGTTGGGGGTCTGATTCGGGGAATCCATTGGACTGGATACAAACCACAGCAAGTCTGTGATGAGTTTATTGTATTTGGAGTTAGCAACTGCACACTTTGGTAGTGGAATATTGCAATGTACTGTATTGGTTTATTTAGTAAACTCTAAATTGTACTGAATTGAAAAGGGAATTTTTTTCCAAATGTAAGCAAAAATAGTTGATTTGGGAAAAAATATTTCAACTCGTCTATAATCACAGCTTCTTTATTTTAGCCAGAATTTTGCAATACGGTTTTCGGTTTGCTACAAACCAGTGTTTGGAATACACAACTAAAATGAGAATCATATTGTTATGGTAGGAATGGCTGCATATCTATTTAACAGGTTAAACCTTCTAAGAATTATTTTTGAAACCACACACCACTATAAAATAGATAAACCTCCAAAATGCAGGTTTCAGTAGAACACCTCGCTACAGTTTGCTAATCTCACTGAACAGTTAAGGATTTTAACAATCCTGGATCCTTAGATTGATAGAATGAAATGGCAGAAAAGATTTCAACTTATTTTTCCAACTCATTTTAATGAGTACTTGTCACAGTGATAACCAGTCTGTAAAAATACATAATTACGTAGTGAAACTAATTATTTTATTCAATATATTTACATATGAAAGTACAGACTGTTTTACACAGCACGTTAAACAAGCCAAATGAAACCATTTTAGACATTGCAGGGTGCTCTGTGAAGTCCATAGAAGCTGCTTGTTTACTGGTCACAGTGTGTGACATGTTTGGACACAGACTGGCAGACTAAAATCGCTCATCATGAAGACCCTGCAATCTGCCTCTACGAGAAATTGACAGCAGTGTCTGAGCCTATTAGACACTTTCCAAAAACGAAAAACGCTTAAGATTTTTGACATTTGAGAAGACAAATATCAAGTATCAGCTGACCATATATCGGTTTTTAAAAATATATATTTATGAGAATATTTATGGTGTGATTAATATGGAATAAGCCCAAAGAGGTAATTTTTTTAAGTCGTGTGAATGTGCTGAAAGTGATAACTATTACATTCCACTCATTCAAACTGGAATTTCTGCTGTGAGTAATCTGAACGGAACCAAAGTCTCAATTTCCTCAGCTTTAGATTCCAAGAACTCTTGGGTCAGTGCTGTGTGGAAACGAGTCCAAGACTATGTCTTGGGTCAATCACGAAGGAAATTTATGATCTCCGTGGTGTTATTGCTTTGTCTGTTCTGTACCTTGAATCCTGGTAGAGTGAACAATGCACATGCAGCTAATCCACTCCGATGATTGAGATTTCAAAATATGAAGAACTTGTAAGGACTTTGCATCAACAATGAGGACATCTGTATAATGACCACAGCAGAGAAGCCAGCCTTCCCCTGACATTCGGAAAGAGCAATGATAGTACTGACAGAGAATGTCAAAAAGAGAAAAAAAAACTGAATTAATTATAGAATGACATTATTCAGGAAACGCTATTGCAACACCATGTGAAATATCCTAAAATGAATACTCATATTATTATTTACAATATATACAATAAAGTACAGTATTTGTGACTAGTTGCAACTTGATTGCCAGCGAATGCAGTTTATTAAAGGGAAATGGTCATTTTCCAGGATTTTTTTATAGCATGCTAACTTATCTATATATTTAATAAATATATATTTGTGGGATGGGCACTGTCAATGGTGTTATACATTTTGTCTTTAGAACCTTGCAGTCAGCACAGAGAAAGCATACAGAGAAGAAGAGAAATTAAACAATGGGGATATTTATCAAAATTTGCAGTTTTAAAAAGTGGTGCAAAAATATAAAAGAGGAGGAGTCACATATGGAATGTTCCTGCTGGTCCTACTGGTTTCCATGGTGATTGCCTCATTTTTAGTACTTTCGACCACTTTTTAAAACAGAACAATTTAATAAATGTTCTCTATTGTTTCTATTTTCCTCCTCATTTGCAGGGTTTGCCCTGGGTTTTCCTTGTCTGGACCACAAAATGATATCTATATTTTGTATCAGCGCTCGTTATAAAACCAGAATAATTTTCAAAAGTGCAAATGCTTAACACACGTGTGTATAAATAATAAGCTGCTAATCCACTCAGTGCAACCTTCGGTAACACACCCCAAACACAAAAGGTATATATAGTAGAGCGCTTATTTAAAGTGATCTATTGCATGTGGAAGAAATTCCACCTAATACCTTATTATTATACTGTTAGAATTTTCCAATCTCCCAGTTTCCTTAGAGATAATAAAAACCTGATAGTGTAAAACCTTTTATATTATTAATTGTATATAAATAATCACAAAGGAGCACTCACACGTTCAAGAGCTAATGTACCTAGCTCTGATTTGATTTGCTGTAGGGTCCATGCAGGCGACCCTTTCCCTTCTTGATATCGTCACAGGTAATCCTACGAGGTAACTCAGAGGGATATGCACATAGAGTAGTATTATAATACAATGTTTGTATATAAAATATAAAAACAGGGTACTCACAAGTGGGGAGCCTCTACATAGGGCTCACTTACTGCATATTATGTATAATACCATCTGATGAAGCCATGGGCGAAATACGTTCTGGACTAAATCATTATATATATATATATATATATATATATAAAAGAAAAGAGAAAAAATGCTCTTGCACTCACGCTTTAAATGTCCCTTGTGTGCCGGGTGCTAAGCCAAGGCTTTAAATATCCAAGAAATCCAAAGAGGTAGCAGCACTTACGGTCCAGATAAAAATCCAAATTTTATTAAAGCATATTTAAAATGATCGACGTTTCAGTCTCGAGAGAACTGTTGATCTTGAGGAAAGTCCCGTGTAGTGGACTAAAACGTCGATCATTTTAAATATGCTTTAATAAAATTTGGATTTTTTATCTGGACCGTGAGTGCTGCTACCTCTTTGGATTTCTTATATATATATATATATATATATTATTTCATATTTATTTTTACTATTTGATGTTTAAATAAGTCTTTTTGCACTTTGTGATTAAACCATATACTACGGTTTCTGATTCATACAAAGAATGTGGTGTGACCCTTAGTCACATAATATGCAGTAAGTGAGCCCTATCTAGAGGCTCCCACTTGTGAGTACCCTGTTTTTTTATATTTTATATACAAACATTGTACTACAATACTACTCTATGTGCATATCCATCTGAGTTACCTCATATATAAAAGGTTTTACACTATCGAGTTTGTATTTCACTCACCCTAAGGAAACTGGGAGATTGGAAAATTCTTACAGTATAATAATAAGGTATTAAGTGGATTTTTTCCATATGCAATAGATCACTTTAAATAAGCACTCCACTATATAAATATTTTGTGTTTGGAAAATTATATGATTTACCAAAATTTTAATATAAGTTTAAAAGAAAACAGAGGAACATGGAACAATGTTAAAATGCCCCAAAATGCCCCCATTAGATTGAGCATATGATTTTATCTATACATTGTGCTAGCAGTTTTGCTAGCAAATGTATAAATTAGGAGAAAAAACTTTTTTAAAATAGTTTTTTTTTTTCACTTAGCTGCCAGCCAATACCTCTGAGTGGCGAGGCATTGACTAACAAGGGAGAGCAGAAAAGACCTCCCACAGGAAGTCCCTCTGCTCTCCTTTTCGTAGCAACCACAGTGCATGTGCTGTGGTAGCTATGGAAACTCCCTAGCCGGCGCTTCTAGCACCACCGGAACAAGTAAAAGTGAGTAAATCTTTATATTTTACATTGAAAACACCATGAATCTTTATAATATATGGTATATTCAATATATATGGGAGCGATGGAATCAATTTAGTGGTAAGTCATTTTTTTCCTTACAGGATTATTTGAAAACAAATTATAGATGATTTTCTATTTTATTCCATGGCATGCTTTCCAGACAAATGACAGTTCCCCTTTAAACATCATTGTACGTGTATCAAAAGGCAGATAGGAAATGCAGAATAAAAAGAGAAAAAAATAAAAATAAAAAAAATAGAAGACACTTCTCTGATACAATCTATGAACATAGGGGGCATTTCTACCTATGAGAATATATCCATTCATCCTTGCACTAACACAGAAATTAGATTTTCAACAGGAATATTATATGTGTTAATCTAGTTTATATACTTGCCTTGTAATTTTTAATTATTTCTGTTATTAAAATCAATTACATCTGGCTGTACATTGTATGATCCTAATGAACACATTACTTCTACACATAGTTTGAAGCATTTAAGTTAAGTTTGATTTGGAATCCTAATGTATATTTGAGAAAAAAAACACAACCTTTAACAAGTGTAAATGAACATAGTTCTTCAGTTCTGATTGTTTTGGGCTTCAATTCCAAAGTCCAAGGAATCTCACTAACTCTAATTATTTCAAATCCTTACTATGTATCGACCAGCATATGGCCCTGGGATTTGACCAGTGTGTAAAGGAAGAGTATCAGGATCCCCGTCTCTCAGGGGCTGCTACCTAGGCTGATGCATATGCAGGTGCAGCAAAAATTAATTGGAGCCCTGAGACTCTCCCTCCTTCCGGCTCTGCCTCCTATGGCACTACTGGACTGAACATCACACAAACAGGGAAGAAATAATGGCTCAGATCGACTGTTAAATCTTTTAGCTCCAGGTGGTAGGATGATGATTTCCCCTCCGATGGTCAGATGGTTAATTCTCACACTCAGAATGATACTGCATTAGGCAAGGTCCAAGTACACACTACAAGCGCATTATTAAACCATCTGAATGCTACATTGTATCCTCCTCCACTCACATAACCTGCTCTCTCATACATGTTCCTATATTCTGTATTAATAAAAAAAAAGCCTGAACTCTTAAAATACATTACAAAAAATATTGCTTCATAAACCAATAAGATGCATTGTTTGTTCCCCTCCAGTCCATGTTTATATTAATAAGAGAACAGATTGCAAGGAGTTAACAAAGCTGGGCAAAGCAAGGTAAAAGGGACCAATGAGAAAAATGGGAACTTTTTAAACAACCGATTAAATATTACTTATTTAAAATAAAACCCTACATCTAGACTCAGTGGGATTGAGACTTAGGTCATACAAGAACTTCTAAATTAAACAGACTGTGCAATAAATTAGATGTAAACATTAGATCTCACTTTACATGAAGTGTTTAGGAATCTGTGTAAGTCACATACAGAGAGGTGTGACTAGAACTGCACAAAGTGATTTAATTCCTAAATGGCAGATAATTGAGCAGTGAGACTGCAAAGGGAAGGTCTATACACCAAATATGCTTCATTAAGCTAAAGTTGTTTTGGTGACTATAGTAGTCCTTTTATTCCCTAACACGCATGCATGGATTTGTCCAGTCCATCATTAACCCCTTAAGGACACATGACATGTGTGACATGTCATGATTCCCTTTTATTCCAGAAGTTTGGTCCTTAAGGGGTTAAACAAACTGATACATTTTCTTGCAAATAACTGTGGTATGAGCATGCGGAACAGAGCAGAAGTCCATGTATTAAAATCAAAGCAACCACTCACTGTACAACTGCAGTTGCAAAGAACTGAATATTTATGTTTACATTAATGTATAAACATGACATGATGTATAACTACAACTATTAAGCCATGGGCAACAGAATCAAAAGAACAGTGTGTGTGCAATGAGGAATCCTTGCAAGTATTTTTGTCTGTGTTTCTTGCAGATTACATTAAATATGTGTGCCTTTGAGTCAAAATGGCCGCCTTGATGATTTCTATTGAGGGCCTACATTTTACAACTTCTTTGTCAGCTCATATCAACATATGACAGCGAACTGTTTAGTGAATAAACCCTACGTCTTCATCGTTCAACAGGCTGTAATCCAAGTAACAATTTAGTGTTGTTGTGATTGAAGGGTGGCAAGTTGAGAATAAGCTTTTACACCGCACATAGATTTGACAAGTCTATGATACTTACACAGATTGCTGTGTGCCTGTAAGGAAGTTTTGCATTCTCAATGCAGTGGCCATTGGCAACATTCCAAATACACATCTCCCTGCAAAACATAACCCCGTATTATTTATTGTCATTTCCACTGAATGGGTAAGGACAATTTTGTGACACCAATTTCTTTCTTAAATCCTGTATTTAAGTGAAGGCTGATCGTTTATGTAGCTTTTTGTTGCAGATTACTGGTGAAGAAAATGTTGTGGCCATTAAGAAAGCATGGCATACAGAATGTCTTTCCTATTGTTTAGGTAATTACACCCTGCTGCCTAGCATCAAAGCTAACTTTAAGGCCATGGCTGGTCTACAACAAATTGTAGGTATACTGTCATTACTGCTCATCAATGTGTCACCAGAACTATCATTCTTCAGAACTGAATACTGCAGAAAATGGGTCACCTCATAGAACCACATTTTTTACATTTGTCTGCTGACTTGATTCTAAGACGTTCATTTACACAGATTAAACAGTGCCACCAAGAGGATGATTTTGTCATTTTGATAAAACATTTCACATGTGAGGTTTAATTTAGATTAATTTTGTTTTTAAAATGTTTTACAGGTCAGTCTACCTTGCTCGGCACATCTATCTATCTATCTATCTATCTATCTATCTATCTATCTATCTATCTATATACATTTTGAATCACTAAACATGTTTTACAAACCAGATGATAATAATAAACAAATATACATGAGATAAAACAATTTCATAATCGCCTTCTTAATATTCTAATTTTTTTAAGATTGTCATAGTGCTTACAATAAATATTGGCCATTATGTATTTTCTTTATGACAAAACACCAATGCTAAACTAGCCAGGCCCCTGCCAGAACTGCCTTTTCCAGTGAGCAAAGAACATCATGAAATGTAACTGTTATCTTCAGACATTTTAGTCATTCTTAAGCAGAAAATACAATGGCTAATTTTATATATTGCTTGTTACGATATACAGGGGTGTGTATACATGACTACTGTTCTACAAACACACATATTTTGACAAATTAAAAAGAAAAACAGCATTAATACCATGCTTATGATTGGGTAAGTGCTTGAATACAGTTTTATTAATATTAATGAAAACATAGCAACTTTTATATGAAGACCTCTCTCCGGCTAACCCTCCCCTGCCTTCATTTCTCTGTGGGGCGAGCTTGGTGCCCTGCTCTATGAAAAAAATCTGTATTCCCCTGGCTCTATATCTTCCCTCTCCCGAACATTAACCGAAGTGCCCTATTCTTGGAAGTCATTCGGTTTTTATTGATAACGAACAACCCCAGCGACACTTGGCTGTGTCCCTTCTGGAACTATATTTGGCCACTCTACCCTCTCCTGTCCCTTGTTTTATTCCCCTTTCCGACTTACCAGGTGAGCACTACTTAGAGGGAAAATACTTTAGACTATGATGAGCAATCTCTCCCTGAGAGCCAGGGGAAGCCCCCTTTGTTTTTCCGCAGGAGTTCCTGATAATTGACAGACCGCAAGGACTATTCTCATGTAACTTATTTTAGCCTGAGCTTTGGCAGTAGTCGGTTAAAAGATTACCCCTCTTGCGATTTGGCTACACTGCATGGATCAGATCACTATTTGGACAACTTGGGCGCTCAGGTCAGAGCTATCTGGGGGCATACAATTGTGGGGGCTGTTGCCTGTTTTTATGGTGTTTTGGGGCCTTTTAGATGTTCTATCACGTGTGTCTGGGAGATAATTAGTTTTAGCAAAAGCAAACTCACGTATCTCCCAGACACAGAGATGCCTGGGTGGGTTTACTGTTTTGTGAATAGGGACCCCATTGTGGAGGTCAGGTATATTACCAGGTAACTTAGCCTAGGAACTGCGGGAACTGGAAGAATCCGGGACAGATGTACCACTCTGGGTACAGGCGGTCCATCACATCTTGGAACTGTTATACTGCTCTAATGACAGCGCTTGTGGGGTCCCCTATATCATCAATAACTACTCCCCTAATTTCTAGCAGACACTATAGTGAACACATGCACCCATTCACACAGATACATACTCATACACACAGATACATATAACCAACTCTTGCTTTTTCACAGACTGGCCTGTACAACTTACACCTATTGTTGCTTAGTTACCCCATCCCCCAGGAGAACGCTAATTGTTAGGGAGTAGGAGAAGATGGAGATCAATCAAAGCACACCAAGAAGCAGGGGGAATACTTTTCTCCTGATTCAAGTAGACTCCTTTATGGGGACTGGTCCTTAGCTGGTGGCAGTCTGGAACTCTGTGCCATATTGGAAAATAGCCACGGGCAAACTTCACTCAATTATTACATCCAATCAGGCCACTTTTTTGCCATTTTGCTCATGGGAATTAGCCCTGTCTACATACAGGGATGTACAGGTTGTCGACATACTGTTGGAGAAAGTTATGTTTTGGGGATGGAATCTATTGCTGCCATTGATGACCCGCCATTGTGGGTGCCCCTATAAATATGTACCTGTGTCTCAATAAGGTGTTGTTGTTTTACCCCTCCACCAAGTGTTGTCTAGTTTTTGGGGACAGGGCTATAGTCACTTTAGTGCTCTCTGTTCCAACGAGATGGAAATGTGATGTAGATACTCAGTCACACACATTGCCACACACTGATACACAGTACACACAAACAGATACACATAGCCATGCATACATACACACTGCCACACAAACACACAGATACATTCTGCCATACAGGCACAAATACACAGTGCCACAAGCACTGTCATACACATAAGGACTGGCACACACATAGTTATCACAAACTGAGCTCTATTTTAGCCACCTTCCTGTATCTACCATTGTGCTAGAGGAGGGTGACTTTCCTGTGGTCCACTGGGGCAGTGAGCTGCTCTGGGAAGCAGCCAGTGCAGCACTTTCCATTCCTTACTGTGTGACTTTCTTCTGGCGCATGAGGAAGTGAGCTGACATCACTTCCTCCCAGGAGAGGAAAAAGGAGCCGGCTATACTAAGACACACCTCTCCTAAAAAGCCAACTGGTGGGTGGCCTTGTTAAATACATGTTAAACATTTGTGGCATGGAATAACTTTATACTTTGGCAGCAGATAAGAGCTAAACATAAATATTGTATTACTGCTGAAGTGACCATGCATAGTGATACAGTTTAGGATAGAAGATTAAGCGACCAAGGCTGTCAGTTTAACCATCTAGACACTGCCATTGATTTTTGTCATAATTATAGATTTTGTTATGTTTTGTAGTTATCTACTAGGCCTCTCCTACTTGCCAAGGGTATACCTTTAAACTCATGTTTCATTTACTGGTCACCTGGCTTGGAGAAAGAGACCAAGGTGCCAGCAGGAGATGCCACCAAATACATTATCTATTATGGTGTGAATAGGCTGCCAAATCTCTGTCAAAGTTAGGCAATACCATGACATGTGTTTTTATTTGAGTGAACAAAAGGAAGATTACTAGATGCTGTACAACTACACATCCCATGATGCTTTACTCGCCTTTAAAATGGGAAATGATTGTAGATGTTGTAGTTCTAAAACACCTTGGAATCTGTTTGGGCAGCCCTGCTCTATATGTCCCGTTGCAACCACAGCCGCGTCATCGGTTTTATTTTGAGTCTCTAGTTTTGTTTTATTTTTGTTTTGAATCTCCAGTTAAAATAAAATACGTACATAAAATAATGTAGCATGGTAACTTAAATCATTATTATATTTACGTAAGGTTTTACTATCTGTTCATCTTGATGAGCATTTTGTATTAAATGCTGCAAATGCGAAATGTTTACACTCACCACATGACCACTGCTCCTCTCCTACTAGTGTGTCTATATTGATTTTTTTCTGCAGAATAGGTTTTAAAGTATAATATCAAACTTAAAAAGGGCAAAATATTTTTATAATTCATTGTAATAACTAATGGTACCAATTAACAAAATGTGTGAATGCTTAATTCAGGCTTTCATATCTTTTTTTCATAAGAATTTTCAGGACACAACATACAATGTATTTAAAAAAAAAAAGAGGGACACTGAAAATTAAAATGTGCATAGATTAACAGATTATACATGAACCTAACATTTTCTACCAAATGGCCTTTATTCTTACATCACTCTACTTCACACTACATCTCCAAGCAGCCACTCTTCTCTGCATTGGGAGTTGTATCATACACTGAGATCTTAATGCAATCTACCATGCTCTCAATATATTAATTGATTTACAAATATTTCAGAAAAGTGTTAAAAAGATATTGTGAAACTAGGAATTTGAACATCAGGACTTTTTTTTAATTATTCTTTATTTATCTTGTTTTCCCAATTTCTGTTAAGAGAGGAAGTTACAGGAAAAAGAAAGGGTAGTTAGGGAATATAACATCACAAAACAGGTAATTGTCAGCAGTATACAACGTAACGTATCACAACAGTGGTTGTAGTCTTCTTCATATTACATCATGCCATAAAAGGTGGCAGCCTCATTGTGATCTATAACGATATTCATATATGTAGTGTATTAGAAAGAGACTGATGTCTGGTAGATATAGATATGCGGTTTTAGCAGTTGTTGGTCTGACTCCATGTGTTCGGGTTTTTTCGCATTGAGTCGTGCACTGGCTTTTGCCGTGGTGGAGGTGGGGGGTAATGGGATAGGAATGAAAAGAGAAAAAAAAAGAGAGTGTAGTGAATGTAGGAAGAAGAAGAGAAGAGGGGGTGAAAGGATGGGGGGGTAGTGGTGGGGGTGCCCCCATGTGGGGCGGCTGCACGCCCCCACCCCCCCTTATGTGTTGCCTTGGGGTGGTTACCCCATTGTTCTGCAATAGTGCGCCTGGTAGCAAGTGCAATTTTTGCCCCTAGTTTGTTCTGTGCTCTGGTAAGAGAGGCATGGGGTTTGAAAAGTAACCAGATCAAGGGGTCCAGGGGTTTGGAGGATTCTGGAGGCGAGGTTAGAGACGCTGACCCAAAGCTGGGAGATCGCTGGGCATTCCCAGCAATGGTGGATAACGTGCCCTCTATTCTGCATCCTTTCCAGCAGACATTTGTGTCTGAGCGACCCATTTGCTTTAGTCTGAGAGGTGTAAGGTACTACCTGAGCATTGACTTGTATACTTGTTCCTTGTGGTTGACGCATAAAGTCTGTGGCTTACCAAACATCCACCCAATCAGAGGGATCGTCTGGTGGTTCTATGTCTCTTTCCCAGGCCAACCTATAAGAGAGGGCATCTACCAGGGAGATTGAATTTAAGAGGGAGTATATCATGGAAATCTGTCCTTTTTCAATGGGTGCATGTAGACATGCTTTTTCAAAGTTTGTGAGTGTGGCGTAATTGTAGGTATCGGAAATGGTCAAAGGTGGTTAGCGGTACTTTTCTTGGTAGGTCTGCAAATGGTAAGAGTTGTTGATTACGAAAGAAGTGGAGGAGTCTTAGCAGCCCGTTGTCTTCAAAGTGAGCAAAGTTTTGGGGTGTCATGCCTAGGAGAAATTGTTTATTTCTCAGAACTGGTGTGAGTGGTGATGGAACATTTACTAGAGGATATTGTGAGATTATTCTATCCCATATTTGGAAAGATATGGTTAGAGTGGAGGATGTTAGGGGGTGTTTGGTCTGCCAGAGGAGATCATGTTCTAAATCTAACCATAACTTCATGCCCGCTTGTGCGTATAGGTTCTGGATTTGCACTAATTGGGTGGCCTGAAAGTAGTGGCAGAAGTTCAGGAGTACCAAGCCTCCTGCTCTAGTGGGTGAGGTACATTGTTGACCTTATGATTCTCGTTGTTTTTAGTTGCCCAGATGAAGTTGTCTATTTTCATCTGAAGAATTTTAAAATCTTGCTTCAAGATAGGGATAGGAAGGGTTTGGAAGAGGTAGAGGAACCGGGGGAAGAGATCCATTTTTATGGTGGCTATTCTGCCCATCCATGGTATGGACATGGGGTGTCATCTCTGTAAGTCTTTGTGTGCTTGTTGGAGTAATGGAAGATGTGTTCCAAGATAGTAGATACTCTGTGTGTTGTATCTAAAAGGATAGGTTTGGCAGAGGTGATTAAGAAGTAATTGTAGGATGGGCTTCCATTTTATCTAGATTTATTTTGTTTGAGAGATTGGCGTACTCTTCTAAGAGTTCTAGAAGAGGGGGCAATGAATGCCATGGGTCAGTGAGGGTTGGAAGAATATCGCCTGCGTATGCAGCGGTTTTATATTCTTCATTCCTAATCTTTAGTCCTTTGATTGTTGGGGTGTTTCGGATGTTCTGGAATAGGGGTTTCAAAGATAGAACGAGGAAGGCATGTGGGACCCTGGTGTGTCCCATTTTGGATGGTGAATTCTGGTGCTTGTGTGTTGGGGATGAGAAGAGTAGCTGTTGGTTGATCATAAACAGTTTTTAGGACAGTAATGAAGGGTTCTGGGAAGTGGAATTTCCACAGGCTAGCAAAGAGAAAGGGCCCTTTCTGCGTCCATTGAGAGAAGGAGTGTTGGTATGAGTCTGCGTTGGGCTACCCATATTAGGTCAAGTGCGCTCCTGGTAATGTCACACGCTTGGCATGTAGTCTTGGGAGGAAAGGCTGGATTCGGCTGGCTAACAATTTTGTAAAAAGTTTGGTGTCCACATTCAGAAGCGATATGGGTCGGATGTGTCCTGGATCTAGGTGTATTTTGTTTGGTTTGAGGATAAGGCAGATGTTTGCCCTGTGCATTCCTTTTGGAAAGGGTTCTCTCTGCAAGAATGAATTGAAGAGTGTGGTGAGTGTTCGAGAATGTTTTGTAGTAGAGACCGGAGAAGCCATCTGAGCCTGGGTATTTATTGGGCTTCAGAGTCTTCAATGTGTTTGCTATTTCTGCTTCTGTAATTGGGGTAGAAAGCTTCTCTATAGCTTCATCCTTTAGTGGAGGGAGAGGGATTCCTTTGAGATATATCTCAATTGCAGATTGAAAATGTATTTGATGCTTGCGTGTGTCTGGTTTATAGTCGTATAGGAGAGAAATATTTTGAAAAAAATCGAGGCGATACGATTGGGGGTGTCGCAGATGTGTCCATTGGGCGAGGTGATTTTGTCTATATGTTTGGCTTGGGTCCTGTGGCGAAGCTTACAGGCGAGGAGGGTGTCTGCTCTGTTGGACTTTTAATGGCCTCCGTGTCCCTAAGAGAGGAGGTGTGTTTCGAGTTCCTTCAGTAGTTTTTTTGTATGCCGTGGCTTCTGCTATGAGTTTACCCCTAATTACGGCTTTGTGGATGGCCCATAGGGTGCTAGCTGAGGTGACGGAATTTGTGTTAAGGGCAAAATATTCATTTGGTTCTTTTTTAATGACTGTTCTGATGTGTGGGTTATGTAGCAGGGTGGGGTTCAGGCGCCAAGACCATGATCTAGCTACTTGGGGAACCGCAAATGTAAAAGAGATATCCGTGTGGTCTGACCAGGCAATGGATCCAATGGACGTCGCAGTGGAGTGGAGTATTAGAGAGGGGGATATTAAAAATAAATCAATTCTGGAGTAGGACGAGTGTGGGTGCGAGAAGAAGTCTAGCGTGGTTGGGTGTTGTATTCTCCAAATGCCTTGGAGGCCTGCTTGTGCTGCGAAGTTTGAGAGCAATTTCTTAGATCTGGTGGTAGTGGAGCATCTCCTATCGACCGGAGGGGAGAGGACCGTATTAAAGTCCCCTCCAACTATCAGGTGGTGGGAGGAGAACAGTTTCAAATGTGCTCGTAGGGCTGTCCAAAAGAGCAAATCAGGTGTATTAGGGGCATACACTGAGGTGATAGCATATTTATGACTGCTAACGTGTCCTGCAATGGTTAAGAATCTGCCTTGGGGGTCCGAAAAAGTCTGTGTGAAGTGTATAGGGCATGATTTATGGACCAGTATAGCCACACCGTTTTGCTTCTCGGTGGGTGAGGATGCCATACAGTATATATATATATATATATATATATATATATATATATATATATATATATATATATGGAACATGGAGGGGTGTTTGCACTCACCTGAACATGCTTAAATGGGGTGCTGCTGGGGGCCATATTATACAATAAACAATACACAAGATCCAGCGCACTCTCCTATCTACTAAACAGCAACTTCAATGTTGACAGACTTTATCAGTTTCTAAAAGGTTTTGTTTAAAAACACCTTATCTAGGCAAAAAATAATGGGGATTTAGTTACATTATATGATCATACGTTGCATAAGCCTGCCTTATACGTTGCATAAGCCTGCCGTTGCATAAGCCTGTGTATAGGGCATGATTTATGGACCAGTATAGCCACACCGTTTTGCTTCTCGGTGGGTGAGGATGCCATACAGTATATATATATATATATATATATATATATATAGTTTCCATTACGTAGAGAGAAGGGTCTGGAGTGTTCATGATGTGTTTCTTGGAGTAGAATGATTTCAGCTTTGGTTCTGTTTGCCCAACGTAAAAGTTTGTGTCGTTTGGCAGGATTATTTAGTCCCTTTCAATTAAGGGAAATGCTATTTAGCCAGCATTATCAAAGTAGTGCATTTGGGGGTATAGATACGTATGGGTGAATAGTTATAAGCGAGTTGATGTTCGTAGAGAGATGTCAGGCCGAGGGTGCTGGGTCTCCCACTGGAGGGGGGTTGGGTAATGGGTGTTGTAACGGCACCCCCAGGCATAAAAGGGGATAACAGCCGTTTAATAGATTTCCCCTTCCAGAGACACAGGCACAGCTACTGTAGACACCAATCCATGAACCGGAGAAGCATTTGAATGCTCTCAAACATATGAATGCTGTAAACAGCCAAATAGGAAAAACCATACAAATAGGTTTACACTCCTACCAGTCAAACTGGAACAGCATACAATAAATCCCCCCAAGAACGAGACAAGGCTCCGTTTTGGGGGTCAAGCAGGAACAGACAGAGCTGTGGGTTTATTGTTCTTATATACACATTAGTACTTCCCACAGGGTTTTGGAAAACAACCAATAAACACATACAATACACTCAGACACTCCCACACAAAATCATCCCCTCTGCCTGTGATACAATTACCTTACACAATGGGTAATGTAATTATCACAGGCAGAGAAATACAGTTTTTCCACATTATTCATAACTTTAAAAGTATGCATCACATTCACATAAATAATTTACATTTTCAGAATCAGCATACGCCAAATACAAACATACGTCAAAATCATACAAATTGGTCCAGTGGTTCAAAAGATAGATCGTAGTCCTTTGTGACCAAATGAAGCATGGCTTTTCTGCCCAAAACCAGTTCCACAGAGTCTTCTATCCTGGAGATAATTGGGAAGTAATCCAATTATCTCCAAGGACAGAGGCAAAACTCCATTGAACATATGGCAGCAAAAGACAATAAAATACATTAAAATATATAACTGTGCAGCCATTGCATAAAACAGGTACATTCAACATATCCCCAGATAGCTCAGATCTGAATGGCGCTCAGATCACACACATACAGTTCAATTGCCATGGAGCCAAAGTCTTTCCCATAGTCTTTCATTATACGAATGGGCTCCATGGCATAGCTATCTGGGGTATCACCGCTCAAACAGGGCAAGCACCAAATGACCCGGCTTTCGTGTCTATGCAGGGGAAAATCAAGCATTTCAACATGAGGCCATAGTCTAAAGGCAGCAGGCGGGCAACCAGGCTCCTCCAATGCACAGTGGCGAGATTGGTCTCGTCACAGGTGTGGAGAGAAGAGGGAAGGGGATAGGATGGATGGAAAGAGAAGAAGAAGTAGAACAATGCAGGAGAAGAAATAGAGGAAGAGATAGGAGAGAGAGAGAAGAGAGAAAGAATTTTAAAAAGGGCTATAGTAAGAGGGAAGGAGGGGTGGAGGGGGGATGAATGGGAGGGAGGTATGTGGGGTGTGAGTGAAAGGCCCTGGTCTCATCAGGCAGTGTTGGGTGGTAACAAGGTTGCTTGGGGGTAGTTGGGTTGTGTGGGCGGTGTCCCAAATCGGACCCAATTAGGGTGAGAAGAAGGAGAGAAGAGGAAAGGTTTTCATGTCCCCATCTCACCCCCTCCCCATGCACTGTTTTCAGAGCGGCTCTCTTGGAATTTCTTAGAGTTTTGGATTAGTGTTTGTAATATAAAGCGTGTGCGGTCCCACTTGTGTGGTTATTGTTGAGGATTAATATCCACATTCCTCACCCTTGTTTGAGTAGGGTGGGTTTGAAAAAAAGGAAAGATAACTTGGGTAACCATAACAATAGATTGTACATATAAAACTGAGTAACAGTGTGGTGTCCCTGGTCTGAGGAACCTGGTCGGTACCTCATAGTGCCGGGTGTGTCCCAATATTGCCAATGTAATCCATTAGTGCCGGAGAAGCCCATGGGCGGTGCCCACAGTGTGGGATAAGGGAATGCATCAAGTTCTGGGAGTTGTGGTGGGTGTTGGGTTTGTCGTGGATAAACTGTTCCGGTCATATTACTTCAGATGTGTAGTCTGAATGATACAGGTGGCGTGCTCCGTCATCATTTTTTTGCCTTTACACTGTCCCATTGAGTGGGCAGGGGTTCTATCCAGTGGTCAGTCTGGTGCATGGCTGTGAGAGTGAGAGGGGCTGAAGGTCCTACAGGGTATATGTTGGTCATGTTGGTGTCTAGAGTAGTTAGACATTGATGTGTCCCCCTGTCCTTTTGGTTCGAATGGGTCCCAGTGTGTTGAGTCTGTGTCACCCTTCTATGGGGGGGTAGTGCCCCAGCGAGTACAGGTGGGTGGGGGGGGGAATTGAGGGCCTCTCCAGTGTGTTGATGTGTTCCCAGGTCCCCCTTCATTGCTGTGTGTACAACCCCTGAATAATAATCAGGGTGGTGCAGTAGACATTGCTTACCTAGATTTCAGTAAGGCTTTTGACACTGTTGCACATAGAAGACTTATCAATAAACTGCAATATTTAAGTTTGGATTCCAATATTGTTGAATGGGTAAGGCAGTGGCTGAGTGACAGGTAACAGAGGATTGTAGTCAATGGAGTATATTCGAAGCTTGGACTTGTCACCAGTGGGGTACCTCAGGGATCTGTACTTGGACCCATTCTCTTTAATATTTTTATTAGTGATATTGCATAAGGTCTTGATGGTAAGGTATGTCTTTTTGCTGATGATACTAAGATATGTAACAGGGTTGATGTTCCAGGAGGGATACACCAAATGGCTAATGATTTAGGTAAACTAGAAAAATGGTCAGAGTTGTCGCAACTTTAATGTGGATAAGTGCAAGATAATGCATCTTGGACGTAAAAACCCAAGGGCAGAGTACAGAATTTTTGATAGAGTCCTAACCTCAACATCTGAGGAAAGGGATTTAGGGGTGATTATTTCTGATGACTTAAAGGTAGGCAGACAATGTAATAGAGCAGCAGGAAATGCTAGCAGAATGCTTGGTTGTATAGGGAGAGGTATTAGTAGTAGAAAGAGTGCTCATGCCATTGTACAGAACACTGGTGAGACCTCACTTGGAGTATTGTACGCAGTACTGGAGACTGTATCTTCAGAAGGATATTGATACCTTAGAGAGAGTTCAGAGAAGGGCTACTAAACTGGTTCATGGATTGCAGGATAAAACTTACCAGGAAAGGTTAAAGGATCTTAACATTTATAGCTTCGAGGAAAGACGAGACAGGGGGGATATGATAGAAACATTTAAATACATAAAGGGAATCAACACAGTAAAGGAGGAGACTATATTTAAAAGAAGAAAAACTACCACAAGAGGACAAATGTTTAAAAATAATATCAGGAAGTATTACTTTACTGAGAGGGTAGTGGATGCATGGAATAGCCTTCCAACTGAAGTGGTAGAGCTTAACACAGTAAAGGAGTTTAAGCATGCGTGGGATAGGCATAAGGCTATCCTAACTATAAGATAAGGCCAGGGACTAATGAAAGTATTTAGAAAATTGGGCCGAATGGTTCTTATCTGCCGTCACATTCTATGTTTCTAGGTTTCTATGTTTCTATAACATACAAATCAAAATGAAGATGGCCACATATAAATATAGATTTTGATGCAACCTATTTACAGTAATAATTTGCCATATTTTCATATTTAGAAATCTTAGTTATTAATTAAGTAGGTAAAAAGTTAAATTAAAGTAAAATAAAAATAAGGAGTAAACTGAGGAGGGAATCACTGCTATTTTTCACTGGGCATGTCATTGACCTGTCCAGGAGGTGCAAATGCTATGTGGACAACATGGGCCAGCATGGGTAGGTGAGATGGGGAGGTCTCCCCTGAGGCAATGTGCCCGGTCTTGTGTGGTGGCACATGGTCAGAGGGGGTTTTACTCCAGTATGGAACCCAACCGTTCCCAGATCTGGTGGGTAGGTAGGGAGAATCAGTGATCCTGATTGCTATTTTGTTACTCCTCTTGGCTAAGTGGGAAAGGAGTTGTAATCAGGGCGTACTCAGATAATATGCCTTCTGAGGGTGTTAGGTAGTCGTCTGCTTCGTCCGGGGAGCGTGTTCGTATTAAGACTATGTTTGCTTGGGAGTTAGGTTGTTGGATCTCTGATGGGCACCTCTGAGACCTCTCCCCGTGGTAGACCTGGAAATGGTGGCCCATTAATGAGGGAGCATAATGTAGGGTTAGCTGGGGGAGGGGGGGGGAGATCCCAAATCAAAGTAAGGATGGATACATATAAATATAGCATTTGATGCAACCATATAGCATTAATAGTTAGCTATATTATCAGATTTAGAGAACCTAGCATGCAATTAGATAAATAAAGTAGAAATAAGGATTATACTGAGGAGGGGGTCATAGGTAATCTACACTAGGCATGCCGTTGACCTGTCCAGGAGGCGCAAATGCTAAGTGGGCAACAGGAGCCTTCCTGGGTAGGTTAGATGGGGAAGTCTCCCCTGGGACGTTGTGTCCTGTCATGTGTGGTGGCTGGTGGTCAGAGAGGGCTGTACGCCCGTAGGGAACTCGTCCATCTCCATATCTGGTTGATAGGTGGAGAAACTGAGGGTTATTATGGCTAGGGGGAGAGGAATGTATTATCGGGTTGTGCCCAGATAGTAGAAACATAGAAACATAGAAACATAGAAACATAGAATGTGACGGCAGATAAGAACCATTCGGCCCATCTAGTCTGCCCAGTTTTCTAAATACTTTCATTAGTCCCTGGCCTTATCTTATAGTTAGGATAGCCTTATGCCTATCCCACGCATGCTTAAACTCCTTTACTGCGTTAACCTCTACCACTTCAGCTGGAAGGCTATTCCATGCATCCACTACCCTCTCAGTAAAGTAATACTTCCTGGTATTATTTTTAAACCTTTGTCCCTCTAATTTAAGACTATGTCCTCTTGTTGTGGTAGTTTTTCTTCTTTTAAATATAGTCTCCTCCTTTACTGTGTTGATTCCCTTTATGTATTTAAATGTTTCTATCATATCCCCCCTGTCTCGTCTTTCCTCCAAGCTATACATGTTAAGATCCTTCAACCTTTCCTGGTAAGTTTTATCCTGCAATCCATGAACCAGTTTAGTAGCCCTTCTTTGAACTCTCTCTAAGGTATCAATATCCTTCTGAAGATAGGGTCTCCAGTACTGTGTACAGTACTCCAAGTGAGGTCTCACCAGTGTTCTGTACAATGGCATGAGCACTTCCCTCTTTCTACTGCTAATACCTCTCCCTATACAACCAAGCATTCTGCTAGCATTTCCTGCTGCTCTATTACATTGTCTGCCTACCTTTAAGTCATCAGAAATAATCACCCCTAAATCCCTTTCCTCAGATGTTGAGGTTAGGACTCTATCAAATATTCTGTACTCTGCCCTTGGGTTTTTACGTCCAAGATGCATTATCTTGCACTTATCCACATTAAATGTCAGTTGCCACAACTCTGACCATTTTTCTAGTTTACCTAAATCATTTTCCATTTGGCTTATCCCTCCTGGAACATCAACCCTGTTACATATCTTAGTATCATCCGCAAAAAGACACACCTTACCATCAAGACCTTCTGCAATATCACTAATAAAAATATTAAAGAGAATGGGTCCAAGTACAGATCCCTGAGGTACCCCACTGGTGACAAGCCCAAGCTTCGAATATACTCCATTGACTACAACCCTCTGTTGCCTGTCACTCAGCCACTGCCTTACCCATTCAACAATATTCGAATCCAAACTCAAAGATTGTAGTTTATTGATAAGCCTTCT
This sequence comes from Pelobates fuscus, assembly GCF_036172605.1. Classification (NCBI taxonomy): domain Eukaryota; kingdom Metazoa; phylum Chordata; class Amphibia; order Anura; family Pelobatidae; genus Pelobates; species Pelobates fuscus. The sequence goes on from NC_086319.1 coordinate 336,440,157, forward strand.
ATGTGCAACAGTGTCAGGTCTTATGGCGGGTGTTAGGTTGGCCCGTGGAGGTATGGGGGATGGGGAAGTGCCCACCTGGTGTTTGTTGATGCCAGAGGGTGTGAATGGGGGATCAGGGCTGAATATTGGTTGCCAAAGGTGGGAAGGCAGTCTGTGTATGTCCATTTCGGCCCATGGATCATTTTACCAGTCCTGTAGTCTTCCCTTTCTGGAAAAATATTCAATTTCTGTGACATTGGAGAGGATGTGTGTCTGGCCATCTTTCTTCACAATTAGCTTAACCCCTTAAGGACACATGACATGTGTGACATGTCATTATTCCCCTTTATTCCAGAAGTTTGGTCCTTAAGGGGTTAAAGGGGTGGCCCCACAGATATTTGAGCCCGTGTTGGTGAAGGGCTAACATGAGAAGATTGAGATTTCTCTGTTTTTTAAGCGTGTTCCTGGTAATCAAGGAAGGGAATCAAGCGGGAATCCTGGTACTGTGGTGGATGGTCTCTGGCAAGGGTTAGCAGTTTTTCCTTCACCGGTAAATAGTGGAGGCGAGTGATCACATCCCTCGGAGCTGAGTTGTTGAGGGCCGGGGGCGCTTAATGCCCTCTGGGCTCTAACAATTTCCAGATCTTGGGAGGATAGTTTCCATGATCTTGAATATTTCCCTGATTGCGGGAGTGAGAAGTTTAGGCACTACAGTATCGGGTAGGCCCCGGACGTGGGTGTTGTTGCACCTAAATGTGTTATTTGGGTCTTACAGACAGTCTTCAAGTGTGGACATCTGCCTATGTAAGTATGCTATATCCTGGGCCTGGGCTGAAGTAGTGGCTGATAGAGTCGAGACCCAGGCTTCCACCTGGATAATACGGGAGGCCACGGCTTCCATGTCTTCCCAGAGGCCGGAAATCTGCTTGCCAAGTTCAGAGGACACGTGGGCCTTGATGTCAGTCGTGGCGTCTCGCAGCATGTTGTTGAGGTCACCGATAGTGAGGGTAGCCGTCGGGTCAGGTGGGGTTTCGTTCCCGACTGAGTCCAAACCCAAGTCCTCTGTCCTTTGGGAGTTGGTAGGCCTCCGTGGGTCTCCCGGTTTGCAGAAAAGCGAGGCGACCGATGGTGTAAGTTCTTCTTTTTTTTTCGCCACCCATCTTTGTGGGGGTGTAGCTGGTTGTGGTGAGTTTGTGGGGTTCAGAATTTGGAGCTGAGAGGTTTGGGAGTTGCGAATGATAGCGGATTGAGTAGTTTAGGGATGGGGAGCTGTGAAATTAAGCGTCCATCTTCCTCAGAGACTAGGTTCTGCCCTTCACCTTTTTTAAATATGCATAACATTGCATTCTGGTTTAGCACAGTTTAAAACTGCAGTCAATACTCCAATACAAATTCTTGGAGCTTTGGTCTACTTGGAGTATTTCCTACATTTAATATGAATATGTTCAGGATTTTTAACTTGGAGGGGAATCCTAGTTTTTACTAGATAATTATTACATCAGTACGGGCTGATCCTGATCTACATTTATTACCAGCTCATTACCCAGAACAAAGGCTAAACCATTTTGGTGCCACATACATACTTTTAAAATCCCAATACACCATTACTCACCCATTTTCTGAACTACTGACAATATATGGCTGTTTTTCAAACTCCCTTGCCTTTGCTAAGCACGTTATAGGAGCAGTGTGCCCAAAAAGCATTGCCTTGGATGTAATCTGAAGAAGAACAAAATATATAACAATAGTTACAAAAAAAAACAAACAATGGTATCATAAAAACAAATGACAAGCCTTTTAAATAACTGTTGTACTTTTTCAGAAAAAGTAAAACATATAAAACTATTTGCCCATATCTCCTAATTACTAGACATCACACAATACAAAGTTCCATTGTATAAAGGAAAATCCCAATATTGGTTTATTTTAACACAGATCACTGTAAGATTTATTTCTCTATCCTACTGACTAGTCCAATAAAAGGTCTTATTTTAACTACACATAATTATTTTTTTCATCATCAATGAAGTATAAAAAGTGTTATGGAGCCATGCTCCATTGCACAAATAGTTAAGATTTAAGAGTTGTGAACCATAAAATTATGCTTTTCAATGACTGATTCTTTCATTCCAAATTGACTCGCTTCGTATTCTCAATAATTACAGTACTGTTAGTGAAACTGAAGCACAGATGACACTGAATTCCAGATCACTGATGCCAGACATTCTCCTAATAGGAACTTCCAATACATTTATATGATATCATCAATATTTTATGGGCATTGTTCAAAATATAGAGCATTGTTTCCTAGTAGAATGTTTTCTGCACTTAAACAAAAGAATAGCTATATGGCTAACATGATACCTTACTCACAGAAATAATGGCAAAATGCAGCTCAACAAACCAAAATTATAAAAAAAAAAAAAAAAAAAATGTATATTATATTTATTTTTCCCTTTCAGAAATGAAATATAAATATGCATCCAACAATAAAAATTACATCACAATTTGGTCATTATTTTGTGTAATCAATCTTCCACATAATATTATAAAGTAGTCAAAATGCCTGGAAATACATTAAAAAAACATATTACTTACAGGAACATTTATATAAATAAAAATATTAGTATATAACCCTGCAATGTTTAAAATGGCATTTAGATTAGATGCCCTCTACTTACCTCTAATTCAAGGGGGAGAGGGTCCATTGATGCACCTCATTCTGCCACTGGGAGATCATCCCTAGTACAGATCTCCCTGCCAACCCAGTGCTTCTCATAGAGTAGTAATTGCCATGCTTAACCTGCCATGCTTCTCATACAGAAGTATTCAAGCCAATGCTTCTCTATGGAAAAACCCACAGAATTGCTTTGTGCTAAGGTAGGAATGTTCTAGACCGCACAGCCCAGAGGCTTTCTAAAAATGCCAACTTATTTTGAACTTTTATAAAGTGAGAAAGAGGGGCACTCTGTTAACACCTAAAGTACCCCTATAGTTTAGAGTGTTCCTTTAACTCAGATCTCTAGTTAAACAACTTTAGAACTATTGTTTAACTAATATATTAGTATATATATATACTAATATATTGTTGCTGTCCTGTTACAGTCCTGTGCTGATATGTTACATGATATATTATTGAAGTGCCCACCCCATGCCTTGGACCCCACAACAGTGAAGAGCAGCCTTGGGTTTTAGTGTAAGTTGACTTGTTCAAATTGAATCATACTACAGGATGTGTTTACAGACAGAGAGAAAACGTATTTTGAAACAAAACATTTCATCCAAGGAAATAGTAAGTGACAACCTTTTTCATGTTCTTTAATCATATTGTATTGACATTTCATGGTTGCCTGGACTATAGAGCGACAACTAAGTGCATTAACCATTTATGATGTAAATATTATATGTAATATTATGTAAATGTGACATAAATGAAACCAGATAAAATAAAAAAATGTATGTTGGATATTCACTAACCTTCATGTCCACAGACAGATTCCAAAGACATATCTGGCCTTCCAAACTCCCAGTCACAATGGTTATCTGGTCATCGGTTATCATCATAGTTGTGATACTGTGAGAGGGAGCCTTATTCCCCCACAATGCCACAGCCTGTGTTGTGCAGTTCATGTTCGACTCAATCTGAAATTAAAAATAAAAGTAAACAATTATAGCAAAAAAGGACCAATCAGTTAACATTTCTACATTAACAAATGCATTTGTATCTCTCGATCAATATGCTATATTACTGCATAACCAAATTAGCTGGGGTGAAACGATTTTCCAACCAAAGTATAGTCACAGCGTGACTATTTTAGTCTGAATCTTGTAAATTCCCCACAAGTTACTGTTTACTGAATACAATGAATAATGAGAATGCATGCATAATAGGAAGAAAATGCCATCAATGTGTTCTGAAGTAATGAAAATAACTGAAGATAGTGTAGTTTATTGATGTCTCAAAGACTCCAAGATGGTTGTATTTTTCCCCAATATAGTGGTTTTCAACCATGTCTCACTATTGTGGCTTAAGCCACCTCGGTTGAATGCAGTCTTTAAAATGTTATTTTTTTAATATTTATAAGATTTAAAATTATGATTCCCATGTGGGAATTAATTAAAACTACCAAGCCTGTTTGGCTAGAAAAATACATTTCTCTCTGGTAATACTTCAAGTAAATGTAGGATTTATAAGATAATGATGAAGGTCCATTTAAAAAAAAAAAAGAAATAAAAAAAAAAAAATCAGTTGGTGTTCCTTGTTCCTAGGAAATATATCTCTCATTGATGTGATCCTTGGTCCAAAATGTGTGTAAACCACTACCCTAGTATACACTTCAACAATGTATGATTTATATTCAGTGTTTTTAATGTTAGTCCTGGAGTTTAGGTAAGTTTGGACATACATGTCCAGGTCTACCTAAGGTTGGCACCAGCTGCTATTTGCAGCTGCTTAATTCAGCCCTTCTCTAGACAATGATATGGTGGGAGCGTAGACTAGATATAGAAACAGGATCATACTCTCTCTCTCTGTCTATTCAGGATAATATAATTCTCAGAAGACTAGCTAAATTATTGGAAAGAACAGCGGACCTGGAGTGTAACTAATATAGGATATTCCAACACTACATTAAAGGGAAACTCCAGTGCCAGAAAAACTATCAGTTTTTCTGGCACTGGAGGGTCCCTCTCCCTCCCACCCACCAATCCCCGGTTACTGAAGGGGTGAAAACCCCTTCAGTCACTTACCTGAGGCAGCGGCGATGTCCCTCGCCGCTGTCTCCTCCTCCGCGACGCTCCTCCTTGTGATTGCGTCGGCCGGTGGGCGAGACTGATCTTGCCCACCGGCCGAGGAGAGCTAATGCGCATGCGCGGAAATGCAGCGCATGCGCATTACATCTCCCCATAGGAAAGCATTGAAAAATCATTTCAATGCTTTCCTATGGGGTTTTGAGCGACGCTGGAGGTCCTCACACAGCGTGAGGACGTCCAGCGACGCTCTAGCACAGGTTTCCTGTGCTAGAAACTAGGAAGTGACCTCTAGTGGCTGTCTAGTAGACAGCCACTAGAGGTGGAGTTAACCGGGGGGCGTGTCTGACTTCCGGTGAGAGCGGTCGCATGGCTTAGGAGCTCCGCCAACATCCCGACCTAAAAGCGACTTTATTCACAGCATTTGTCGCTAAAACTTGATAAAACTCACCTGCCCTGCCGTAGTGAATGCACAGGCACACCATGCCCTCAACTAAACAACTAAAACTCTCTGAAACGGCCAGAACGAAAAGATCTGAACGACGCAAAGAAACCCAAGATGGCGACGATGCGCTTAACCTGTCGGATGGCCAGTCTGACTACGAAACGCACACTACCAAGTACTCAGAGGGCCCGGTTACGGAGCGCGGCCTCCACAAAATGCTGCAGGAACTCCGGGCGACAATAACAGCCAACTTTCATCGCATAACTGGTGAACTGCACAAAGAAATCTCCAACTTAGGTGAGAGAACGAATAACCTGGAAAACAAAACGGATGAATTATGTGCGGCCCACAATGACATAGCGGACAAACTCCAGGTACTTTCGGAAGAAAACGCAATGCTGAAAACCAAATTGGCGGACATTGAAGACAGGTCTAGAAGACAAAATGTACGTTTCAGAGGCATACCGGATGATGTATCCAGCGATGCTATGCCTGCTTACATTCTTTCCCTGTGCAAGTCTCTAGTCCCGAGCCTGCCCGATTCAGCATGGGCCTACGACCGAATGCATAGACTACCGCGCCCGGCTCGCTTGTCAACCGAAGTCCCAAAGGATGTTATTGTCAGGTTCCACTATTATGCGCATAAAGAAGCGCTACTACTGGCGGCGAGAAAACTCTCAACTTTGCCAGAACCTCACCAACACATCGCTCTATACGCAGATTTATCGGCGGCCACGATGGCGAAGAGGAAGGAGTTCATCACGATCACTAAGACTTTACGTAACAACAACGTAATCTACAAATGGGGTTATCCCACAAAACTGGTTATATGGCGACAAGGTCGGAACTATGTGGCGAATGATCCGAAGGAAGGTATGAAGCTGATTACATCCTGGGGTTTATGGACTGGATCGCCCAAAGGACCAGAACCCGCTGAGACTGCGCCACCTAAGAGGTTCCAGGCAGAGTGGCAAATGGCTAAATCTCCAGCCAAAGCCCCTTGAACGCTTTAACATATCTACCTACTTGCAGGTTATGTTATTATGAGGTCTGCCTTAGCGTTGTTATTTTGCCGATATGTGCACTATATATATGTCTTTGCCCTAACTGATCACTATGTTTGGAAGTAGGCCCACTTTCAGGTACGCCTCATGGGCCTAGCCCACGCCACGTGGCGCCCACTCAGCGTCATTTAAATCACGCTTCCAATCTTTCCTTTGTTACCGCTAAGCTGGCCTGCACTTTAGTTACTTAGTGCGCAACCTCACTATTCCCGGGTGTACGTTGTCGTACATTTCCAACTCGTATAATTTCTGAAAAATGTATCTCAATGCTATTTTGAGGATTTAACGAACCTCTGACAACTCGCCCACTAAACCCATACCACTTGTGTTTACGCGAGGCGGTACCCCAACATACCCCATGCGCTCCCAGTTATGTTCATACCCAAATGTTGTTTAAGCCCCAATCAAGTGCTCTCTGAGAGCGGGTGTTGTGTTTTGTGTATTGTGTATTATGTAAGTTATGGTTATTCAGAACTCATATATGTGGTTATTGTGAATATCATACCAATTTAAGGATACAATCCATAGGTCGGGAGGAGCCTCAAAGCCCCTCGTCGTGTCACTCCTGGGTACTACAGTTTTTTCCCTGAGAATGACTACGTTTGTTAACCTTACCAAGGGTTATGTATGTAAATACTTTCGTTACTGGTATATTTTCTCTTCTGTGTTTCCCCTCCCCCATCCCCCTTCTGTTCCCCACCTAGATGGTTCCCAGGATAACCCATTGCAGGAAAGACGTACTACCTGCCGTCCCCCCGTGACCACTCGTTCTGTCTGCATGGCTTCAAAGTTTCAGAAAGACCCAAAACTCTCATGGCTCCAGGTACTCAGAGCTCGCACTACACATTCCACCAGGATAGTTCGCCCCATAGCCTTATTGATCCCAACTCATTATGGCCCATAAATCAATGACAATCCTCTCCATAAATGCCAAAGGCCTCAATAGCCCTTATAAAAGAAAACAATTATTACAGGAAATGCATAACTCAAAGGCGGCTATTGTATGTGTGCAGGAGACTCACTTTTCGAGCAAAAACCCTCCCCAACTTCGTTCCCCGAAGTACCATACAGCTTATTTTGCTCACTCGCAAACAAAATCTAAAGGAGTTGCAATATTATTCCACACGGACTGGGTGTTCACATTACACAAACAATATACTGACAAAGAAGGCAGGTTACTTATATTGGTAGGAGAATTAAATGGAATAATGGTGACAGTAACATCCCTTTACGCCCCCAATGAGGCCCAAATTTCGTTTCTAGGCAAGGCATTCAAAAAAATTTCATCCATCAAACAAGGTCACTTAATCGTGTGCGGCGACTGTAACTGCACCCTAGATCCCTCCCTGGACATCAAACGCACACACAACAAGTCTCCCATCAAATCCTCCGCACACAACAGCAAATTACTCTCTCAACTCATTCATACACACGACCTCTACGATACATGGAGAAATTTATATCCCAAAGCTCAGGATTACACATACTTTTCACCCGTCCACTTGACGTATACGCGCATTGATATGTGTTTTATTGACAAATCTACACTTCCCCACCTGTTAGATCACACCATCGGTCTTAGAACGTGGTCAGACCATGCTCCAATACTGATCACACTTGAGGTACCATACCCCCCAAGAGGGAGAGGGAAATGGCGCTTAAATGAGGCCATCCTTGACGACCCCAAGAATAGTCGACAGATATCCGCAACCCTCGATACTTACTTTTCCCTCAACTCTACTGAAGACACTTCAGTTGAAACTCAGTGGCTTGCACACAAGGCGGTTATCAGAGGGGAATTCATAAAAATAGGTTCTATGGCCAAAAAACGCATCATTTCCAGAGACGCCACACTCCGTCAAAACCTCCTGACACTGGAAACCTCCAATAAAAAATCTCCTTCTAAATCTATCTCCAAACAAATTGCTAAACTGCAAGAGGAAATTCATAATCTCCAGGCCCAGGTGTACGCCAAACGCCTACTCAAAACCCGCCAATCATACTACGTTCAGGGTAATAAAGCAGGGAAACTCCTAGCTAATCAATTAAAAGTCAGATACTTGCAGACAAAAATCCCATATATCCTATCCAAAGACAACACCAGAATTTACAACCCTAACGGTATTGTGGAGGAATTGTCCCATTACTATGAAGATCTATATAACCTAGCCGCTAACAGGACCACGCACATACCAAACTCTACTGAGATATCACACTTTCTATCCCAAATCACGTTGCCACAAACAACAGAACATCAAAATGAACTACTAGACGCACCTTTCACTGAGGAAGAAGTAGCACAGGCGATACGTTCCCTACCCAAATATAAAGCCCCAGGACCTGATGGCCTCTCCAATTATTACTATATTAAATTGTCGTCATCCCTAACACCGCATATCACTAAACTATTTAATAAAATTAGATTGATAGGCAAATTTCCTGGCGAAATGTTAGAAGCTTACATCATCACCCTGCCTAAACCTAACAAATCACCAACAATCTGCAGCAATCTACGCCCTATCTCCCTACTTAACGCTGATGTTAAATTGTACGCTAAACTGATTGCCAATAGGCTTAAACCCCTCTTACATAGCCTAATTTCGGAGGAACAAGCGGGATTTGTTCCCGGGCGACAAGTAGGCGACAATACTAGGTATTGTATGGATCTGATTGATTGGGCCATTAAGCATAAAGTACAGGGCGTCTTAATGGCGCTAGATGCAGAAAAGGCGTTCGATCGCCTGAACTGGGACTACATGACCGCAACACTGTCGACATTCGGCTTTTCACAAGCCTTTCAGACCAGTGTTCTGGCCCTTTACTCAGCACCATCTGCTAAAGTATTTAATTCTGGCTTCACATCTAGAAATTTCCGAATATCTAACGGAACAAGGCAGGGGTGTCCCCTGTCTCCGCTGATATTCATCCTATGCCTAGAGCCCCTGATTAAAATAATAAAACAGGACAGGAATTTACCCGGCCTTGTTACTCCAACAGGAGAGAAAAAACTGGCTCTCTTTGCGGACGATATTGTGCTTTTCCTTGCCAAACCGACTGAATCTATTCCACGACTCTTAAGTACCTTATCTACCTACGGCTCCATATCGTACTACAAAAACAATGTCGGTAAGACACAAATCCTCCCTATAGGCGTTAGCAAACAAGTGACACAGGATCTGACAGATAAATACCCCTTTGACTGGAAAACGAAGGCCCTTTCCTATCTAGGGATAAAACTAACTCACTCTAGATCACAGACAATAAAAGAAAACCATATAGCGGTCCTCACCAAAATCACTAAACAAATGGCAGGGTGGGAAAAACTGTATACTTCCTGGATAGGCAGGATCAACTCAGTAAAGATGATGATTCTCCCACACATACTCTATTTGTTCAGAACACTGCCCATAGCTTTGCCTGCTTCTCTTATCAAACGGTTCCAAGCAGCAATTAATGCCCACATTTGGAAACGAAAGCCACCGAGAGTGGCCTTTCGGTCGCTTTGGCGTCCACTCCGACAAGGCGGGCTCAGTGTGCCAAACATTGCACATTACTACAGGGCAACACTGTTGGCGCAAGGCCTAAACCTCCTAATGGGTACGACGACTCCGGTATGGGTGAATCTTGAATCCGCCTGCGGCAACTTAGTCTCCCTCCCAAATGCCTTGTGGGCCTCCATCTCCCCGTCCACTCCCTCCATGCTCCCAACAACCCGATTCTTATTAAATTCTTGGCAAAAGTGGAGTACATCACTGTGGTCCAAGGAGGAGTCACTGTATCTGGCACCTCTATCAGCCCTCTCCAGTATCTCACCTGATCTCCCAACTCACAGGTGGATGTCACTAGGTATATCCCATGTTCACAAATTATTTGATAGGAATGGGCTACACTCGTTTCCAACACTGCAGGCGAAATATAGCTTACCACCAAGAGATATATTTTTATATATCCGACTGAAAAACATACTTCACTCCAATTCGATCACACATATCAACCCATTGGCATTTGGCAGTCTAGGGAGGAAATGCTTCAATGCAACAATGTCTCGTCAATCTTGTAAGTTTCTCTCCCTATGTTACTCAATGCAACACGACATCACCAAGCTTGCAAAATTGCCCTACATGCTTAAATGGGAGGAAACTTTAGGTATAGCCCCCACCATAGATGAATGGGAATATGTTATTTCGTGTACTCAAAAGTCATCGCATTGTGCCACGCTTTGGGAAGCATACGCAAAAATGCTGATGAGGTGGTACCTGGTCCCGAGCAGACTTCACAAAATTTATCCTGACTCCTCCCCATTGTGCTGGAGATGTAATAAGGCGGAAGGGTCCCTAGAACATATATTCTGGTACTGTGAAGACATACGTGATTTCTGGCATGACATACAAAACGCCATTCACTCACTTTGCAAAATTAAGATCCCATTATCACCCAAAAGCTACCTGGTTCACATTATTGATGACCTGCAAATTTTGCCTGCAAGGGATGCGATAATTAATATACTCTTAGCTGCCAAAATCAGCATAGCAACCCATTGGAAAAGTCCCACCTGCCCCACGGTAACAGAGGTTCTTCGTAGAACTGACACCACATACTACCACGAAAAAGAATGGGCAAAACAGGGAGGACTGGCCAAATTCCTAGTCAAATGGCAAGATTGGGAGACATTCAGAGAAACGGCCTTCTAAGAATTGTAATCGTACTGATATCTTACTGTTTAGGGCAGCATGCTGGTCACCACATCCACTCCCCTATCCTCCCCCCTTTTGTGTCCCATTGTACTCTTGTTCTTCACTCTACTCCCCTGGGATACCTGCCTTAAGAGGTTAAAAGTGTTTTTGATTGTTATTGTGTACAACATTTGACTAACAGCCGCTTACACTCACGCACCTTGTAACACAATAAGTTGTTGCCTCCTTGTAAATGTCCACCGAAGAGTATCCGTGTGAGACACAGCAGATGTACCAAGTAGATATCAAACCGCGCTGTAGTGTATTGTTGTATCTGTCGCTGTCCAAACTTTTACCTCAAGCATTGTAATACTATGTTTAAACCTCCTACTCCTGTACTTTTGATCTTTGGTTATTGTATTGTACTGTATTATTTTTCCCCCTGTCTGTAAGTCTGTTATTATTTGTAAAATCCAATAAAACATATACATTGAAAAAAAAAAAAGAGGTGGAGTTAACCTTGCAATGTAATTATTGCAGTTTATGAAAAACTGCAATAATTACACTTGCAGGGTTAAGGGTAGTGGGAGTTGGCACCCAGACCACTCCAATGGGCAGAAGTGGTCTGGGTGCCTGGAGTGTCCCTTTAAGATTAGGTAGCCCCAGCATGCACGGAGATTAAATGCCCCTCACTACAGCGTGTATTGTGTATTATGATTCTTAATGTATGGAATATATATGTTAGCATTGTAGTGAACTGATATGTCGAAACATATATACCTCGGTTTACTATCATATTTTTGAATATTTGAATGTATATACTTTAATTCATTATTATCCTTTGGAATACTACTCCTATCAAGGAAACTTATACCAGATTTTAGCATAACTATTAAAAGTTATATTTTACTAAAGTTAGGACACTCATCTCTTCTTTTGTTTTTTCAATATTTCTTCAGTCCATGGGTTAACCCCAATACGAGTGCTCCTCAAGCTTCCTTGTTCCTGCTTTGTTTTTTCGATATGTTGAAACATTATCACTTGACATTTGTTAAAAACCTGACCACATGACAATTACAAAGTGCAGAAAAAAAATTTCTTGAAATTATATTGAGCCAGTTTTCATATAACAATGGGACTTAAATCCCCAGAGAATGAAGATTTTGTATTCTTACTGTTGTCTTTATAACAGTTTAGAACATTCTAAATATGAATATTTATTGCAAAGGACATTTGAAGCCTTGAGTTATCACAAAAAAAAATAAAAAAAAATAATATGCTCAAAATTCTTCCTGTAGATATCCATCAGTAGGAAAAGTATTCCTGTCTAAATATATCTTAGAGTGAGGTGCACAAATAAGCCACCATAGCTAAAAGAATGAAAAATGACCAGAGCAATGCAAACATGCAGGTCTCGAGAAGCATTTAAAGTCAGAGAGTTGATTTACCTTTTACCATACAGCATTTCATCTGCTTCCTGTTATTCCATTGCAGGTTTATGTACAATAAGAGGCAAAATATATCCACATTGCTGGCAGCAGTAACATATTCACTAGAATTGGGCGTTCAGTGCTATAAGAAGTGGGATTCATCCATATTTTGTCAGAATTTCAGAACTTCGAAGTGCCATATGGATGTATCACAAATAAAACAATAAAAAAAACTGAACAATGGAAAAGCATGATCTTTTGTTTTGTGATTCAGGGTTCCATATATGGCGCCAAAGAAATAAATAAAAAATGAGTGGGATAAAAGATGAAGTGATCAACAAAGGGAAACAAAATATATATTTACAGTATATCATTTTGTACAGCTTCCCCTTTTCCCTCTATTGGATATTTAATAATGTGTGTGTGTATATATAAATAAACATGAAGCATATATATACATATATATATGAAGCTAAAGCCAAACAAGTTATGGTGGGGGAAAATTTTGATTGAAAACCTCTTCCTTCTGTGGATAGTCAATACAATGTTAAAAAAAAAACATCTGTACACCAGTCAAGTCATAAGACTTGCTTTTCCTACAGAAATCACACATTTGTAGTGATGTTACTACTGCAAAGGATTCTGGGTGGGCATATGCAAATTAGTTCAACAAAGAATCAAATTTTTGCCATTCCATTTTAAACATGGATTCCTTTGAGTCTGTGTTTGCTGTATACAACAGCTTTGAAACACAACTTAGGAAAAGATGCAAAGCCAGTGAACCATTCATGGACAGCTGTTTTACTTAATGCAAATCATCAGCATGAGGTTGGTTACTGGCTTGCTATTGAGGCTTGGCAGTACTTGAGAAGCAAAAACCCAAAAAGTTATGGTGAGGGGAAATTGTAAGTGAAAACCCCTTCCACCTGAAGTCTGTGGATAGGTGGATAGCCAATATTATTAATATTATTATTTTGATTTTATTATTTATATAGCGCCAGTAAATTCTGTAGTGCTGTACAATAATTACAAAGAATCACATTTCTCCTCATTCCATTTTAAACAAAGGAATCCATGTTTAAAATGGAATGAGGCAAAAATGTGATTCTTTGTTGAACTAATTTGCATATGCCCACCCAGAATCCTTTGCAGTATTAACATCTCGGAAATTTTGTGATTTCTGTGGGAAAAGCAAGTCTTATGGCTTGACTGGTGTGTAGATATTTGTTTAACATTGTATTGACTAAATATATATATATATATATATATATATATATATATATTGTGAGCGTGAAAGTGGCATTGTGGTTGATGGAAGATACATCAGGCCGGATTTGCTAAACTGCAACCTGAGAATTTTCAGTTAAATGCCCCAGGGAGATGTTAGTGTTTGCAATCTACATTGCTGAGGTTCTGCAAAACATGGTATGGGTCCCTGGGGCGGAGTATTTGGAGAGTAGGGTGGGCCAAGGCTCCAACAGCATTAGTTGCTGTGTAACAAACCACAATTTAGATCAGACTTAAGAGTTAACTAAATTGACACTCACCTGTAGCTAGTCAATTAGTGGACAGGCCTTTAAATGAAGAGGGCAGCCTGCTGCAGAGTGAGGGAGGAAAAGACAGCTAGGAGAGTGAATGACAACTGTGTTTGTTGCAAAGACATTTCTTTTGTTTGGAAAATTGGTAAGTGGGAAAGCCACCCAATTGCAGATAGCAATTTCCTGTCTAGTAAGAGCTCTAGTAAGAGCAAGGATTTTGTTTGTTTTTGTTATTATTTGAAGCACCTGTTTTCTTATTGAATAAAAAAAGGAAAACCGAGCTGACTGTGTCCTGGACTTTAAATACCCTAGAAGGCGGTGGTTACTGCAAGATCAGTGACAACCCTACCTGTAAAAGAGGTGGTTTGTTACATATGGTGGAGAATGCGGGCATCCACGTAAGCCTGAGGGTAGAAGTCAGTTAAAGCTCAACATGGAGGATGTTATCAAGGCTCTGATCCAGTCCACCTCTGTGCAACAGGAGACTAACAGGAGAGCTGCAGAAAACAGTGCAGCCCTGCAGCAACTGGTGCTGGCCCAGGCAGAGGGTGCTAAAGTCCTGGCCAAAACACAGATGGAGTGCACTGAGTCCTTGGTGAAACAGCTTGTTGTGACACAAGCGGAGATGTTTAAAGTAGCCCGGGAGGAGCAGCAAAAAGTCACCCAGGGGCTACAACAGGAAATCCAAGCTCTCTCTGGAAAATTGAATGGAGACCCTGATGGAGGATACCAGGGTCAGCCAAAGGCGATTCGGGCGAGCCACTATCTTCAGAAAATGACCACATCCGATGATGTTGAGGTGTACCTTCTGGCATTTGAGCGCACTGCTGAGAGAGAGGGATGACCGGCTGGTGAGTGGGCAAGCATACTGGCACCGTTCCTAAGTGGAGAGCCACAGAAAGCATATTATGACTTAGGACCAGCTGATGCAAGTAACTACAGCAAATTGAAAGCTGAAATCTTGGCACGACTGAGTGTCACCTCTGCAGTACGTGCCCAAAGGTTCCACTCATGGTCATATAATTCAGACAAAGCCGCACGCTCCCAAATGTTTGACCTCATACACCTTGCACGGAAATGGCTACAACCTGAAATCCATTCAGCTAGCCACATTGTGGAAACCCTAGTTATGGACCGTTTTTTGCGTGGTTTACCAGCTGCCCTACGTCGCTGGGTCAGCCAAAGTGACCCCCATACAGCTGACCAACTGATTGCCTTGCTAGAAAGATATGTGGCTGCAGGAGAACTGCTATGTCCTACTTCAAAGGAAAACCCTCGCAATCCTAAGCCCCATGATTCGGCAAGACCTGGTAAGACTGTTCAAGGTTTAAGGGGAGCTGAAGAGCGGCAGCTCTATACACAAAAAAAAGGGGGGCATCCAGGTCTAATAGGCCTGGGAGAGGAACTGATTGGTGGACAAATTTTACGGTCAAATGTTTCAGGTGCAAAGAGGCTGGTCATATGGCCAAAGACTGTCCATTGGGGGATGAACCTATGGAATGCAATATGGGCAAAGATGAGGGAGCCCGTTCATGTTTGTTTAACTGTTATGGTACTGTTAACAATGACTATGATGATAACCCGCATAAATGCTGTGTATCTGTGAACGGAAAAATGTCTAAAGCATTACTTGATTCAGGCAGTATGGTAACGTTGGTAACAGAGTCCATAATACCTTGGGTAAAACCCGACCATGTACAGAAAATAGGCATTATCTGTGTTCACGGTGATAAAAAGGAATACCCTACTGCGGAAGTAAATATTGGAACCCAGTATGGGGATTTAAAGTACCGAGTGGGTGTTGTACCTAGATTAGCCCATGAGGTAGTGATCGGTAGAGACTTTCCTCATTTTCTAGAATTATGGGCAGCTGTACAAAAGAGGGAACAAAATTTATCAGAAATTAGTCAATCGGCCGAGGATAATGTGTTCCCTTTTTCCGATATTGACTTGGGTTTTGACCACTGTGATGGAAAAATTAGAAAAAGGATAAAGTACTGCCCTAAACCAGTATTAATAGGAGATAACCCAGCTCAAACTAGTGAGGAGCCTACTAATACCGCAGACAAGGATAAGGACCTAATTGATATTGGAATTAGTCCAGGTAATTTTAAAAGTGCTCAGTGAGAAGACCCCACTTTAGTGGCAGCTAGAAATTATATTAAAGAGGTAAACAGGGTTGCTAATCAGCCAGGAGAAGCCCTACCGTTCCCCTATTTTGAAGTACAAAATGACCTAATGTACCGTGTAGAAAAAAGGGATTCAGACGTCATTAAGAAGCTGTTGGTTCCTCAGACTTACCAAAATATAGTACTAAAGTTGGCTCACAGCCACGTATTAGGGGGACACTTGGGAGTCGAAAAGACTAGAGAGAGAGTCCTTAGAAGGTTTTACTGGCCTGGAGTGTTTACTGCTATTACAAACTATTGCTCTTCATGCCCAGAGTGCCAGTACAGGGCTCCTTTCAAGACTTTTCGTAGTCCACTTGTACCCTTACCCATAATTGATGTGCCTTTTGAAAGGATCGCTATGGACTTAGTGGGGCCACTGGTAAGGTCTGCTAGGGGACACCAGTATATATTAGTCATCTTGGACTATGCGACTCGCTACCCTGAGGCCATTCCCTTGCGTAATACCTCTTCAAAGGTAATAGCTAAGGAACTTATGTTGATGTTCAGTAGGGTGGGTATCCCTAAAGAAATCCTGACCGATCAGGGGACCCCGTTCATGTCCAGAGTCACAAAAGAGTTGTGCAGGCTCTTGCAGGTGAAACATCTTAAGACCTCAGTATATCACCCACAGACTGATGGCTTAGTAGAGAGGTTCAACAAAACCCTTAAGAGTATACTACGCAAGGTAATCGATGCAGATGGAAGAAATTGGGATTTTTTTATTGCCATATCTACTGATTTCCATTAGGGAAGTTCCACAGGCCTCCACGGGCTTCTCTCCTTTTGAATTGTTGTATGGAAGACATCCCAGGGGAATATTAGATATTGCTAAGGAGACCTGGCTCAAACCAATAGGTATGAGCTGGGGGGGAGGATATGTGAGCGTGAAAGTGGCATTGTGGTTGATGGAAGCAGTGGTGTATCCTGGTTTTGTGCTGCCCTAGGCAGGACAAAACTCAGACGCCCCCCCCCCCCCCCCCCCGCACCACCCCCACCCAACCTTTCCCCCCGCCCCGCATTCTAAATACACACACACACACTCACTAACAGAAACACACACACACTAACAGACACACTCACACTCACTAACAAACACACTCACTAACAGACACACACTCACTCACTAGCAGACACAAACTAGCAGACACACACACTCACTGACATGCACACACACTCACAGGCAAACACACACTAACAGACACAGACACACACACTAACAGACACAGACACAAACACTAACAGACACACACTAACAGACACAGACACACACTCACCCACCCACATTAACACATTTTTTAAAAATTTATTTTTAACACATTTTTTAAAAATTTATTTTTAACACATTTTTTAAAAAATTTTTAACACTTTTTTTTATTTATTTTTAACACATTTTTTTTTTTATTTAACACGTTTTTTTAAAATTTATTTGTAACACATTTTTTTTTTTATTTAACACCCCCCCCCAGCCTCCTTACCTTTGGGAATGCTGGGGAGGGGGGTGTCTCTTTCTCCCTGGTGGTCCAGTGGCTGCTGGGCGATCGGGCGGCACTGCCTGGCGGGCGGGCGGCCGGTCGGCGAGGGAGCACTTCCCCTGAGCTGTCTGCTCAGCTCCCTCGCGCGCCTCAGAGTGAGGCTGGGAACCGGAATATGACGTCATATTCCGGCTCCGCCTCCCAGCCTCACTCTGCGGCTGGCGAGGGAGCTGAGCAGACAGCTCAGGGGAAGTGCTCCCTCGCCGACCGGCCGCCCGCCCGCCAGGCAGTGCCGCCCGATCGCCCAGCAGCCCGCCGGCATGTCTGTTAGCCGCAAGGCTAACAAGACATTTGCCTTGGGCATTTGGGGGCGGCTTTTTTTGCCGCCCCCTGGAAAATGCCGCCCAAGGCAAATGCCTTGTTTGCCTCGCGGCTAATACGCCCCTGGATGGAAGATACATCAGGCCGGATTTGCTAAACTGCAACCTGAGAATTTTCAGTTAACCCCTTAAGGACAGAGCTTCAGAAGCTTGTCTTTCACTTAATGACAACGGCATTTTTTGCATTTTTTGCTATTTGCGTTCAACTGCAATTTGCATTTTACTAATTTATTGCACCGACACATATTATATACCGTTTTTTAAAGGACAGAAAGGGCTTTAATTTGATGTAACACATATATATATAAATGCTTATTTATTATAAAAAAAATACAGAAATATGCAAAAAAATAATTTTTGTGTGTTTTGTTTACAGTTTTTGCAATAATAATGTGTACATAATTAGTGCAGGTTAAGGAAAGTAATTAAAAATAAATTCATTTAGTTGTTCTGAATTACAGAATATATAATGTGTCTGGGATTTTCAGTTTTTTTTGGTAGTTACAGGTCACAAAGCACAAGGAGTAAAATAAACTTTTTATGTGGAGCGATTTTAGAATTTGGTATGTTTGTCTTGTAAGCCTAATAGCCATAAAAGAAAACAAAATTGCCACACAAAAGTATATATTTATATAAAGTAGACACCACAGGCTATTTACCTAAGGTTGTTTTGACACTTTCTACGTAGCCATTTTACCGCCAACCTCTGCTAAATATTGGAGTAAAATTGTGTTTTTTGGTGGTTTTCGCACACAAACTTATAACAAAGAACTTCTCATGTGTATTTTGTAAAGTTGGTGTGTGCTATTCCTGTACAAAGTTTTATTATGTGTTCAGTTACTTCTGCTGAGTACAACGGTACCCCCATTGTATGTCTTTGGCCCTATTTTGTGAAGCTACAGTGCCATATAGGAGACCTGTCCTTTTCAGTATTCACAGTAGAATTTTGAGAGACGGATTTAATGAGCCTATGCTTCCATTTGGGGTATTATAGTAGTTTGACTGTTCAAAAAAACCCCACAAAGGCCTACCATTTGTAAAAGTAGACACTCCAGGGTATCTCATAAGGTGCATATTGTGCCTTAACATGCCCCCATTTTTACCATTACATGCCAAAGTATGTGGTAAAAAATAATTTTGTGCATATTTTACATACGGATTGCATTTTTGCTGGGCATTTTGTATATTTCATGTGTGCCACTAAGTTCAAACCCCCCAAATTATGCTCAGCTAAGTCTTCTGAGTAAAAGGACACCCCCATTGTATGTCTATGGCACTATTTTGTGAAGCTACAGTGCCATATAGGAGACCAAGCCATATCAGTTTTGACCGAACTTTGAATTTTGACGCCGGGCCTATGTGCAATTTCCAAGCATCTTTGCAGGTTTTAAATTCAAACTACCCCACAAAGGCCTACCATTTCTTAAAGTAGACACCCCAGGGTATTTCAAAAGGCATATTTTGAACCTTAGCGTGGGATCATTTTTCCGCTAGCGTGTACCAGGTGTAGCGGTTATAAGCGTTTTTTTTCTGCCTTTTTGACACACAAAGTGAGTTTGCACAGTATATTTTGCAAACCATATGTGTACTACCACTGTATAATACTTCATATTTTGCTCAGCTATGTCTGCTGAGTACAAAAATACCCCCGTATGTACCTTTGCCAGGTATATGTGGACATCGGAGGGGCACATTTGGGACACAGCCATTCCATTTTTTTTCAAATTTTGAATTTTTACGCTGTGCCCATGTCCCATTTTAGCGTATTTTACCAGGCTATATAATCCAAATACCCCATAAAGCCATACCATTTCTTAAAGAAGACATCCCAGGGTATTTCAAAAGGCATATTTTGAACCTTAGCGTGGGATCATTTTTCCGCTAGCTTGTACCAGGTGTAGTGGTAATAAGCGTTTTTTCTGCCTTTTTGGCACACAAAGTGAGTTTGCACAGTATATTTTGCCAACCTTATGTGTACTACCACTGTATAATACTTCATATGTTGCTCAGCTATGTCTGCTGAGTACAAAAATACCCCCGTATGTACCTTTGCCAGGTATATGTGGACATCGGAGGGGCACATTTGGGACACAGCCATTCAATTTTTTTTCAAACTTTAAATTTTTACGCTGTGCCCATGTCCCATTTTAGAGTATTTTACCAGGCTATATAAACCAAATACCCCATAAAGCCATACCATTTCTTAAAGAAGACATCCCAGGGTATTTCAAAAGGCATATTTTGAACCTTAGCGTGGGATCATTTTTCCGCTAGCTTGTACCAGGTGTAGTGGTAATGAGCGTTATTAAATGTATTTTTTTACTTTTTAAAACTTTTTTTACTTTTTAAAACTATTTTTTAAACTTTTGTTTTGATTATTCATTTTTTTAAAGTTTCCTAAACTTTCGTAAAACTTTTTTTTACAGATTTAACATTTTTCTAAGCTTTTTTTTTTACGTTAACCCCTAACTAGCAGTAAGCAGCACTAACAGTAAATTCCCCATTTTCCCATAACTCCCACCCACCCCAGCTAGCAAAATATTTAATTATACAATATTTAAATTAGTTAATTAAATACATTTAACCCCTGAGGGTTAAAAAATAAATAAAAGTTAATCGTCAGGGGTTAAAAAAAAAAATTAGAACAGTATAATACTGTGATCTGTATTTTGATCACTGTAGGCAGTGATCGACTGGCAGGGAAGGGGTTAATTTTTATTTGGACTGGGTAAAGGGTTTATTTTTTTAAATTTTTTACTTAAATGTTATTAAAACTTTTTTTAACTTAATTTTTTAACTTTTTAAAGCTTATTTTTAAACTTTTTTTAACGTTAACCCCTAGTTAGCGTAATACTAAATCCCCCAATTCCCCACTAACTTCCACCCTCCCCAGCTAGCTAAATTTATAATTTTAAAATATTTAAATTAATTAATAAAATAAATTGAACCCCTGAGGGTTAAAAAAAAAAGAATTAACCCTCAGGGGTTAAAAAAAAAATCAGATCTTAGTAAAATGTAATCCCTGCCAATTGATCACTGTAGTCAGTGATCAATTGGCAGGGAAGGGGTTAATTTTTTATTAAAATGGATAAAGGGGGGGTAAAGGGGGGTGGGATTTTAATTTTACTATTTTTTTTTCCACCAGGGGGCAGGATCACTGAAGATCCGTCCCCCTGCACTTCACACAGAACCAGGAAGTGCAGGGAGGCGGAGGTGAGTATAGAGAGCACATGTGCCCGCTCAGACATGCTGTCAGAGCGGGCACATGTACTCTGACAGCCCGATCCGGTGCTCCCGGTCTGCCTCTAATGCAGAGGCAGACCGGAGCACCATTAACCCCACGATCGCCGCGATTGCGGCGATCTGGGGTTAATTTTAACGGGTGACGGACGAGGTCCGTCACTCGTCATTAACGCATTCCCCTGAGTGACGGACCTCGTCCGTCACTCGTCGTTAAGGGGTTAAATGCCCCAGGGAGATGTTAGTGTTTGCAATCTACATTGCTGAGGTTCTGCAAAACATGGTATGGGTCCCTGGGGCGGAGTATTTGGAGAGTAGGGTGGGCCAAGGCTCCAACAGCATTAGTTGCTGTGTAACAAACCACAATTTAGATCAGACTTAAGAGTTAACTAAATTGACACTCACCTGTAGCTAGTCAATTAGTGGACAGGCCTTTAAATGAAGAGGGCAGCCTGCTGCAGAGTGAGGGAGGAAAAGACAGCTAGGAGAGTGAATGACAACTGTGTTTGTTGCAAAGACATTTCTTTTGTTTGGAAAATTGGTAAGTGGGAAAGCCACCCAATTGAAGATAGCAATTTCCTGTCTAGTAAGAGCTCTAGTAAGAGCAAGGATTTTGTTTGTTTTTGTTATTATTTGAAGCACCTGTTTTCTTATTGAATAAAAAAAGGAAAACCGAGCTGACTGTGTCCTGGACTTTAAATACCCTAGAAGGCGGTGGTTACTGCAAGATCTGTGACAACCCTACCTGTAAAAGAGGTGGTTTGTTACAATATATATATATATATATATATATATATATATATATATATATATATATAGAGTGAGGGGAAAAAGTATTTGACCCCCTGTTGCTTTTGAACCTTTGTCCACTGACAAAGAAATGATCAGTCTATAATTTTAATGGTAGGTGTATTTTAACAGTGAGAGACAGAATAAAAAAAGAAATCCAGAAAAACGCATATCAAAAGAGTTATACATTGATTTGCATGTCAATGAGTAAAATAAGTATTTGATTATATATCAATCAGCAAGATTTTTGTCTCTCTCTTAAACTCAGCTCATTGCCTGTTTAAAAGACACCTGTCCACAGAAGCAATCAATCAGATTCCAAGACAATCAATCAGAAGACCAAAGAGCTGTCCAAGGATGTCAGGGACAAGATTGTAGACCTACACAAGGCTGGAATGGGCTACAAGACCATCGCCAAGCAGCTTGGTGAGAAGGTGACAACAGTTGGTGCGATTATTCGCAAATGGAAGACACACAAAATAACTGTCTGTCTCCCTCAGTCTGGTGCTCAATGCAAGATCTCATCGGCCCAGAACTACACGGGAGGATCTTGTTAATGATCTCAAGGCAGCTGGGACCATAGTCACCAAGAAAACAATTGGTAACACACTACGCCGTGAAGGACTGAAATCCTGCAGCGCCCGCAAGGTCCCTCTGCTCAAGAAAGCACATGTACAGACCCGTCTGAAGTTTGCCAATGGACATCTAAATGATTCCGAGGAGAACTGGGTGAAAGTGTTGTGGTCAGATGAGACCAAAATCAAGCTCGCTGACATCAACTCAACCCGCCGTGTTTGGAGGAAGAGAAATGCTGTTTATGACCCCAAGAACACCATCCCCACCATCAAACATGGAGGTGGAAACATAATGCTTTGGTGGTGTTTTTCTGCTAAATGGACAGGAGAACTGCACCGCATCAAAGGGATGACAGACGGAGCAAAGTACCGTCAAATCTTCAATGAGAACCTCCTTCCCTCAGCCAGGGCATTGAAAATGGGTCATGGATGGGTATTCCAGCATGACAATGACCCAACACACACAACCAAGGAAACAAAGAAGTGGCTCAAGAAAAAGCACATTTAGGTCCTGGAGTGGCCTAGCCAGTTTCCAGACCTTAATCGTATATGAAATCTGTGGAAAGAGCAGAAGGTTTGAGTTGCCAAACGTCAGCCTCGCAACCTTAATGACTTGGAGGGGATCTGCAAAGAGGAGTGGGACAACATCTCTCCTGAGATGTGTGCAAACTTGGTGGCCAACTACAAGAAACGTCTGACCTCTGTGATTGCCAACAAAGGTTTTGCCACCAAGTACTAAGTCGAAGGAGCCAAATACTTATTTCACTCATTGACAGGAAAATCAATTTATAACTTTTTTGACACGTGTTTTTCTGGATTTATTTACACCTACCATTACAATTATAGACTGATCATTTCTTTGGAAGTGGGCAAACATTCAAAATCAGCAGGGGATCAAATACCTTTTTCCCTCACTGTATATACACACATACTATATATTTTTGAGTTCACTGATTGGGCCATTTTTGGTTTGTCCGAGTTGATACCCAAGTATTTTGCATGGACGATATTCAGACAAGCTATATCGATGGGCGAATATCGGACTATCGGACCATTCAGATTTATTTTTCTGTTCGTATTGATTCTGCCAAACCAAATGTTTTCCACTATTCACAAGTCTAATATTCACAGCCTACTTGTCAGGTCCTGTTACTGTCTACGGATTATTACTGGTTATGGCTATTGATATCCAGTACTCTTTTTACAATTCTTGTTTAGTTTTTCTGGTTCTCTTTTCAATATCTGGTTTTCTTTATGCTGGGTTTTCTGGCTTCATTCCTTTATTGTAGTCCTGGAATTCCCAGTCTCCTGGATTACTTTAAATGTTTGTTTTTTGCTGCCACACCCGTTCCTTTGATATTTATCCATTTTTTTTCAGTGTGTTCCTGCTAGCAGTGGTCTCATTCCTCCTTGCAGGTAAAAAGGTGTGTGTTTTATTATTGTACGTTAATGCATAACTAGGCAGTTAGGACCCACCGTAATTGGAGTACTTTGGTGCAGTGGTGGGTTGCATACATCTTGGCCATTTATGTATGTCTAAATCTCCATTGTTTATTGCATATATAGTACTTAGTTATTTCTCCTCTTGTTTTGCCTTGTATCTCTTGTCTTGTATTCCCGGTTCATGTACAGTCCTCTCCTGCCCTGGCCATGCCCTGTTCTTGTTTACCTCATCTGTTGTGTACATGTTCTGCTTTCTGTCCTGCTCCGGTTCTGGGTTCTTCTAGTCTTGTGCAAACAGAAACAAAGTATATACACTAAAGATCTATAAAACGTATAGCTGGAAGTAATCCCAGGTGTACTTCACAACCACCTATAAAAATATACAACCAAACAAAAAGAGTGGAAAACACCCAGAATACGTTAGATAAGTATAAAATAGGACAACCTGAATTCAGGTGAAATATCCGTGGATATGGTCTGTATAAAAAATTCAGACAACTAACATAGCGTAAAATAGTATGGAATAAGATAATAGTAAGTGAAATATTAGATACACTCACAAACGAACGTGAAATCAGGCTTTTCACCCTCTCAGGGGTAGTATGATGAATATGAGCTTGTATGTCTTCCAGTAAGATATATGGAAATAAAGGAAATTGAATATAGTGAAGTTTGTTATAAAATTACAAAATCACATTTATTGGTTGCACTTACACATAGAAGAATTAAAAAACCATGTCTCCAGATAAACATATAAACATGGAACTCCTGGCTGATGTTGTCAAACATCCACAGTGGAAATCCAGGGGTAGTAGTGTAGAGGCAGTAAAATCCAAATATACAGTAAATACAAATAAAATCATAATACACAAGGTAAGAATCTTCTAGTCTTGTCTTGTTATCTTGTTTGGCACCTGTTCTAGTCTTGCCTTGTTTCTTGTACTGGATACATAACTGCTGCAGAGTCTCCCTATCCAGAACTTGGGACGTCTGCATATCATCTAACACCTGGGATCCGCAGAAGCTGTATCAGGGCCCTGGTATGTGGCCGCACAAACCTTGGTGCTCAACACCAGAGGACATGCGGTTACTCTGCACCAGACCCTAATTGTTTTAATTCACACTGACTCCAATCAACATCAGACATACTAGGTCCCGGTCTCCAGACTGCCACACGTGACACTACTGCCATGAACAAAATGAACACAGTTTGTTTAGTACAAATCTGTAAGACCTAAACGCTATTTCTTGGGCCCTGTTTTATTTAAATCCAAATGCAAACTGTATTTACTGCTATATAAATGTACATGGCTAAATATATAACCTATATCCTAATTATAGCCTATGTGTTCTCTTTGACTCCTAACCTCTCCTTCAAGCCTCGTGTTCAATCTATCGCCAAATTCTGTCTCAAAAACATTGCGCGCATCCGCCCCTACTTAACGCCAGATGTGACTAAGGTGTTGGTCCATTCCACTGTCCTTTCTCGCCTTGACTACTGTAATCCGCTTCTCAGTGGTCTTATGTGCTCCCAACTTGCGCCGTTACAGTCCATAATGAATGCGGCATTGAGGCTCATCTTCCTGTCGGCCCGCACCTCCCATGCCTCACCCTTCTGTCAGTCCCTACATTGGCTTCCTATAAAATATAGAGCTCTACATAATGCTGCTCCCACCTATCTATCCTCCCTTACACACAAGTATGTCCCGTCTAGGCCCTTACGATCTGCTGAAGACTTACGTCTATCTTCTGTCCGTACTCCCACCTCTGATGCTCGCCTTCAAGATTTCTCGAGGGCTGCACTGTTCCTGTGGAACTCGCTTCCCTCCTCCGTTAGATGCTCACCCAGTCTCCACTCCTTAAAAAAATCGTTAAAAACCCACTTCTTCATAAAAGCGTATCAATTAAACTGTTAATAACTGATTCCTCTTCTGCAACTGTCACTAGTCCAATACTATCCTTACCTTTTTGTGTAATTTTGCCCCACTCCTAGCATGTAAGCTCAGTGAGCAGGGCCCTCGGCCCCTCTGTTCCTGTGTGTCCAACTTGTCTGGTTACAACTACATGTCTGTTCGTCCACCCATTGTAAATTTCTGAACAGACTTCATACTTTCATGTTCCAAGCCTGTGGCCAATGCACAAAGCTTTTGACTAGAATGTTATCTTGTAAGACAGACTGACTAGAGACCTAAAGCACAGTCTAAACATTTTAACAATTTTAGTGAAGGTTTCCCTGACCGGTGACTGTGCCCCCTCACTATTGTGAGAGTTTTCGTGATGGGCCAGTTACTCTACCCTGAATAGTGGTGGGTAGGTACAAGCAGTGGGGTAAACAAGTTGCTCCTCGCGTTATTTATAAAGCTGAAGTCTGTTGGGATATGACATCACTATGTATCCCGGGGGCCTTCAACTTTCTAATTATCACAAGGAGCGACTTGCTTCCCAATCTGGGGAATAGAGGCAGAAGAATGGAGGACATGCATCAGCAGAGAGTAAGGCTTCCAGGCAACATCTGGTAAGGGACAGCTTAACAGTGTAGTGTCAATGAGTGTATCATTATGTTTGTATGGGTCATTCTGTTTGTGTGTGTTTGTGAGTGTGTATGGGTCACAGTGTGTATTAATGAGTGCTTAGGTGTCATTGTGTGTATTAGTAATTGTATACAGGGAAAATGTGTGTCAGTGAGTGGGTATGGGACACTGTGTATTAGTAAGTATGTAGGGGGTCACTGTGTGAGTGAATGTTTATGGGTCACTGTGTGTGTCTCTGAGTGTGTTTGTGTGTAGGGGGTCATAATGTGTGGTAGTGAGTGTGTATGGGTCACTGTGTTTCAGCGAGTGTGTATGGCCCACTGTATGTATGTTTAATTAAGTGTGCATGTGGGTCACTGTGTGTGTTTCATTGTGTTTGTATATGTCACAATGTGTGTTTGTCAGTGAGTGTGTGTCAGTGTGTGTATGGATTACTGTATGTGTGTCAGTTTGTGTATCGGTTACTGTATGTGCATCAGTAAATGTGTGCCATTGTATTTTTATAGGTACTGTGTGTGCCAGTGTGTGTGCAGCAGTAATTGTTCATCAGTGTGTGTCTCTGCCGGTGTGAGTTGGTATGTGTATCTGAGAGTGTGTATGTATTAGTCAGTAAAACTGCATGTCAGTAAATGTCAATGAGTGTGTCCGTATGTTTCTCAAATAGATCACAAGGTATTCATGTGTTGCATAAAATGAACAGTTTAATTAAAGGACCACTATAGTGCCAGGAAAACACACTCGTTTTCCTGGCACTATAGTGCCCTGAGGGTGCCCCCACCCTCAGGGACCCCCTCCCGCCCGGCTCTGGGGAGAGGAAAGGGTTAAAACTTACCTTTATTCCAGCGCCGGGCGGGGAGCTCTCCTCCTCCTCTCCGCCTCTGATCCTCCCTTTCGGCTGAATGCGCATGCGCGGCAAGAGCTGCCCGCGCATTCAGCCGGTCGCATATGAAAGCATTTACAATGCTTTCCTATGGACGCTTGCGTGCTCTCACTGTGATTTTCACAGTGAGAATCACGCAAGCGCCTCTAGAGGCTGTCAGTGAGACAGCCACTAGAGGATTTAGAGGCTGGCTTAACCCTTATATAAACATAGCAGTTTCTCTGAAACTGCTATGTTTATATAAAAAAGGGTTAAACCTAGCTGGACCTGGCACCCAGACCACTTCATTAAGCTGAAGTGGTCTGGGTGCCTAGAGTGGTCCTTTAAGAACATTATTTTTAGTTTATGTGATTTCTGAGAGTATTATGCATGTATAAATATATTTGCATGAACATATATATATGTATTATGTTAATATACATGTGTATATTATAAGCACAATTGTATAAATTATGTTCACATCCATTAAAAAATGCTACAAGGTCTTCCAATTTCTCACAGACTTATTCACTAAACTGAGTTGCAGAAAGTGAAAATATGAATTGTGTAATTTAGGTCCAATAGCTGATATGAAATGATAGGTTGTATATTTTAGCATACATTTTGCAATTCAGATATTAATTTGCACAAAAATCTTAATTCAATAAATAACTGGTGTCACCGAGCACCCAAGGAGCAGTGCTATGGCCACTATGACCTCCATGGAATCAAGCTCCTGGTCCCCCCTTCCTTGGGCAAAGAAAATGCATTGTTTTTTTTAACAGTTCTAATGTGCAATCAGAAACACACTACAGACTTAGATACCCACACACACCAAACACAGCTATTCACACACTATACACTGCCACACAAATCACTCACAACTATCTACATCACACATGGACTGCCACATATAGCATACCTACAGCAACCTCATACAAAGTCAAAACATATACATCACACACAGCTACCACACTTAAGTTCCCACACTCATACACAACACACAGTGATTCCCATCACATAGTCTTTGCACACACCCCTCACTGTTTTGGCTCTTTGACAATCTTCATGGGTTCACCAGGCACCTGAGCTGCACCTAGTCTCCTGCAGAGGACACTGGATGTCTTCATAGAGTAGAGGCCACGGGTGCATGTGCCCTATGGGAACCAGTTAGCTTGATGAACTCTTCTAACACAGTATGACAAATTACACTGGGAGGACACCACGGCAGTCCTGGTACCATAACCATTATAGCGGATTGTAGTGTTTATGGTGTTTGGGATGTTCCTTTATATCCCATTTATAAAAAATAAAACATAACACCGAAAGAGAACTCCTGGGTGCACACCCTAATGGAATGAGCTGTGCATGCCTATGGAGCAGAATTAGGTGACGTACTGGGTAAACAGTCCTATAAACATTTTTCGTGCCACTCTATTTTTATCTTACAGTGCCTATTGCGGAAGCAGGGCATTATTACAAGGGTGCTTTCACTGTGTTCTGCATACAAGCAACTTTTTTTTCTGGCTAGCAGCCAGGATTACCTGCCAACCTGGCACACGTGACTTGGTCTGAGTAATTTTATTTGGTGAGACATAACACAATTGCATATTATTTAAATTAAAGGACCACTATAGTGCCAGGAAAACATACTTGTTTTCCTGGCTCTATAGGGTCCTTGGGTCCCCCTCACCCTCTGGGTCCCCCTCCTGCCAGGCTCTAGAGGGAGGAAGGGGGAGGAAGGCATTGCCGCGCATGCGCATTAGGTCTCCTCAGCTGGCGGGCGGGATCAGTCTCCCCCGTCGACTGACGTAATGAAGGGGTGGAGCGGTGGTGACCTGAAACCACTGCTGAGGGACATCAGCGGGGGTCTCAGGTAAGTCACTGAAGGGATGGATGGTGGGAGGGAGAGGGGACCTGCAGTGCCAGGAAAACTGATTGTTTTCCTGGCACTGGAGAGCCCCTTTAAGTAATGGTACTTTCTACTCCATGATGATGACTATGGCCACCTGTACTTAAACCATTGTCGTCACCATCATAATCATTACCAGAGATAACAACTATAGAAGCATCTAAGATAAAAAGAAGTTGTTCTCCCTGAATCCAAAACTACAATTGTAACAGCATGATGGCAACTTTTTAAGCTCCGTGTTGAAGTCCTCACGAGGCTGGTTTGAAGGTACGTGTCACCTCACCTCTATAAATGAAGTTCACATGGTCCCCCTTAAAGAAGCAGTGCTTCAGTGATAATGTTTTTCTTTTTCAGATTATAGACATATATCACAGGTGGCTACACGGTGTATTTGAACCTGAGAGAAGCAAGTTCATACTGCAAATTTAATTGTAACAATGTTGCTGAGCTACCAAACACACATTTAGTTATCTCAATATTATCTAGCTCAGACAGGGAACACAGTCTTGGCTTGAGAAAGATACTGACTTGTTGCTACCTGAGTTAAAAAAGCTCAATAAAAATCTTACCTGAAATTATTCTTATTGCTGAGGATGTCTGTGTTTATCTTCATTGGGATCTGAGTACACGATCTCATCTAGTATATCACATGCACTTCATATGACGAGTACTGAGTGGGTACCGGCCTCGTTATTCTATTACCACGGAACACTTTATGTGGATCCATTTTGCATTAAAACAATTTTTTTTAATGAAAACAAAAATCTAAAAATAATAATTGTAAGCTGTTTTTTTCTTGGTATTTGTGTGGAATGAATTAATAAATATATTCAATATTAGCCTGCTTTTGTTAGGCTCCTTTTGTAAGACAGGAAAAGATAACGTTCAAATATTATTATTATTATTATTATTATTATTATAATTTATTTTGGTTTTTGGTCAGGATGTTTTACTCATCCCTAGTACAGATAATCCAGGACAAGAAGTGTTAAAGTGCCCGCACACCTGCTCCACTCTCTATTAGAAATAACTTGTTTTATTATACCATGTCCCACATAAAACATCACAATAGCATCTTGATGAGCACTGTGTTCTATCTTGTCACTTTCGGCCCCAATGACAAAAAGCACTATATGACAAGGGAAAATATAAGATGCTGGAATCTAAAGAAAACAAAAACACAATTTTGCTGTGGATGTTATCTGCCACCGTACCATTACAATTTATTGCCAAAGACGAGAGTGAACACTCTATCTTGTTGAAGCCGCTTCTATGCCTAGCAACTAGTACATGTTACAGCTATTCAATTTACTGTATTAATGGCTCTCTGCTCCCCTATCTTGTACAGCTTTTAAAGAGGATAACAAATTGCTTGCTCACTGTGCTCTGTGTTTTTGATTCCCTAAATATATTCCTATCAGCACTAATGTAGAAATCCATACAATTGTTTCATAGAATATTTGACCTACTGTAAAACAGTAGTTTACATCTGTTGAAAATAAAGTTTTATAGTATTCCAGCTTTGATCGCTATCCATTTTCATCGTACTCAGTCAAATGTGGTTATTGTCCTTTGCATTCACGGTTATCATTCTAACAAGGCGTTAATAAAACTGTATTAAACAACTAAGTGGCTGCTCTAGAGAGCAGGACATTGAATGACAACAAAAGCCCAGTTTGGAATAGTGTGCTAACAGATCATTATGTAAACAACTACGTACTTGATGGCATCAACCTTGACACTATGTACCACACTGTGCATGCGCATGAATTCTAGTGACGATGGTAGAAAAATAGCAATGCATAAAAAAAAAATTGTCATCCAAGGATGAAAATACAGGATACAAATTTGACAACTATAAAAGTTATTTTTAATGCAAACCATGTTTGAATGTAGTTTTTGGAGCAATTTATTAAATATTTTTTGTTTCTTTTGTGACTTAACAATAATTTTTAATTATTTGCCATTTTTTGGGATAAGCAACAAGAAGACTTGGCAATCTTTTTCATTTCTTTTAGTGCCTTTGACAACTCTTGTCAGCCTGATGAACAAATTAATTGATCAATTTAAGGCTTTTGTATCGGTTGACTTTTAAGCTAGTAAGAGGCTAATTCAGAAAACATTGAGCCGTGCCACACTGAAAAGTAAATGGAAACATATGGACCAATATAGTTGCAACAATTCACCATCTTGATTAAAATTGACTAATGGACAAATATAGTCATAAAATAAAAAAGTATGTATTTATACTTCACAATGCAATAGATGCAATTTTCTACTTTGGGTCCATTTACAAAAGAAATGTGATGAAGTGCAATGAAAAAAAAAATATTAGAAGAATCTGAGAGTTTTCCAAGCTCTTGTATGTTGATCTAAATTTTGTAGGTTGTTTTATACATCTACTACAGTATAACCATTTAAAAAGCACTACTATAAACTCTGTACCAGTTTGAAGGAACAGTGAACTGACATATATTGCTATGATTCTGGTATGATAACAATTAATGTGTAACTTGCACTATCAAATGATTAAAAATAAAAAAAAAATGTTATACCAAGTTAAATAACACTATAGCTATATTGATGTTATTAATAATACATTTTTGCTACAAGTTACTTACCTGCCTGAGGTCCGGTTGTTTTTATCCATATTAAAAGTATTTTCTGCTTTGAAATTTCCATAGGTATCAAAAGATTACAACATGGTCTTGTTGAACTGGAAACAAATCTGGCTGCAACATAACTGGTACTAACTACAAAAACGTAATGCTTTCTGTCCATTGATTTTATCGTGCTATATTTGTAAGGGGAAAAAAAAAAAACCCTGGTAAATTTGACTTTGCAAAGTCAAACATTGCCAGAGGCATAATTGGTGGTTGCATCAATTAAAGTGGATCATGACGTGTTTCAGTTAGCTAGAACTGCCTACTCAGGCAGAACAGCTTCACTGCTTTAACCCATTGAACATCATTCTCTGCAATGTTTCACCCTAGCATAAAATCAGAGCCAGCTGAGTTTATTTTATAAACAGTGAGTCAGCTGACACCCACTTCCAAACTTTACTGACAATAGAGAAATATCGAGGAATATAAACTATGCCTCTAGCTTTCACATTACAGTAGACAGGTCTCCATGAGGATATTTGGCCAAGCCAGGCCCCAGTCGCCATCCCAGAACTAAAGAATTGAGGGGGAGGGGCCAAATGGTAATGTAGCCCATGGATCAGCACAGCTAAGAGGAATAGGCCTTGACAGAGCCAGGAGGTAGGCATAGCAGCCACAGGAAGTTAGTGACAGCTAGCATGCTGGGTAGGGCAGAGCCATAAGGGGAGTATTTACACCAGCCATTATATGAAGTGGCCATTTTAACTGAACCGAAGCTTACCTGTCAGTTGTGAAAGCTGCCTGCCCTGGAGGGAGAAGGCAGCAGCATGGAGGCAGTATAGCAGAACAGAGCAGTATTGAGGCAGGAGGCAGCATGGATGTACAGGAGAGGCTGGAGTGAGCTGTTGCTGCATGCTCACTCCCATCAGCCTCAGACAGAACTCCAAGCAAGCCACCATCTTGGACACAAAGGTGGTGGCAGAAATCGTGGCTGGTTGCTGCAGGAGCAGCTGGGGGGCCCCGAGCACGGATGCTCCCCCCCCACGCAGCAAAAAACGGAGGCCGGCAAGGAGAGCGAGGCCGCCCCAGCGGCAGCCCGGGAGTGACATCGGCAGTTCGGCGGCGCAAGAGCCTGTCAGGAGGCGGCAAGGGGACAGCTGAAAACAAGGTCGGAAAGCAGGCGGGAGTTGGAGGGCGGCCGGCGCCGTCTGTTCGACGCGGCGCCGGTCAGGCAAGGTGGCAGACCATGATGAGGTCGCACAGGAAGAGTGCCCCCTGCCGTAAGGCGGGGGGCGGGAAAGCACGAAGGACATCGGAATCCAGCATGACATGATGGCTGCCGGGCAGGGAGAGCGGCAAGAGGCGTCCTGGTGAGTCTGCCCCTGGTGGCATACCTGAGGGACAGGGGGAATGATGCAAGGGGCCAGCAGTGTAAAAGTGGTCCCCCCCAATGGGCAGGCGTGGGGGGGTCCAGGTCGGCGGGACACAGATGGAGGTGGCTCTGCATGGGGCCAGGGTCAGGTCAGAGGTGAAGGAAGGGGATAGTGAAAGCAGCAGGCGGAGTCTTCACAGGCGCAGCAGAGCAGCTATGGAGGGGAAGTCCAGCAACCAGGATTAATTAAAGTGGATGAGGCGGCCGGGGAGAGGCCAGGTACTGCAAGCAGAGGGCAGAAGAGAGGACAAGGATGGGTGGAAATGGACGTAAGGGACAGAGGCAGGCGAGAGCCCCCTGGGGGGCGTTCTCAGGAGCAGGAACACAGGAGGAGCATCAGCAGGTGTGAGTACGGGAGGGAGCAGCGCAGGGACAATGACAGGCACAGCAGAAGCAGGAGGTCGGATGAGGGATGGAGGAGCAGGTGAGGAGCCCATCAAGAAGTCGGTGTGGTAGCAGGTGGTCCAGTTCCTGGGAGAGGAGGAGGTCTTAGTGCAGCGCTTCAGCTTCATCTGGCAGGATTTCACTAGGGCAGAGGCGTGACGCCTGCGGCCAGGAAGGTCAGGCAGCAAGAAGGAGCAGAGGAAGGGCTGGTAAGGCTATATCAGAACAGACTACCCAGGTTATCTTCTCCCAGCAGGTCGAGGAGTGTTACTCCTACGAGCTTGAGGCGGGACCAGCGCGGACAGGAGTCGGCGTCCACAGGATACTCCAGAGCCTGGCAAGGTGGATGGAAGGACAGCGCAGACGGGGGTTCGGGCGGTGAGTCAATAAACGCACCACACTTTTTTAATTGCAAAAATCATTTTAGAGTCATGATCAAGGAAAAAAGGGTCCGTCCCCGCGGTGCGGAAGGGTGGGGTCACCGGAAGGCGGTCGGGAAGCAGAAGTTAGGGCGGTGGTGATGGCGTGCCGGAAAGGGAAGGGGAATACGCTGTACCGGTACCGGGGACATTTGACGGGGCAGGAGAACAGTTAGATGTGTGGCAATATTCCAGGCGTGGCGCGACGAAATGGGCTTGTGTCCATCGCGGGGACATTGGGGGGTCACTTGAAGGCGGAGGATAAGATTTGATTAAGGGGATTTGTAAAAAAAAAAAATGTCCTGTCTTCCGCTCGAGGAGTTCCTTGATTTTAAAAGGGGATGATAGGAAGGAGGCTGGAAAAGGAGGGGGGGAAAGGTATTGCAAGATACTGAAGACTTTTGGGAATAGGGCTTTTGTATCCTAGTAGGCGTAATCGGGGTAAGGTACCCAGTTCCTAATGATGGTGCAGGAAATTCGCTCTTACCGGGGGCTGCCCAGGAGGTGCGGTGCGGGCCGGACAGAAGAAAAGTCAATGCAACTGGGGACCATCGGGTAGGCTTGGATACGGGTGTTCCAAAGGCGGTGGGAGTTACGGTGTTAACTGACGCATCAAGAAAGGAAAACCAAAGGCAGGAGGGGTACTCGCCGGGGCTTCAGCTCGGAGCAGCACCGGTGACGATCAGTGCGTTGCTGCCGTGGCTAAGGCCTCCCATGAAGGCGCTAGTTTTATGGCTGGGATTGTTGAGGGGGTTTCTCTATTCCATTCAAAGTCAAGTGGTCATGCGAGGAAGCCCAATTGGGGAGAATGCGGGTCTGTTACTTCCCGCCATTAGCGGATCTGTGGGTATCTCCGTGGGGGGTGGTCCCCTAGAATGGGGCAGGCAAATTCCGTCTGATACAAAACTTATTGCACCCGAAAGGGGCATCGGTAAATGAGGACATCGACCCTGACCTGTTCTGTATCTTTGGCATCATTCGGCCTTGCCGTCGAGTTGGTTCGGGGGAGTGGGACGCGTTCGATTATTGACGACCCTTCCATCTTTTGGGTTGCATGTTTGCAGGTGCCTATTGGTAACCTCTGCTTGCCATGGGGCAGTTCCATTCATGTTCCTACTTCGGGAAGTTGGTTCCGTCTGGGAGCGGGTGGTGAAAGAGGAATCAGGAAGAGGTTCCTTAGTACATTATCTGTAAGATAGCTTGCTGTGTGGGCTCGGCTGGGCCGGGCCATTGTGGACATACCTTACGGTCGCGGGAATCCTACCGCGCGTCTTAGATTAGGCTGGAAATTGTTTCAGTGGTAGGAGAGTGTCAATTGAAGGATTAAGGAACAAAAAGTCGTAATTCCCGGACAATACGGCGGGGTTCATGCGGTTTACCATCCAGCCGGGTCCTCGGTTCAGCAGGTACGCCAACGGCGGCGATTCGTATTATTGTGCAGGTCGTTTAATATCGGGTGCAGGCACGCCACGTGCCTGGTTGGCGGAAGGCTGGTTACTTGGCTCGCGCACAAGGGGACAAGCTGCGAATGGCGGCCCCAGGGGGCGCGGGAAGATGGACAGGCCGGTCTGGAGGAAATGTGGCAGCTCGAGACGCCATGCTTGGAGGATTGATACGGAATCCTATGGCACCAGGCACGTGGACTGCCTATGTGAAGGTTTGGGATATGTGGGACAAGGTGGTTGGTTTCACTGGGGGGTCCCAGTCAAAGGAGGAGCGAAGGGATACCTTGCTGTGGTTCCTAAGACACTTGTTCTTTCAGCGTTAGCTCCATCGGCAATGGACAGGAGCATGGCGGCATTAGGGCGTTAGGGTTCAAACTGACTGATTGGCAGGAAGTGACGGAATGTTGTCACGTCCGTCAGGCATCGCGGGTCTTACAGAGAGGTATGAAATATGTCGGTGCCAGGCGGCTGGTTTCCTTGGGTAACGCAACGCCTGGTGGTGTGTTACTCTACTTTTGCGGGGAGTTTGTTTGCAATGGCCTTCTCAGGGGCTTGGAGCAAATCGGATTTGGGAGCTGGTGAGAGCCTTTCAGGCGGGTGTTGGGGGGTTCTACACTCGGTTGTCGAACCTCAGTCGGTTAAGGTAATGATTCGGTAGGGTTGTACAAGAACGGATGTATCTGGTAAAGGAGGTTTGGTAAAGCTATATTCCTTGTCGGGGTCAGGGGTACGCCCGGCGTCAAGCGCATCATGTTACTTGGAGCTTCGCCCGGACATCCCGGGTGGCTTACTGGTAAAAGGGGACGGATCCACGCTGTCACTATTCAATTCCCGCAGGGGTTTGTTCGGAGGGGTTTGACAATGTTGGGTTTGGATCCCGGGCACTTTGGGGCCCATGCTTCCCGGATAATTGCGGCGACAGAGGCGTCCTGCCTAGTTTTAAGCGAGGACCTGGGGAAACGTTTAGGCAGGTGGGAGTCAGTACGGTTTAAGTCCTGTTTACGCCCGGTCTATTTGGTTTAATGGCTATGAACGTATGGGTTTGTGTTTGGGGCTATGCCTTGTCGCTAATTACTTTCGTTTCAGGTTTGGTGACAATTAGCATGTTATTTAGATTATCTATTGTTATTATTGTGGGGTCATTGCTAGGGGTATGTTATGTACATGGAGGGATGTTAACTTTAATAAGATTTGTTGGCAATGACCCCATTTGTTATTCCTTAATTATTTTATTAATAATTTAATAAAGCCGTGGACTAATTATTCCCAACAGTATAACCTGTGTCCGTGTTTTAATGGGGGTTTGGGTAAGGTTAGCGCATATGCCGGCAAATCCGACTGTGCGCCTGTCATGTGCCTTGGGCCCAGTATGGTCTTAATCTTTCTCTGGACACAAATATATTAAACCAGGTTTCTCCTCAATAGATAGACTACTCTAGTCTTAAAACAAATTCCCCCTAAAATAAAAAATATAATAATATTAATCCTAGTCTAATTTTATTCCGAATGTTGTTATAACAGCTTGACGCTTAATTGTTCCTATACAGAGACACAGCAATTATATGTTTCCTCACTTTGGCAACTGTCAAGTCGTGGAAACATCATATTAACTGTATCAATATGCAAAGTGTCAAACTGCCTTCTAGACATTAGCCTACAAGAATACCTTAGAGCAGTGCTTTTAAATCTGTGTGCCATGTTACGCTGTTATGCCTTAAGTTTATAGCATCCTATGTTGAGTCCTGTTAACTCGAACGCTAGTGAATAATAGTTTATCATCTGTGCTAACATTGTCAAAACTAATCAATTTTGCTGTAATTTTGCGCAGAGTCTATAAAATAGTGCAATGTATACCGCATCCTCCAAATGTTTCTGCTTTGGGCCTTTGTTTCTCCAAAGAAATGTTCTGGTTAAACGCAGAGTGAGTAAGTTATTAATTGCATGTGGTGTGATATATGAAATCTATATGAAGTGCTGATATGAGGTCTGCCTTCGGGCTTCTTTGAGAAGAGACTGGACACCAAGATAACTGGTTGACCTAGTGAAATTCGATCGAGGCTGATATGCTCCTTTTTAAGAGGGTCCACCCAAAACATTGTTTTTTAGGGATGCAAAATATTTCCCTGGAGTTGGGAAGCAGTGATTATTAATACAGACATCTCATTGTTTAAAAACATATGAATAAATAAATATATATTGAGCACTTTGTATATTATTTGCATTATCATTATACTATTCATATTGAGTCTGTGCGTACTCCGTATTAGTACATTTTACATATTTCACATATCAGTTCAATCTGTATTTGTCCCATTGTCAACGAAAGAATAAAGTGTTCCCACTAATAGACAGACAATACATTCTGTTTTAAAAGTATATCAGAAAGTATTCCTATTGTTAAACTATTACACATTAGCGATTGGCAGGTTCTCACTTTCTACTGTGCTATGTCCCGACGAGAGGACAGCTCATATTCAACTGGCAATGGCATACATCTTTTCAGTCCTTGCTGTGCATTCCCATTTGATGTACATTTAATTCACAAGTCTCATGCCTCATTCACATCACACTCTCACCTAAATTCCAAGTAATGAGTAAACTCCTTAAAACTGTAAACAGATTCATAAGATGGCCAACTGTTCCACACTGTTTCATCATATGTTTTATTATTTGAAGCAGTCCCTGGCAGAATATCTTTGTATATCAGTATTTATTTATTTTTGCTTTCTATCTTTCTTTCTTTCTTTCTTTCTGTTTGAGTTCTTGTCTATCTTGCTTTGGTCCAGATCACTTTGCAAAATTTTGCTTTCAACCATCAGTATTTTATAGACAAAAGCATTTTGTTTATCATGCTGGAACAAACTGAGCAAGTAGGCTAAAGTGAGTTTTTTTTTTTATATACCGGTATATATATATATATATATATATATATACACACAAACATAAGCAAAATATGCATTTGTTTACAATTGTCATTTAATTGTTACAGACAACAGAATATATGATTAAACTTACATTTGTACACCCTTTCATCCTACATCCTAGTGGAATGGGATTCTCTAATAAGGGGGGGAAGGTCTTCCCTCAATGCACCCATTAATTACAGCCACCAGCTTGAATGATTATTTAAGATATGGGGATACAACTGATCCCAAATAAATGAAGAAGCCCCTGACTCCCTCTGGCAATATATCGTGAAATGTCCAGATCCCTGGTATGTTTATGTGGTGACTATATATATATATATATATATATATATATATATAGTCAAAACAATGATAAACAAAGATTTGCACACCAGTCAAGCCATAAGTTTTGAAATCACAAATCTGCAGTGATGTTACTACTGCAAAGGATTTTGGGTGGACATGTGCAAATTAGTTCAACAAAGAATCACATTTTTGCCTTATTCCAATTTATACATGGATTCCTAGGAGTTTGTGTTTGTTGTATACAACAGCTTTGAAACGCAACTCAGGAAGAGATGCAAAGCCAGTGAACCGCTCATGGACAGCTGTGTCGTTGTTAATGCAACTCATCAGCATGAGGCTGGTTACTGTCTTGCTATTGAGGCTTGGCAGTACTTGTGAAGCAAAAAACGATAAAATTAAGGTGGTGAAAAGTTGTGATTGAAAACCCATTTCACCATATATTTCACTATATATATATATATATATATATATATATATATATATATATATATATTGGAAAATGCAGGACTGAATGACAAGACTGAGGCAGTAATCCTAGCAGCTCAGGAACAGGAACTCAGTACCAGATCAATAGAAGTGGGGTCTACCAAACCAAACAAGACCCAAGGTGCAGACTGTGCAAAGAGGCCTCTGAGACAGTGACAGCATACACTGAGAGGCAAGTTGCTGGGATTGTGTACTGAAATATCTGCACAGACTATGGGATGTTTTTTTCAGAAAGGGTAGTTGAGAATGACAGGGCTAAGATCCTGTGGTACTTTCAGATCCAGACAGACAATAAGGTAGTGGCCAACCAATCGGACATGGTGGTGGTAGACAAGGAACGAAAAACTGCAGTGTTGGATTTGGCAACACCCAGTGACTATAACATCAGAAAGAATGAACATGAGAAGACAGACAAATACCAAGGACTGAAAGAGGAGCTAGAAAAGATGTGCAAAGTGAAGGCAATAGTGGTCAGTTGTCACATGAGCACTCAGTGCAGAGACCACCCACGTTTGGGGAGTGGTGTCAGCAGATTCCAGGTGGGATATCTGAGATTGTGAGATCACTGACCAGGAGAATGAAGTTCTAGCTAAGATACTGTGCAAAATTCTGAGACTCCCAGCTCTCTCGTAGAGGACCCGAGAATGAGACATACAAAGATATTTATATATATATATATATTTATTCTAGTATTTCTCTAGTCTGTCTGGACTTAGGAAAGTGCCCTCATTAATATTTTATAGTTGTCCAAGTGGTAAATGCCCCTAGCAGGACTCTGCGCATCCAGTAAAATAACAAAAACATAAAACACCTGACACCACTTGAAAAAACCCAACTAATTAACAAAAAATTTATTTCACTAGGGAATTAAGGATCTTAAGGCAAAATAAGCAAACTGAAAAATGAATCAATCCAGCTACATTATAAGTTTGTAAATTTATATAAATTTTTACCTAAAATTCGAAATACACTTTGAATCCCTGACTACTTGCATGTTAGTGAATAACCCTGTACATAAGTTTCATCTAACTACAGCTAACATACATGTTTAATGACATCATAAAGTGCTGTAGTAATTAGCTTATATATATATATATATATATATATATATATATATATATATATATATATATATATATATCGGTTTAATGATCTTTCAGTAAAAAATTACTAGTTAACAGTAAAAAAAAATAGATTTTGATGATTTTTTATTTTATTTTATTTTATTTTTGGTCTTTCTTTAAGGATGCTAAATATAGGAGAGCCTGTGATGCCATGGCCTGCACTTGATTATGATTTACGAATTTCAGCATCTCCTCGCACAGTTCTCTTCAATTTGCTCCAAGCTATTTGCCATGTCTAAGGGGGCATAAGCCAAACACCCAGCATCATGTGAAGCATTGATAGAGAGACCTTAAAAAAATCAATGCTGTCTGGGGTCAGCTACGATTATAAAAACCAGAAAGCCTCAAAATAATTAGGTCTACACTGGGAGAAGGAGAAAAGATATGACAATATCTCTCCGGATATAGTGCCCCGAAGTATACTGTACAGAATTAACCAGTGTCTTCTACCATATTTCAAAAAGGCATACACTACCAAGTCACAATTGACATTCCATGTGCATTTTTTGCTCTAGCATGTAAACCGTAGTTTATCATGGTTTAAAAATTCCAAGATCAAGTTGAATTAAGTAAACGTCTAAAAAGGAGGGACAAATTCACCCAGCTGACTGACTCTGATATTACGTTTGTGATTACAGAGAGCCAGTACTGAGCAGGTAAATTAGTAGGAGAACTTGTGCATTAGGATATGTTTGTGCATTTACAGGTAGTGGCTTATGCTTATGCAGATAGTGGCTTCCATGAAAATGAATGTGCATGTGGGCAGCTGCACGTATCATTATAGAGACTGACTCCTTTTCATACTATTGGAGAAGATGTGCACATGCATTGACACAATATGCTATATAATTAACCCAATAGTCTATATAATTAACCCTAAAATTACACTTTAAATAAAGACGCTCTTATTGTTATATGTCAGGGTTAAATGCTCAATTAAGTTATATATATATATATATATATATATATATATATATATATATATATGTGGAAAAGTTAAAACAACCTTGTGCAATCTGAGAAGATTTTACATATTTATCGTTTGCAATTTTGCCACAGTGAGTGATTACAAGCTGATATGGACATTATTAGAAACCATAATATGGAACTGCACTCAATCCATTAATAAAAGCCTGGGAACAACAAAATCGGGGGCCAGCACCAAGACCCAAGAAATAGTTCATTGTCACCAAAGAAAGGTCCAGGCACTCCAAGACTTAGATAGGCATTTTTATAAGAACCACAGTGCCCAGCAGTAAAAGACCTTAGGGTCGAAACATTGCTGCTGGACACTGTGGTTCTAATAAAAATTCCAATCTAAGCCTTTTAGTGCATGGACCTTTCTTTGGTGACTATTATATATTGACATTATTGTGATTTATAGTACTTTATTTTTTTTGAGATTTAATCACCTCCTTCCTTGCACCATGTATGCATGTGGCTGATTCCATTGTGCTTTGCACTGGGGAAAATAAAAGGAAATTGTAGGAAATAAGATTTAGAATTCTATAAACAAAACAGTTGAGACCTAAATGTATGCCCTAATATATATAATTATAATACAAAACCTCATTAGCAAGGTAGCTAACTGCTACTGATCACTAAATGGAAGATATATGCATTTATTTTTTTATTTTTTTACGAGTGACCTCTAGCGCCAAACTGTTTCAAACAATAGTAGAAAGACTACTTGAAAGACATAAAGAAACATCTTTCTATAAAACTCTATAATGCTCCTAACCATATGTATCCCTATAACCCTAACCTTTATACACCAATGCTGTCACACTTATGATTGATGATGTAATGATGCTACACTCTTATGAATACAGAGTCATTGGTGAGTCACTATAGCGATATATCGGCAGAGCTGTGCATCTGTTCCGTGTTCCCTCTAAATAACATCTGAAATCACTTGAGGGTTTATTCACTTAATAGTAAGTTGTGGTGGTATGAAACTTAAATTAAAAAATTTAGGCCAATATAAAAATTTTTATTTTTATTTTTAATTCTCAACTTGGCTATAGACATAGTTTGGCTATTGTTTTACAAAGTGGTTTTCAATTCACCACAATTCATTGTTTAGTAAGTAAAATCCTTCGGTACCTTAGATGTATGTCTAATCAGTTATCATCGACTGCATAGATTATTATTATAGATCTACAAAAATGTAGAGCTGCTTTGAAAGACTGATTTAATAAAATGGTTTTAGTGACATTTATTCAGGGGAGCTTTGTCTAGTACTTCAGTTGTGTGGGAGAGCTATACTGAAAGGCAACAGGACAAATCCAATTTGCATATATCAGCTAACTACAAGGGCCTTCACTCCAAATGTGATTATTATCGTGCCCTGGGTGATGTGTTTTAGATTTTCTATAGTATAATCAATCCAAGCACAGTTACATTTCCTATTCATGTCAAAGGAACTCGGGAAAAGGGCGTGAATACCAAAACTGGGTTCTAGAATTAACTGATGAAATTTGCTCTCTGATATGTCTCTATTTGCAGAATTTTGTAAACATTTTGTAATAAGACATTTGTAATAGTGAGTACAGCAACTATGAATCTGCTTAGCTTGCGACATTCTGAATTTGATTGAAGTTGCTTCCACTGAAATATAATGTGTGTTTCTAACAAGCTGAGGAAAAGCTGCAAAACTGGATTTTTGTGAAGAGATGAATAGTAAACAATTCAATTGCTCAAGTACTGTTAGACAATATTGGCCAATGATGGAACAAACAGAAGTCCCTAGCATGTATTCACTTTTTTTTTTCCTCTTCTAAAACTCTATAGGTTGAGGGAAATTAAAGGGACACTATAGCACGCAGCCCACTTCATCTTCATCTCTTAGCCCTTCCAGAGAACCTGCAGTGTTTACATGCAGGGTTAAGACTGCCTCTAGTGCAGGGGTGCCCAAAAGGTAAATCCCAAGATGTTTTCAAACTACAACTTTCATGATGCCTTGTCATTCTAAATGCATGCAAAGACACACAACGCATCATGGGAGATTTAGTTCTACAATGTCTGGGGATGGACCTTTTGGGAACACCTTCTCTAGTGGCTGTTTCCCCTGAATCAATGCTTTTCTGTGGGGAAGGCCTAATGCGCATGCATGCCTCCTTCTCGGAGGCAGAGAGGGAGCAATCACCGAGGGACCTTGGCCCTGTAATAAGGTAAGCCAATTTTTATCTAACCCTTTGATAGTCTATCTCTAGCTAATTCTCAATAATGCCAAACATATTTGACTCAGCTCAGTGTAGGTAAAGTTTTAAACTTAATAGAATAATTAAGATGTTGACATTGTTATTTTTCAAGGAGATATATACAAGGTTAGTTATTTCACAATTTAGAAAGATTTATAATTGTTTTTGTTTGAACACTCTCAGCTCAAAGATCTACACTTTCACAATCAGCCTGCAGAGCCACTAACTAAGCTGTCCAATCTAGAACCTCCTCTACTGGTCTGAACCTTTGGCAGGACCTGCTCCTGGCAATTGTCCAAATTAACCCCTCTGTTCTGTGCCTTGAATTATTGACAGCTGCCATTTTAACCCACAATTGCAGGCCTAGCACACCAGGACTTAATAACTTATCTCTACATGACATGGACTGTTGACAACAAGACAACTG
Source organism: Pelobates fuscus (assembly GCF_036172605.1). Classification (NCBI taxonomy): domain Eukaryota; kingdom Metazoa; phylum Chordata; class Amphibia; order Anura; family Pelobatidae; genus Pelobates; species Pelobates fuscus. The sequence continues at coordinate 336,484,142 of NC_086319.1, forward strand.
TACAGAAAGATTTGTATGTGTGGAGCTCTCCTGTGGCTTCTCTCTACAGTATGTCCAGCACTTTACAATCTTGTTAATTTCACCATGCTGGCTATTGGCAAAAAAAAAAAAAAGAAAAAAAAAAAAAGCAGAAGGTCTTCTTCTGTAAAGGATAAAGAGATCCAGGGGAATAATTTCTGTACTCACAATCCCAGTGGTCTTAAATGGTATCGCTAATGGATGACATCTCTAAACTTGAGAATAGTGTTTTCCACCCTTCTAAGAGGAAATCCTAATACCCTCTCTGCTAGGAGTAATCTCAAGGCAATGATGGGAGAGTTTCAGCAACTGTTTGCTAGTGCTTTGGCAGTACGTAGAGACATAAGGACAATTACTAGATGCATAAAGACAATAGTAAATTATGTGATTACGCTTAAATAACACCAAGGGCAATCCATGTTACAACTCTGCAGATGCTCCCTTAATTTTGCCTAGACATGCTTGGTGATGCAAACAGATGATGCAATATTATGGTGGGGGATAACAATCATTGTAATTGCAAGTAAACTCTCTCTCAATTATTTTAGAGGTGGTTCTCTTCATTCCTCCTTTCTAACCAGGCTGCTGTATAGAGTTAGTATCATTATTCAAGTCTGCCAAGGCTTCTTTAGTGGGCCCCCAAGATGTGCTAATGCAAATGGTGTTATTGCAATTTCATAATCACTCGGCCAAGATGGCAGTAATGGGGGCAGTATGTGAAAATAACTCTTCAATGTTCCAAATCACAATCAATTATTTTATTACAATCTGTGTAGGTCACCCTGAAGATGGTGACAATTGCTAGCTACCGTTATTAAGTCTATATGTCTTACTCAAGCCCTGCTTGCAGTATCTCAACAATCGTCAGCTCCAAAATATGTGGACAATACTGACACAATTGTACTATGGAAAGCTACAGATACCAGATGAACTGCACAATTACTTTGCTGTCGTTTCTTTTTTAGTTTTTTTTTCTTTTGTTTATATTTTTTTCCGTTATTACACTGTTAAGACTCACAGTGGCCACTAGATGTTATAAGTGTTCAAATAGAGGAGGACACTTGAAGGACCGAACAGGAGACAAGACATGTATAGACATTTATAGAAAAGTTATTAAAGTAACATAATTAGGCAAAGTATTAACAGCAGTATCTAAATGGGGAGTGGAGGACACCAGAGGCACAGATAAAGGGCAAGAAACCAAAGCAGGACATTATGAGAACGAATAGTACCTTAGGGGGACGTATAAATCAAAGTTGTAGTGTGTGATACTATAAAATGGATATATGAAGGACATGAAACCAAAGGAAGACTTTAGAGGTACAGTGGAGAAGACCAGAGGGACAATGCAGGAGATCAGATGAGTAGATAAGAGCAAGAGAAACAGCGAAGGTCAAAGGGGTATATGATTAAATGACAGGTAACCAAAGGATGCATGTGAGTGTTATTATTGGGGCAGTGTTATCTAGAGAGTATAAGAGGGACATATTGGCACTGGGCAGGAACAGTGGGTGAGATTACAAGCATGAAAAAGGTCATTAGATGGCTAGGGGAAAACACAAGGCATCTAGAGGGGGAAACAATTTATAAAGGGAACATTTGGTGATCAGTGACTAGATAGCCTGAAAATAATAATTGTATTTATTAAATAAAGCCGTTATGACAAACAGTCACACTCACAGACGTATTCAGACATTCTGCTCTCAGTTCCACCTTTAGATAGGTTCTGCTGCCGATTCTGTTATATACAGGTTTCTTTATTCCACCTAGAGGTCCTAAACATTCCCTAATTCTGGAGAGATATATACTTCAGGGTTCTTTAACACTTAATGGATGTTACATGGATTTAACCATAAATCTATTAATATATGAGCTGTACCGACAGCAGAGATAGAATACAAATGTTCCAATATAAAAATAACAGATGACCAACCATAGATATGACCTCGACATACCATCCACCCACCTACAAAAATACAGTAATTTACTGTGCCATATTATGAGCTTTAGCTATTTCCAGGAGACATTACTACTTGTGACAAATATAAAGTATGCTTCCATAATTCACTGATCCATCCCATTAAGCCAACTTTCATCACACTTGTCAGTGTTCGCTGGAGATGGAAGGAATTTACATTTTGTGTAGCAAAGTGAAAATTATCTTAAAGAATTAACCAAAAGAACTTACAAGGAGTGTTAAAGAAATAGGCCTATTCTTGGATAATAGCAGGAATCAAAATCATGACACGGTTAAAGTGGAAGCTTGATTCTACTTGTTTGCTCTGGCAGCTGCTGCCGTACAATTCATCGGAGGACAAAGGCAGGGAGCAAATCATGCCCTTTGACTCAATCCTGCTGTGGGTCAGAGCCCAGCTGGAGGAGGTCAGAGAGGAACACAGGCACGTGCCCTGACAATTTCGGAGTACTCAGTTTTTATTACGCCATAATGTTTTGTTTTATGGATTAGCGATCAGTGCACCTTTTCGGTTTTAACTCCTGTTATATAAATGTCCACTTGCTTCAGAAGGCCACAGCTCTCTTAATTATTATTAACAAGGCATTAATTGAACCTTCAGATTTATATTATGGCTTTATGTGTACCAATTCTATCAATATCAAAGGCAGCTAAGCTTACCTCCCCATTCAGGCAACGTTTCACATATAACCCGAGCAATGCAGAGAGCTTTCATGTAAAGATTTCTGGAGTGGTTCTGGTGTCATGTTCTTGCAGTCTTAACACTGTAAACACTGCCCTTTCATAGAAAAGGCAGTGGTTACATTACTTCCTAGGAACACCTCAAATGGCAGTCACACAGATGGTCACTAGAGGTGTTTCCTAGCTCAGTGCTACATTCAAACTGCATTTAAACTCCAAAATTATATACAAACACAAGCCTTCATTCAAACACCAATACTACACACAAATGTACATCCACACACAGATTAATTCATACATCAACACTGCACATAAAAGCACACGTGCATTTAATAGACAACACTACATACAAACACACCCCTGCATTCAAAGACAAACACTACACACAAGTACACCACTGCGTTCCAATGGCAACAGTACATACAAATACCCCTTACATGCACACATACACTCTATACAAAAAAAATGCTTACATTCAAACACACAAACACTGCTTAGCAGATGGTAAATCCCCTGCTGGCATAGCATTATTGGAGTTGTACAACAGATGGAGATCCACCTTTTGGGCACCCTTGCAGTAGATAGTGGCCCAAAAATCTTTCTTGCACCAGGGCCCTCACTACATTAGTTCCGCCACTGCGAGCACTGCTCTCAGCCAGGGGGGAGGCCAGCAGAATGAGCAGTGAGGTGCTATGCAGGGAGATCTCTATATCTCACTGCCGGCCAGTGCTGTGGGGGGATGCAGAGGAGCTTAGCAGAGCTGAAGCTTGAAAGGTAGCGCTCAACCTGCTATCAGCAAAATCATTGCAAACGGAATTTGTTTGCAATGAATGAATTTCAAATGGCAGTAAGACTGCAGGGGCATAATCTATATACCGTATATACTCGAGTATAAGCCGAGTTTTTCAGCACATTTTTTGTGCTGAAAAACCCCAACTCGGCTTATACTCAAGTCAATAGTCTGTATTATGGCAATTTGCATTGCCATAATACAGACTGGGGCTGTGGGGGCTGCAAAGAGCGTTACTTACCTCTCCTGCAGCTCCTGTCAGCTCCCCCCCCCACTGAACTACCAATGCTGGACCACCAGGGAAGGAGAGCCCCCCTCCCTGCCATATATCAAGCAGGGAGGGGGGACAAAAAAAATATATATAATAATAATAATTAAATAAAAAATAATAATAAGAAATAATAATGAAAAAAAATATTAAAATAATAAAAAAAATAATAAATAAAATAATAAAATTGCCCACCCCCCACCACTGCAACACACACACACACACTGCACTCATACACATACACACTGCACACATACACACACTGCACTCATACACACACTGCACTCATACACACACGCTGCACTCATACACACACTGCATTCATTCACACACACTGCATTCATTCACACACACTGCATTCATTATACACACACTGCATTCATTCACACACACTGCATTCATTATACACACACTGTAAATAAATATTCAATTAATATATTTTTTTTTAGGATCTAATTTTATTTAGAAATTTACCAGTAGCTGCTGCATTTCCCACCCTAGTCTTATACTCGAGTCAATACGTTTTCCCAGTTTTTGGGGGTAAAATTAGGGGCCTCGGCTTATATTCGGGTCGGCTTATACTCGAGTATATACGGTACCCAAACTGCTTCAATAAGCTAAAGTTATTGTAATGCCTATAGTATCCCATTAAGTTCTGCACTGGTTTGTTGATACACAATTGGTGATTTTCTTAATATTCTCAATATTTTACTTGAAAATATGACTATATTCATGGATTTAAGGTAGTTTTATTTTCCAAATTTTTGTGATTTTCTATGACAACGGACCTTTGCCTACCACAATGTGCCTATTGCTACATAAAATCTGTGATGACATTAAAGGGTTAAAATCTCAGTCTCACCATCAGCACATTTTAAATATTCCCAAAATCATTTTTTTTTTCTCTACAGCTCACACTAGCCTCTTTTTCTGCAGTGTAAAAATGTGAAATCATAATACAGATAATAAAATAAAGAAAACGTCCTGGAGGTAATCTAAAAATAAATGATAAAAAAAAGCTGCGTCTATAGTCCGTTTTTGTTCTTTGGCTAGTTTTATTATGAGAAGCCAAGGCCCATGTGAAAATGCTAATTCTCAGACTATCACCGAATACAGCTCTAAAACCATTTCAAAACATGCATTACCCTAGCTCTGTGGGTTTAAACCAGAATCTCTGGGTTTAGTGACCATAGTGGTATGTGCAGATGGTATTTAGATATGATTACTTCTTACCTAACTTGTTCAACTCTTAATTTATAGCTAAAGCTATTTGTTCAATTTCATTGTCAAGCTAGCCATCTCTGGAAAAAGACAGCCATTTTGTTCTTTTTGTTTGTTTTGTTTTTTTAATTTATTTTTAACAGGACTATATATACAGGTATAGTAAAGAAGGGGTTAAATTATATTACAACCTTGGTGTAACTTTAACTTTAAATGACCTGCACAGTAAACATATATTAGTAATAATTCTGTCCATGTTGGTATTAGTAATATGTAATTAATCCAAAACTGGTGCTTCTAAGCAACATTTATATATTTAATTGTATATTGCATTTATCAAAACTTGTTTTTGAAGCAGTGTAGAAATCAACACCCTACCAGAGACTCACAAACTATCTGGCATTTGAGGCAAAAATATATATAAATTAAATTTAAGAGAAAATATTCCAGAAATTCCTGAGGCTGTTCAGTCAAAAAAAAAAAAAATAGAATTTATGTTATGCATATTTTGAGATAAATTGACAAAATGGCTTCCTCTTAAATCCCTGCTGTTTCATGTCTTATAAAAAATGCAGTCTGCTACAAAGAAGGAGTGAATAACACAATACACATCTCTATAGACATGGACTGGAAAGAGATGGAAAGTGCAGTAGCACCACACTGTGGAGGAGAACAGACATAAGCACTGAATGGGATACAGCAAATGTATACAGTACACCTACACCATGCTGCAGTTAGAATTCTAGAATCTGCCATGCAAGGGGTATTGTTGTTTGCTGACTTTTTTTTTTTTTTGTTAATACATTGTATATATACTATATCAAATAACAAATGATAATACTTTCTTTAATATCTTTTTTATTGTACTAACAGAAACCTGGAACAATACATTTGTAAGAGATCCTCCCTTTCTAATTTTTCTGTCAGTGCAATAAAAAAAGGGTATAACAATATATGACTTTCATCTATTTTCATATATATATATATATATATATATATATATATATATATATATGCAATTATTTGAGCTTTGAATTTGCTGGTTAGTGAGTAAGTGCACTGGTTCTTCTATGTTGCATGAATTAGCCCCAGCAGCACCTTTATAATGTATGTATGATCAGGTGAGTGCAGCTCTCTTTGTTTTCACTGTAAATATATATATATAACCACTGATGAGTGAAGTGAATAACATGCATTACATCGTTACAATGGCACCTGTCAAGGAGTGAAATACAGTAGGCAGAAAGTGAACAGTCAGTTCTTGAATTTCATGTGTTGGAAGCAGGAAAATGGGCATGTGAAAAGATCTGAGTGACTTTGTCAAGAACCAAATAGTGATGGATAGATGACTAAGTCAGAGCATCTCTAAAACGGTAAGTCTTGTGGGGTGTTCCCGTAATGCAGTAGTTACTACCAACCAAAAGTGGTGCAAGGAAGGACAACCAGTGAACCAGTGTCAGGTGTCATTGATGCAAGTTGGTAGTGGAGGCTAGCCCCCCTGGTCCGATCACACAGAAGAGCTATTGTAGCTCAAAGTGCTGAAAAATTAGGTTTGGTAAGACACACATGCTGCACACAACATCTCACAGCACATACACAATGTAGCCGATATTATTAGATAGATGGAATGTATGAGTGTTATGAATGTATTGTAACTCTGTAATACTATAACCCTGTAACATTCTTCTTCTGTAATATTTAACTGGGCAGATTCTAAGTAAAGATTTCTCTCTGGTAAGAACTATGGTGTTGGCTGTTTATTTGTAATATCGGGTAGAATACCTTAGTAGTGCTAGTTATATATTTATCTGGACAAGGGGATAAAGATATATGTTAGTTCTTGGAAGAGGTGACACAGGGATATTACATTCACTATTAAAACACAACGCAGAGTGGATTTCTCTCAAAAGGATACCAATTGGAAGTATTGGTGGTGAGAGAAGGATTATACAACATAATTGGTCATGATAGAAAGGTGTCAGAACACACAGTGCATCTCAGTTTGCCACATATAGGGCTGGGCAGCTGCCTATTATGACCCGTGATTACCACCAAAAGCACGTTCAACAGAGACGTAAGCATCACTCCGCAGATGTGGCCAAAATAGTAAAAAACATAAAATTAGCATTTAGTAATTATAAAAAAAAAACAGAGTGAGGAAGATAGACAGATCTATAAGATTAGGCGGAAAGAGGCTAAGCAAGTTATAAGAGCTTCCAAAGTACACACCGAAGAGAAAATTGTGCAAGCAGTAAAAAAGGGGGACAAAACATTTTTTAGATACATAAATGAGAAAAGTAAAACAAGGATTAGTTAGATTAAAAACAAAAGAAGGAAGGTATGTAGAAGAGGATAAAAGTCTAGCTGACTGCCTCAATGAATATTTTTTATTCAGTATTTACAGATGAAAATAAAGGAAAGGGACCTCAGTTAGGAAAAAGCACAAATGAGTCATTTGTTACATGTGAGTTTACAGAGAAGGGGTTCTATTTCAACTGTCAAAAGTAAAGACAAATAAGTCAATGGGACCTGATGAAATACACCCAAAGTTATTATTAGTAGCTTAGTGGTGTACAAGCAAAACCATTACCAGATTTATTTAACCAATCAATGTTAACAGAAGTAGTCCCAAAACATTGGAAGTTAGCGAATGTTGTGCCCATTCACAAGAAAGGTAGTAGGGAGGAGTCGGGCAACTATAGGCCAGTAAGCCTTACTTCAGTAGTGGGGAAAGGGATGGAAACAATGTTAAAGGATAGGATTGTTGAACATCTCAAATCACATGGATTTCAAGACCAGAGACAAAATGGATTTACTTCAGGGAGAACATGCCAAATGAATCTTATTGATTTTTTTGATTGGGTAACTAAAATTATAGATCAGGGTGGTGCAGAAGACATTGCTTACCTAGATTTCAGTAAGGGTTATGACACTGTTGCACATAGAAGGCTTATCAATAAACTGCAATCTTTAAGTTTGGATTCCAATATTGTTGAATGGGTAAGGCAGTGGCTGAGTGACAGGGAACAGAGGGTTGTAGTCAATGGAGTATATTCAAAGCATGGGCTTGTCACCAGTGGGGTACCTCAGGGATCTGTACTTGGACCCATTCTCTTTAATATTTTTATTAGGGATATTGCAAAAGGTATTGATGTCAAGGGATGTCCAATACTGGGAAAAGCCCTTTCCTTATTTTTCTATATCTTTCTATTGTTTAGTAGACAAGCCCCTAATATGGTATCCTTATGTGGAATATTTATCGATACCAAATTAGAATCTATCTACTAAATAGCTAAAAGATCAAAATTTAGAGTCATTTTAGCAATGTTGATTGTTCAGTATAACTCCCTAATTTGGTATCCTTATCAAAACGAATGGATCAGAAAAAAAAATTGTTTTGTTTCATTTTTTATTTGTTCATTTTCTGTTTGATTTGTTATTTCTTGATTCGGAAGCATGTTTTGTCAGAAATTGTCTAATTCATTCAAATTTGGCTGAATTTCATTTTGGACCAAACAAATTCTACATCCCTAGTGAGTCAAATGTATATAAAAAATATTGTGTGGATTAGTCTGTCCTGAAAGACATGGGAGGTGTAATTGTGATCACATGAGTTTCTGCCACAATATTTGTGTGATTACAATGTTTCAATGCAAGAATCGCAAGGGAAGAACTGAAGTACATAAAACAATTTCAAGTAAATCTATCGACTTAAATATTCTATGACATGTCAGGACTGTCATTACCTTCTTACTCGTGACAGTTGTGGTACATACGTTTGCATTAGAAAGTTAAAAATGAAATGTGTAAGATTGTATGTTTTCTTCATATCTGGCAGGTCACATGATCAATTTATGTGGCGCATGGTGTGCAAATTATCTTCCTGATCACCCAGCAGAACGGCTCTGTTACCCATCATTGGAAGAACTGCTATGTGAGCAATTTCAAATCTGTTAATGCCTTTAATTCCATATGCATATGCCTAAGCAGCATGAAGCGTATGCGCTGCCAAGGCGCGTCTCCCTTTTGGGCAGCTTGTTATGCAAGCGTGGGATAATATGTATCCTTTATGGGCAGGCAATGCCAAGTTTTTAAGTTTTTTGGGGGGATAGGGTAGAATACTGAAACTACATTTTGTGGAAAGTTTTGATTTTCCTACCACATCTCTGAATTTATAAAAAATGATTGCATTGTTTTTCATTAGAGAATGTACTGTTTATTGTTAAGTCATGTACAATATATTTACAACATTGCAAAGGCATACTTATTGTGCAGATTTATAACACAACACTAATCAAAAGCAATGAAGTACAATGATTTAATAGAGCAGCACTACTAACAGAGTCAGCTTTCACTAGGTTTATTATGTTTTGCATTATATCTGTTGTTTTGTTTGTTTGTTTGTTTGTTTGTTTTGGAGTTGATTCTCTAGGTAGAATAAGACGACACAAGGACCTTGTTTAAAAAAAGCTGGATTAACTCTTTCACAATCAATAACAAAGCAGCATATCATAAAAATCTGGTTTCAAAAGACCAGTGATGTGATGGTAGGTCACTGCAATTATTCATTTCTGCAACTCACTAATGTATTTTGTGACATCACTGAGAATGTTCCCAACGAGAGGAAGGTCTGCACGTATTTCCACTCTCCCTGCATGCTTTTCCCATCCTGTGTACATGCTACAGTTTCCCATCATGGTGCCAAACTTTGATAACTCTGTGTGATCTGCTAGGAGACCACACAGAATCCTTTAATGATATGTTTCAACAACAGAGAGGAAAATACACACTCATATTCACAGAGTGGCGTGCTGTCTACCATGTACCTCAGGTAAATCTCACTGCTGATACATGGCCGGTGCAAAGATTTTTTGCTACACACGTGAAGATGCATTGTCTCGTAACCCCCCTTCTGAATTTTAACCCCTTTAGTGTTTTAAAACCCCATCTTGAATGCCTTACGCCATTTGTGTCCTACACCACCTTCAGTGTATTTTGTTCCCCCTTTAGTGTGTCAAACCCAATGATACAGGCACATAGTCATACAATCTACACATACAGGCACACTGTCATACAAAAAAAAACACATACAATCTTACAGAGACACACAGACACAGGCAAACAGAGACTTACATATACAGACATACAGTCATATAGAGACATAAAGATAGTCATGCAGACAGTTGGAGGCTATGATGAGGGCTAGGGGTTGTGATGGGAGGATAGGGGCTGAGATGGGGCGATAGGGGCTGTGATGTGGGTTATGGGGAGATAGGGGCTGTGATTGGGGTTATGGGGTCACTTGTGTCGCCTTATTGCAGCGCCGGCCCTGTGCTGATATCACCAGTGACATCAGCTGAGGTAATCTTTCTCTTAATGGCAGAGGGTTATATTTGTCCTTTCATCTCATCTTTGAATTTTTTTTTATCTTTTTCATCCCATTGCATTGGTTATAGTGCCAAGAGTCCCCTGGCACTGTCCCTCTATTCAGTGTTAAATCACTTTAGAGTAGTTTAACACTAAATAAGTGTCCCTGGCCACCCACAGTCCAGCACCTTCTGAAGGTGTTATTTTCATATTGTTATGTGTCTTGCACAGGGACAATTACTGGTTTTAGTAGTTGGACTGGGATTTAAACCTGAGGTTCCCAGTTCTTTATCAATATCAGCCAAGGCAATTACAGCCAGATATCAGATTGTGCAAAGAGGTCTCTGAGACAGTCCAGCACATAGTTGCCGGATGCAAGATGTTAGCGGGAACAGCATACACTGGGAGGGACAACCAAGTTGCTGGTATTGTATACCGAAATATCTGCACAGAATATGGATTACACCTGCCTAATTCCTAAATCCAGATGAGAGATACCACCAAGGGGAGTTGAAAAGTCCCAGTTGTGATAGGAACACTCGAGGCTGTGACTCCCAAGTTGGGGAGTGGCTTAAACAGATTCCAATAGGGACATCTGAGATCACTGTCCAGAAGAGTGTAGTTCTAAAAACAGCTAAGATACTACTAAGATATTCCTCACTCCCAGGTCTCTGAATGAGGAATAACATATATACCACCCAGGAGGGATGAGGAAATAAAATAGCTTATTTTATCATATTTGTATAAAGTGCGCTAACTTATATTTTGTATAATTGTGTGGTTCACACTCTAGGAGAGGATTGGAGGATAGCAACACAATTTAAGAGTATATGTTTTTACCTCAGATTTAAGTTTAATTCACAACAGGACAAGGCCTTCGGACATTTGTGGAGTTTATATAGTTTGCACTACCTATTGATTGGGTTTTGTCATTCCTGCTTGTCTAGAATGTGCGTGTGCATGTCAGAATCAGTGTCATCATTTTGACACACGGGTGGTTAAGTATAAAAGGGTGACGTATAGCAGTTTTTCATGTCTGATTTGATAACAGAATGAGACAAGTGAATAGAGCAGAGAGGCGTGCATAGGTATGTTCTCCTGCATGGTGTCCGTGCCATTCACATAGAGATCAGTGCTGAGCAGCTGTTGGCAAGGGGGCATGCAGGAAGACCCTGTCTGTGTCTTGCAGACCCTGAGTGTCTCCCTCTGCCTTGGGATAAACTGAGAATAACCATGACTGAAGGAGATTTCTCAGCTGCAGTGATTTAAATATGTCCCCCAGCTAACAGAGGGGAGCACAAGTCTCAATGGTGTGAGCATTTCACCCTGTTAAGCATTCTATTTTTCATAAGATTAGCTGCTTAAGCGGTTTTAGCAGTTGCCGCTAGCTGGGTAAGCTCATCAGGTGCACCTCACACTTAGGGACATCCGATGGGCATCTCTGATCAGGGGCCTATTCTATTAAATGTTGTAACTCAATCGTGCTCCTATCAGGTTGGCAGTGCTGGGAGGAAAAGAGCACATTAAGTTTGTTAAGATATGTGATTTTAAATGGACACTATAGACACCAGCAACTACAGCTTATTGTATTTGTCCTTGTGAGTATAATCAGTCGCGGCAGGCTTTTTGCAGTAAACACTGTCTTTTCAGAGAAAATGCAGTGTTTACATTACAGCCTAGTGATAACTTCACTGGCCACTCCTTAGACGGCTGTTAGAGATCCTTCCTGGGTCACAGTGAGCAGCACTGCCATTCAGTGTCTCCAGCCTATAATACAATAGGGTCAGGAATACATGTTTGTGTTCCTGACCCTACAGTGTTCTTTTAAGTAACCTTTAAAGTGAGATTTAAAACTGTATTTTTTCTTTTTTAGTTAGCTCCACTGCTGAGACTTGCATGTTCTGGGTGTGCCCTCTAAACCTATTTTGTTCTGTTTATACTTGGAATCTAGATCAGATTCCTTTCTTTTTGTCATCTCACCCTTTGACTCTAGGTGCCCCTTTGAGATGACAACAGGAAAGCATACACTTGAGAAGAGTCTCTGGAAGCAGTTTAAGCAATAAACATCAGTAAATATAATAAGTATAAATATGTTACAAATTAGCATATGATCCACCAATATTGGGGTACGGTGACATAGTGCTGGGCTTAATATGAAAACCCTTATGTTGGATGCATTTTGCCACCCCTTCCACCCCCCAACCCCCAAAAAGTGCATATTCTCCTAAGTTTCTCTTAACTCCCTTTTACATTTCTTATCCTCTTTTGTGTTTCTTATCCCGTCTTTTGATTGTCTTACTAACTTTAGTTTAGTGTATCTTATCTTTCTTTTTTCCCCGTTGTGTGTCTCTTATAACCTCCTTTGTGTGTTTCTTACAACTTTCTCATGTGCGTCTCTTTCTCCCATCACATCTGTGTGTCTCCTTCTCCCCCCTACAGCCCTTCTTTGTATCTCATTCTTCCCCAGCCTCTCTATGCATCTCCCCAAGCCCCCTTTGTGTGTAAATTTGCCCTAGATTTTCATTTCTCTTTCTCCACTTCCCCATCCCCTCTGTGTGTTTTTTTCCCATCACATTTTTTATCTCCACCAGCTTCTTTGTGTATCTTTTCTTTCCCCATCCCCTCTCTGTGTCTCTTTCTCACCACAGTCCTTTTGTGTGTCTCTCCCTCCAGCCCCTCTGTGTGATCTCTCCCTTTGAGGTCTCTTCTCCTTCCCTCCTGCTTATTTTCATGCAGCGATACAGGATCCTCTGCCCATTCTGACAGGAAGCTGTTATACAAAAGATCCTCTACCTCAGACTGCACGGCCACGCTGCATAAAATGAATTTCAGGAGGGGAGCGCTATGCTGTGTGCTCCCCTCCTACCTGTCACCCAGCAATTGTGCCTTAGGTGGCTGCCTGTGCTGCCTTATGGCCTGTGGCTGCCTGTGCAATGACCCTGCTGATTTCCAAATATAAGGATACCAAATTAGGGAGCTATTTTTTATACTGCTGAAGGTTCAAAATTAAAGGATCACTATAGTGTCACGAAAACAAAGCGGTTTTCCTGACAGTATAGTGCCCTGAGGGTCCCCCCACCCTCAGGGTCCCCCTTCCGTGGTGCTGAAGGATAAAAACCCATGCTGCCAGTAAAAATGATACACCCCTTCCCTCAATTTGTTTGGGTTCCTATGCCCATATCTCTTAGCAATACCACTATGCATAGTAGTTGAGTCAGATAAGATCACATTTAAATATTAGCCGTAGATGGACCGAGAATCAGAAATAGAAAAATAATAGTCCTTGCCTTTCTTGCTAGGTGGTAAGAGCTATGCTAACTATAAACCCATTGTGGACCAAAGAAGGTAAATTGTATTCAACTCATAACATTACAAGAGTTTGGAGAAGAACACAGTGATCACAAATGATAAATACAATACAACCAATTTCATGTTTTATCAAAACAACTGTCTCGTAGCCGCTAGGTTTGTGTTTTTAGAAAAAAAAATGACACAAGAAACATTTATTTCATTCCACACATTAATTCACCACAATCAGAGAGTGCACTGTGAGGGCAAGACTATCTCCCAGATGCTGATTACATCAAAGGTTTGCAGCACAAATTCAATTTTATGATGTTAATCTTAGCCTGCCACTCAGAAATTTTCTCCTAGGGATATGATTTTTCTCTGGATTTCATTTTAAGAATGATTTTCTTCTTCTGCAATCAATAAAGATATGTTTTCATCAAAAGACTCTATCTTGGCAGAATTCAATTGGCCATTGCAAACCCTTTTGGTGACAAAATATTAATTAATCTGCTTTATGTTGCATCTAAAGTGGAAAATTGGGCACTGAAGCAGCAAAGATGTGAATAGATATATTTACAGTACCTACACCCCTGTAACACACACCATCACTTGATACAGCTCTAGACCCTACATGCCCTATGCACCTTAGTACACTGGGCTGAAAAACTAGTCACTTTCTTATTTTATTCTTGCAGAAACAGAAACAGTGTTATCTAGTTTATCTATCTATTATTATCATTATTATCTATAGTATATATATATATATATATATTATTAACATTATTATATATCATCTATTATTATCTATATTCTCCATCTATTATTAACATTATTATCTATACTATCTATTATTATCTATATTATATATCTAGTGTTAGCATTATTATCTATTATTAACATTATCTATATTATCTATTATTAATAGTATTATCTATATAATCTATTATTAACACTGTTATCTACATTATCTATTATTAACATTAAGTAAATGATCTATTATTAATATTACCATATATATTATCTTTCTATTATTAGAATTATCATCTCTGTTATAGTATTAACGTCACAAGATGTGACATCAGCGTCGCTACCTTTATTGTAGGAAATTAATATGAAAGGACTAGTATCACATCCGTTACCGTCAGCATAAAACAGGAGGATTGTCATATATAATATTTATAAATAACTTTATATCTGTAAATGACTGCACTTAGTCTATTTAAATATATTCAAAAAGCAAAGCAGAGTAACCTTTTTGCCACAAACACAAGTGTCTGTGTAAGCAAATATCTTTCCGCACCTGTTCTAGTAATCGTTTTTAAAGAAACACTCTCCGCTGAACATGTTGTGTATATTTTTAACAATTTAGTAGATATTCCCCCAACGAAAAAATGAATGTATTTTTTCCTGCATACTTTCTTTAAAGGTATATAAAAAAAATAGCTTGCAAAAGCTGCAGTCCTGCTTTCAAGACATTCTCGTCTCTCAGACACAGACTTTCAGTGTGTGCCGGGGAATACAGTAACCAGAGACTTGGTGTGCATGCTGGTTTAAATTCAGTCTGTGCCGGGGCATACACTAATCAGAAGCTTCTCTCTGTTAAAGGCATGAGCGAGCATGCAGCTAACAAATGCAAAATAAAATCTACCTGGCTGTCTGATTGACAGACAGGCAGGTGTTTCAGCCCCCAGTTATAAAAGTGCTGATTTATGGTGAAATTGGCAGTTTTATAAACTGTCACAAATATGTTTTAATGTTTAATGTTTTGACCCTTTTTGTGAGCTACAGCAGTTTTTAATTCGTTTAACCCCTTCACTGCTGATTAATCACTGCACTGTACAGTAATGTATCAGTGATCAGTGTGATTAGAACTTTAGACTTTTTTGTTGTTATAAATAAATAACCCTTTTAGTGCTGGTCACATCTATCTGATCACGATCAGTAATTTAACATTTTTGGGTTGGGTATAATGTTTTCTGTGGGTGGAAGTGGAAAGTGGGGGGTGGGTGAGATAATGGGTATTAGGTAGGTAGGTGAATTAATTAAAAATCCCCCTAATTGGCTTGGATCATTCTACCAGACTCCGCAGACAGTGACACTACCACAGCCTCTGACACTGAACCCCTAAGCAATCCCACCACCATCTACAAGAAGGCACTTAAGATGCTTGAGGAAAGCTGGGTACCCCCAAGCTTTACTGACCAAGAAATACGTTCCTTCAAGGCTACACCTGACATCACAACAATGGTAGGTGTTCGTGAGCCAGTGAACTACTTTAGGCTATATATGTCGAGCAACATATTTGAGCCAATAACTGAGAAAACCATCTGTATACCAGCCAGTATCTGTCTGCAAATCCGGGGTCATACTACAGTTGATAAAACATTTGACACTCCATTAATGTTGCAGAAATTAAATAATTTTGGGCACAACTCTAGTAAAGGGTGTTATGAAAAAGCCACGTATCAATGCAATTTAGGTGTTAAATCACTTTTTTTTGTTTGTGCAACCCTAGCCACGCCTGCCCTGGCTTTGACTGACACACAGCCTGCACACAAAATGGTTTAATTTTTAATCAGATGTAACTCGCTTTAAAATATTTTCTCTCCTGCTCAGTAAATTGAATTACATTGAATTACATACAGAAGTCTCCTGCAGGGTCTAGCAAGCTAACAACAAACCAGGAGATAATAAATTCAAAATTAAACATAATTTGCAATAAAGAAAGGCTAAACACTAGATGACTCTTTACAAGAAGTTTTAGGAGGGCTGTGCAAGTCACATTTAAGTGTGACTAGGGCTGCCTAAAAAGTGATTTAACTCGGCTCATAAAAAATGTCAACATGGTATAAACTGATGAGGTACACTTCGCACATTTTTTTAAAATTCAGTGGGCTGAAATGTTGCATCGAGGGCCTTAACTGGTGAGAGTGTAGGGGAATATACACCCGTCTATGTGTGCCAGCGCGAGTACTTTGGAGACATCTAGCGTGTGGGGCGTGTAGCGTCCGGTATGCCTTTCCCTGTGTAGGTCAAATCCCACCCGATCCCTGATATCTGTGTAAGGATGATGCTCCATGTGGGGTCCAGGACTAGAGCCGCTTTTGGTGTGTGGGGCGCTGTGACGTTCCCCTTAGTGGCTCCCTATGTGGTTTTGGTCCATTTCTGTTATACCTTCTTTTAGGAGCTGCATAATTTTTATGAGCCATGTTCACATATATGCGGTATTACCAACATGTTTGTTTTTTCCACCGCACGCAAAAATAAAGATTTACAAAAAAAAAAAAAAGTGATTTAACTCCTAAATGGCAGAGGATTGAGCAGTGAGACTGCAGGGGCATGTTCTATACACCAAAACTCTTCATTAAGCTAAAGTTGTTTTGGTGAGTATATTGTCCCTTTAATGTTATACTAATTGTTTTGTGTATATTATTATCATTTTATTCCATAGCGCTGTACAATATAGAAAATATATCTAAACCGATACAATGTGCATGGTTACGATATATACCTAATAAACACATAAAATGAAGAGCTAAGTGCAAATACTGCCTATGTATCCAATTATGGAGTATATACTACCTTAGCTTAACATAATCGTATACCATCAAGGTAGAAATACTCTGATGGAAAAAAAGTAATTGGACCCACATTTATTTTTATTTTGCAGGCCCAAGCATTGCCTGAGAGGGTTTCTCTTATATAATACAGACATTTATTTCAATGACTTAAATATAAAGTGTCTCTTCTTCACTTTTAGCACAACCTAATTGATAACTAAAAGTAAACTAGAGATTGTACATTTAAAAAATAAAATAAATTAGTTTAATTTCATGTATATGTTTTGGCAAATGCTATGCATGACACATGGATGCGTGCAGCACTGCTGGAGAAACTGTTTCAATCTACTAAACTGGTTCATGGATTGCATGATAAAACTTACAAGGACAGTTAAATTATCTTAACATGTATAGCTTGGAGGAAAGACGAGACAGGGGGGATGTGATAGAAACATTTAAATACATAAAGGGAATCAACACAGTGAAGGAGGAGACTATATTTAAAAGAAGAAAAACTACCACAACAAGAGGACATAGCCTTAAATTAGAGCGGCAAAGGTTTAAAAATAATATCAGGAAGTATTACTTTACTGAGAGGGTAGTGGATGCATGAAACAGCCTTCCAGCTGAAGTGGTTGAGGTTAACACAGTGAAGGTGTTTAAGCATGCGTGGGGTAGGCATAAGGCTATCCTAGACTTAAGATAAGACCAAGGACTAATGAAAGTATTTAGAAAATTGTGCAGACTAGATGGGCCGAATGGTTCTTATCTGCCGTCACAGTCTATGTTTCTATGTGAGTGTGCGTGTGTAAATTTGTCTGTCAGTTATCTGTCTGCGACACTGCAGCAGGACTTGGTAAGCTTTTTACTGAATTCACCTCTGTTATTCATACAAATTATATCAATGGTGTTTATTAGAGTGAAGGAACAAAAAAACACCACTTCTCTGGAGATGAGAATTTCTCTTTAAAAACTGATTTGTTTGTATTCAGATGTTCATATTTTATAGGGGTGTCAGAAGGTTTACAACCCGCCCAGTTTTCAATACATATAGTACTTCAGAAAACGTCCTGCTCATTTTAAAACCTCCATTTTAATTAGACGTTGTACACCACAGGCAGTCAACACACAAACAACTCTTCATATTGGGTATTTAGAATATTGTAAACAAATGGGGAGATGGGGCAGATTGCAAATTAGCAGTAGAATACAACCATTATGGTAGAACAGAATCTCACTATTCCAAACCTGGCAAATTGCACACAAGATTATTCACTTACATAATTATTCACTAAATCACTCAAATGCGAACTGTCAGGACTTAAAAGAGTTTTTAAAGTGGATCTTGAATTTTAGGCCCACAATAGCCGTACTGGCGAATTAAATGCCATCTACAATATTTCCAATCCAGTTATTTAACCCCTTAAGGACACATGACACGTGTGACATGTCATGATTCCCTTTTATTCCAGAAGTTTGGTCCTTAAGGGGTTAAATCTAAAATGTAAAATCCACTTGCTGACAATTCTCAATTCAGAGAATAACCCTGTCAGTGTTATTGAAAGCAGGAGACAAATAGCTACTTTACCATAAGAATTTAAACAACAATGTGACAAATTAAACATCTCCTTGTACCAGAGTTAAATGTCCCATACTACAGACACCATGTTCTAGACAGGGTCACTTCAAGGGATTTTCCATATTTTTCACTCATCCAAATATGTGAATCCCTCATATAACAGATTAAACATTTGGCATATTCATACTTTTTTCTTGAATACATGTTCTTTAACCTAATGGGTGATCTTACTTCCTGGTTTATTCAACTTTACTTTATTTGAACTATTTCATAACAAAACAATAAAACATAGCAATTCTATTTAAAAAAAAAAAATCAACGATAGTCTAACAGCTGTTAACCACAAATGGATGTATCTGCTCCCTGTCCATTGCTGGCTTTGCATGATGGGAATTGTGCTTAATAGAAGTTACTCTGTTGCATGTCATTTAGTATGGTACATACCTTGCACCTTGTCACAGAGTTCTGTCCTCTTCACATCCCCAGTCCTCTGTAATGTCTTCTAATGTGCAACCTGCTCTTCAACCTGGCTGTGTTTTGGGATACACCACAGAGAGACTAAGCAGTGTTTTTAGCATAAACACAAGCAGCAGACACAAAACAAAGACACAATAAAAGAATGTATATTAACTATTTCAAGACTGCTAGCACAACCCTTTCTTTTAACAATTCAGATGTAAATCAGATCTATAAATTTGAACTGAAATAAATATATTCACTCATTTTTTATTGTTTTTTTTATGGTTCTGTTAATTTAAGGGTTAAAATGAAATAGTTTCACAAAGACATTAATTTACTACTAAACAGTGAACAAGAGAGGAACTGAAAAATGTGTGTACATATATACCAGCAAACTGGTATACATTCTGCAGATTCAGTTTGACTTCAGCTGACATAAAAGTGTATGTATTAAATTGTGCGTGGTCAGGAATTCAAAATAATTCAAATTGAATTCTAAAAGATGTTTAGTCAAAATAGCTAGTTTGGAAAAATTGCTGTCAGCTATGTTTTCAGTTCTACTATCTTGGCCTGGCATTTTAAATTCACATTGAACTTCCCTCAACTCACACATTGGGGCTTATTCGCTAAACAGCGCACTACAGTGAACTGTAATCTGAATTGCAATATTTATAATAAAATAGCTATATAGATCAAATTCTAGGTTTTGTTATGGTTGCCTCCGTCCGTAAGGGGTTATTCCTACTTAAGTTTGATCTTAATGTTGTCATAATTTATTTTATATACATAAAATATATCTAAACCAATACAAAGTGCATGGTTAATATATCTAATCAAATACAGATAAAAATGAAGAGTTAAGTTCAAACACTGTCTATGTATCCAATGATGTAGTATCTACCACCTTAGCTTAAAGGGATTATGTAGTGTAAGGAATACGAATCTGTAACCCTTACATTATATAGCCCTCCCATGCTGCAGCTAAAGGGTTAAAAAAAATGTATTCACTTCCGATTCCAGTGCCGATGTCCCTCGACCCTTTGTTGGCACTTCGCCTCCTCCGACGTCATCCAACTAATTTTTTTTTAGGTATTTTTTCGGCTATATTCGGGATATTTTTTCAAATCAGCTATATTAGCTTGAGTTTTGCAACTCTGTTTCCAATTTGCTACAATTTGAAATCTAGTGAACAAGCTCCTTAGTGAATAGCTCTGACAGTGAATAAATCCCTAATGAATGCTTATACTGTATTTTGAGTGAAAAAAGTCTGTTTGTATGTACAGTTGGTAAAAGAGGATTATTTACTGTAAACAGCTAAGATTTTGGTTATTATGTACACACGCAAATGTTCTGTATGGTAAAAGCAGCTTCATACCATCTAGTGCTACTAACGAGCTTCAGTATGACTTTGGGGATTGTGTTACAGTACCGTATGTGCATTAGCCATTAAAAGGACAATAATGCACTTTATTTCTTCTTTTTTTTTTTTGTTCTACATTCATATTTAATTTGATTTTCTCACATTTGTAAGTTTTTTTCCCCTCATTGTTAGAATTAAATCTGGCAGAGTTTGTTTAACCCCTTCCAGACCAAGGCACACCAGGACTGACACAATAACAAGGTATCTAAATGCTACTGGTCATGGTGGGGTTAATAACTAAATTGTCATTTTAAAGATGTTTCAGGTAATCTGTAAACTTTCAAAGTAATTTATAAAATGTCTAAATAAGTCTATGCTATATAAAGGGAAAATATTGACATATATATAAATTGGTATATATATAAAATTATCAAATAAATAGATTTTCTCACCCATCCTGGGTGGTATGTTTATTCATAATCTTCGGGGCCTCTACCAGAGGCCTGGGAGTCTGAGGGTTCTGCGCAGTATCTTAGCTGTTCCTAGAACTGCATTCTTCAGGACAGCGATCTTAGATGTCACACCTGGAATCTGTTGAAGCCACTCCCGCAACTTGGGAGTCACAGCCCCGAGTGCTCCTATCACAACTTGTACTTTTCAACTACTCTTGGTGGTATCTCCCATCTGGATTTAGGAATTAGGCAGGTCATATTCTGTACAGATATTTCTGTATATAATCCCAGCAACTTGTAATTTTACTCAAAGTGTATTTTTATATTAATATATGTATATATTAATAAAATAAATACACTTAGTATGACATTATATATAAGGTACATATAAATATACATATTAGATATAGATATAGTATATATGCATATATTTCCATATATATACACACACATATATATATATATATATATATATATATATATATATATATATTATTATTATTATTATTTTATTTATTTATTTTAAATGTATTAACTTAAATTTTTTGTATTTTAAAACTTTTGAAAAACTTTTTTCACTAACAGGGGGACTGCCTGTCAGTTCAGGCATTCCCCCTGCAGACAGCACTATGGACGCCTATTGCGGCCATGTGAGCGCTCTTTCAGAGCGCTCACATGGCCCGTGGGGTCCTAATTTGCCGAGGGGGGACTGTCTGAGCTGTCAGACAGTGACCCCAGACGGAGAGGAAGACCGATCGGGGGAACGGCGGCAATCAGGTAAGTAATTAGGAATACCTTGAACGTACTAGGTACATCCGAGGTCTTGGGGACCTTACTTATATATGTGTATATATATATATATATATATATATATATATTATTTTTTTTTTTTACTGTTTTATCTTCACTGACTGCCTCAACCCCTCAATACACTCAGCACACAGGCAGAGCATCGGAAGCCTGACTGATGGCTTCCGATGCTCTGCTACACTGCCAATGATGTAGTTCACCAATGATGCCAATCACTTAATTTATGCCAATGATGTAGTTAGAAGATCTGTTGCTTGAGTTGTACTTTAAACAGTATATATTAGAGAATCTTTTACTAACTCAATACTTCATAATGTATAAGATGTTAAATTAAAACCATGAATAATTATTTACTATATTATGTTATGCTTCACTTCACTGTTTTAAAGGAATAATCTAATGTAGTGGTTATGATTCCAGGAGTGCCCTGTCTCTGTCCCATGGTAAGTAGTCAAACTGTTTTAGTACGATTTGACAACTTACAGTTCCTCCTCTGTGCCCAGGACCTCAGCCTCTGCTTCCAGCTTACTCCCAATTAGGTCTACACAGCTCAGCCGGGCAATGCAGGACCATGCTCATTGGCTGAGAGAATCAACTAAGAGACTGTTAGGATATAGTCTCTCTACCGACTTTGGATACTTGTAACCACTTTCTATGAGACTGTCTGTCTTGCTAATTTATTTTTAGGGCTGGTTTGTTTGAAACATGTTTAGCATTACACCTAGACAATTTTTTAACACTGGTATAATTTTAGTTTTTTTGGTAACTTTTCCTTTTTCTCACTCAGTACTGTTGGCTATTGTTAAATACTAAGTTCAGTACATGTGAACTGATCACTGGTGTTAGTTTTTATCTGTTCGTTGTTTACCTCAGAAGGCAAACATCATCTAACAGGAATTTGATTACCCTATATTGCAACACTACGTACTTGTGAAATCTGGTGGGGGGGGGGGGGGTGGGGGGAGGAGTAAATATGTGTAATGTGGAAATCCACATTGCTGTAATATTTAAATACACTTAAAAGTGCACTCCTGAAAACTCCTGAATAACTTCAACTTGCTGGAGAAAAATGTAAGTAAAATGCATTTTAGGTTTGAGGGTCCCTGGCATCTAGTGTGTTAGAGGGGCACTCCAAATAGAAATGCTGAATGCCTATTGGTTTTATTGGTTTCCATGGTGATTGCCCAGTTTTTACTATTTTAGGCCACTTTTTACAACAGGACAATTTGATAAATCTGCTGCACTAAACATAACAGGTGTAAGAGAACAAACGGGTTATAGCCATGGCTTCCTGTAATTATAATGGAAAACTGGGCAATAAACTACTTCTGGGGCCTTCAGATACTGTGTACATCCTTGTATGCTAACCGCAATCATACTCTAAGATAATCAATAACTCTCCTTTCCAGACAGTACTTCCTTATCACATATTGTCTAATATACCCCATTCGAATCAACCCCTCAATAATCCCATTCTATTCTCAGACCACCAACATTTAACTTGCATCCATCTACCTTCTCAGGACCTATTTTATTTTAATTATTCCCTTTCAGAACCCTGTCATATAAATCTACTCTAAATTTATAAACTCTTCTAGAATTACTTTTAACAAGAACACAATCTAAATATTACACAGTGGGTTCCTGATCATGTCATGTCCCATAAGCCAACATACAAAATGGACCTATATTTGTAACACCTGACCTACATGTTCGACACATTTTTTTAGTTCAGTAGTTACAATAATAGGTGACATAGACTGATCAGTTACAGCATTAAAACCACTGGCAGGTGAAGTGAATAACAATGATTATATCGTTGCAATGGAAAAATGGGCAAAGGAAAAGATCTGAGTGACTTTGACATGGCCAAATAATGGGTCAGAGTACATCCAAAATGCCAAGTCTTGTGAATTTTTCTTAGCATGCAGTAGTTAGTATCTACCAAAAGTAGTGCAAGGAAGGAAGGACAACTGGTAAACCGGTGTCCAAGGCTCATTAATGCATGTGGGGAGGAAATACTAGCCTGTCTAGCCCAATCACACAGATTAGCTCAAATTGCAGAAAAACTTAATGCTGGCCATGATAGAATGGTGTCAGAACACACATAGTGCATGGCAGTTTGGTTGCACATGGGTCTGCGTATGTCAGAGTGCCCATGTCCCCCTGAAAATGCCTTAAATGAGGATGTGAGGATCAGACCTAGACCATAAAGCAATGGAAGAAGGTTGCCTTGACTGATGAATCACATTTTCTTTTAGAACAGTTGAATTGCCAGGTAAGTGTTAATTGTTTATCTGAGGAAGAGATTGCAGCAGGATGCATTATGGGAAGAGGGTAGGCCAGCGGAGGTAGTGTTATGTTTTGGTAAATGTTCTGCTGGGAAACCTTGGGTGCTGGGTCTTTCATGTGGTTGTTACTGTGACATACATAGCCTACATAGAGATTGTTGCAGACCATATACACACCTTCAGGGCAATGGTGTTACATGTTGGCTTCTTTCAATAGGATAATGCACCCTGCCACACTGCAAAAATTGTTCAGGAACATTTTGAGAAACATGACACAAAGTTACATGGCCTCTAAATTCCCCAGATCTTAATCTGGTTGAGCAGTTGTGGGATCTTCTGAAACTACAAAGAAATCTGATCCATGGAGGCCCCACTTTGCAACTTGCAGGGCTGAAAGGATCTGCTGCTAATATCTTGGTGTCAGATACCACAGGACATGCCTTGATGTATCAGTGCTGTTCTGGCAGCACCGGGGAGACCTACACGATATTAGGCAGGTGGTTTCAATGTTGTGGCTGATCAGTGTATATGTCATTAACCTATTGTGTTCCAAGTCTGCCTTTATTTCTATGTGTGTATCATTAGGTATATTCAAATTGAACATTTAGGGCAGTGTTTCAGTCCTCAAGGCACACCTACCAGTCCAGGATTTAAGGATTACCCAGTTTTGTCTAAGGTGTTTTTAGAAAAAAAAGAAAAAACACCTTAGACAAAACTGGGTAATCCTTAAATCCTGGACTGGTAGGTGTGCCTTGAGGACTGTGTTGGGAAACACTGATTTAGGGTATTGTATACATATACATTCATTGCGTTATCGATTTTGGTATGTTATTATAACCATGCCTATGTCTCCTTTAGTTACTGTCAGACCTTCCGGCATCCGTACTCCGGGGACTTCCGGGTAGACGGAGCGCGGCCACTCCCCCTCCTCTGACGCGGTCACTCCCAGGATACAAAGGGAGACCGCGGCAACACCTCAGTGCTGGATCAATTTGAAAGCCTCCCGCGAAAACTTCAAGCTAAGTGTATCTATGTTTACCTCTACTGTGTATCGGACCCGGACTGTTTATCGTTTACCTGCCTTCTCCTCTCCTCGACCACGGACTTGCCTTTGGATACTCTTTTGTTTGCAGCAACCTTACTCCTCTCTGAGAAACATCTCTCATCAAACCGGATTACCACCCCTACAAAGCTAAGTAGAGCTCATCTGCCTAAACAGGAGTATTGTTATCCTACATCTCTGCTTACCTTCTTTTGCTTCACCCTAACTAATTGTTCTGCTGCCATTTAACAATTCTACATTGGAATCTCATCTCTGTTCAGACTAACAATTGCCTCACCCAAAATCTTCTCTGCAAATCCTGCTGCTGCTTAATTTTCTGACAAGGAATTAAAGAGACAGCTCAACTTGAATTTTACTTTATTTCAATTATAACAATTTAATAAACAATTTCAGTTATCTACAGTTGTGATCCATATTGTCAATAAGTGACCATTACAGATTGATCCAGCCCTCTTAATGGATCCAGTAGATCTCACTTCTGAAATCACAAGATTGAACCAAAGAGTGGATACGCTTACTCAAGGCATGCAAGACCTACAGGTCACCAATGAACGAATCCTTACTTATGTAAGGGACTTACAAACACACACTCCTCATACCGTTACACACTCGGCTAGTGATCCTGCTGTTTCCAACCCCGAAAAGTTTTCTGGAGACAGGTCCCAATACCGAGAATTTATCAATTCTTGCAAATTGTTGATTGCCTTGAAACCTAGATCATATCCCACCGAAAGATCTAAGGTTTGTTCTGTTATTTCATTTTTAAGAGGCGAACCCATGGCCTGGGCTCATTCCTTCCTGGAGAATGATGACCCCATATTGGATTCCCTGGATGAATTCTTCGAAGCCATGTCTCTCCTTTACGAGGACCCTAATAAACAAGCAACTGCAGACTTAACCATTAGAACACTGCAGCAAAGAAACAGGCCTGTCAAAGATTATATTGCTGAATTCAAACGATGGGCACCAGAAACTCAGTGGAATGACATAACTCTACGTAACCAGTTCCGTATTGGGTTATCTGAAGCTGTCAAGGATGAGCTCTCCAGGACAGAACTACCTACTACACTGAATACTCTTATCCAATTGTCAATCAGCATTGACAGACGACTTAGGGAAAGAAAAGCTGAGAAGTCACTCACTAGCTCCCTATGGAAAAAACCCTTCACTTCTTCACGAGCACCAGAGAAACCTGTAACTCCCACAGAACCTATGGAAATAGGGGTTTTGAGAAGTCCTCTTACTCCAGAAGAGAGAACCAGAAGAAGACAAATGAACCTCTGCATGTACTGTGCTTCACAAGAACATGTGGTCCCAGAATGTCCTCTATTGAAACGTCCTAGAGGCGGTAAGCATGGTTCTACTACGAATGTAATGAGTGTACTTCCTCCTAAAACTACCTCTCATCTCTCCTCTGTTTCTCTCATATTACAGTGGGACAAAGAAAGGATTACCACTGATGCCATTATCGATTCCGGTGCTAATGGGGTTTTCCTGGACTCATCCTTTGTTACAAAAAATAAAATTCCTTGTGTTCAAAAACGTAATTCCGTCTCTGTCAGAGTTATTGATGGCTCCTTAATATCCTCGGGGCCCATTCATTCTGAAACTATCCCTTTAAGAACTACTACTAATCATATCCATTCTGAATTTCTTGTTTTTGATGTTATAAATTCTCCTCTTTATCCAATTATATTAGGAATCGACTGGTTGCGGACTCACAACCCATATATTACATGGGCTCCTTTCTCTCTCACCTTTAACTCTGCATATTGTAAGGGAACATGTCTACAACACATCCCCATTCTACAAGTTACTGAAGAAACCCCCATACCTTCCATCTATTCTGAGTTCGCCGATGTATTCAGTAAAAAGGAAGCGGAGACACTTCCTCCTCATCGACCTTATGATTGTCCGATTGACCTTGTTCCTGGTGCTCCTATCCCTTTTGGACACATTTACCCTCTCTCTGAATCAGAGTTAAAAACCCTCAAAGAATACCTGGATGAGAACCTCCGTAAAGGGTTCATTAGACCTTCCTGTTCACCAGCCGCTTCCAGCATGTTTTTCGTAAGGAACAAGGATCAGACTATACGCCCAATCATCGACTACAGGTCATTAAATAAAATAACTATCAAGAATCGTTACCCTCTTCCCCTGATCAATGAGTTGATCGAAAGATTAAGAACAGCTACCATCTACACTAAACTTGACCTTCGTCGGGGCATATAACCTTGTTAGAATCAAGGCCAATGATGAATGGAAAACGGCGTTCAGGACCCGATATGGCCTTTACGAATATCTTGTCATGCCCTTCGGGCTCTGTAACGCCCCTGCAACCTTTCAGCATTTCATAAACGATATCTTCAGAGATCTCCTAGATGTTTGTGTCATCATCTACTTAGATGATATTCTCATCTACTCCAACAACCTTGAGGAACACAGAAAACATGTGAGATGGGTATTATCCAGATTAAGAACACACAAATTATATGCAAAACCAGAAAAATGTATTTTTGAAGTCAATGAAATCACTTTTTTGGGATACGTTATCTCCCCTCATTCCATAAGTATGGATACCTCAAAAATAGATTGTATTGTCAATTGGTCTACTCCTGCTAATATTAAGGACTTACAACGTTTTTTGGGATTTGCCAACTTCTACAGGAAGTTCATTAAAAATTACTCCAATGTAGCTCATCCGCTTAACCTGCTCAATAGCAGTAAACGTTCCTTTGCTTGGAATGAAGAGGCTCAAGCAGCCTTTGATGAATTAAAACGGAGATTTACAAGTGCTCCCATTCTCCAACTCCCTAATCCTGATTTTCTCTACGTCATGGAAACAGATGCTTCTGACGCAGCTATCGGGGCTGTCCTTTCTCAGCAACGATCGCCTCAAGATCCTCTCCATCCAGTGGCTTTTTTCTCACGATCTATGTCTCCTGCTGAACGAAATTACCCTATAGGAGAAAAAGAATTGTTAAGTATTAAAGCAGCATTCGAAAACTGGCGACACATACTTGAAGACTCACGCACTCCTGTAATTGTTTACACTGACCACAGGAACCTTGAATATCTTCATTCGAACAAAACTCTCTCTGCCAGACAAGTAAGATGGAATCTTTTCTTTGCCCGATTCAATTTTCAAATTATTTACAGACCTGGATCCAGAAACAAAAAAGCAGATGCTCTGTCCAGAATTCAACAAGATCTTCCTGTGACTGGAACTCCCCCACCTAAAATCATAGGTATCATTTCGTCATTAATAGATGATATTAAACATCTTAAAGAAGAAGATCTTGAGCTTCCCAAACAAAAGAAACTATCAAAAAAGGACGGTCTCTACTACTTCAAAAACAGGTTATACATTCCTCCCTTGTTTAGGAATAAAATTCTCACCTTAATACATGATTCCCCTCTGGCTGGTCATCCTGGTACAAGGAAAACACTGGAGCTGTCTAAAAGATATTACTGGTGGCCTCGCCAGGACAGAACCATAGAATCTTATGTCAAAACCTGTCCAACCTGTCTGAGATCAAAATCTGACCATCATCCACCATTCGGTCAACTATTAAGCCTACCGATCCCAGAAAGACCTTGGCAGTCCATTTCAATGGATTTCTTGGTGGAACTCCCTCCTTCGCAACATCATAACACCATTCTAGTAGTGGTAGACCGTTTCACCAAAATGTCTCATTTTATTCCTTTAAGGAAATTACCCTCTTCATCTGAGCTTGCAAAAATATTCATCGACAACATAGTGAAACTCCATGGACTTCCTGAGGAAATCATTTCAGACAGGGGAACACAGTTCACCTCCAAGTTCTGGAATGAGATGTGTTCCTCTCTCAGTATTCAACGTAAATTGTCTTCAGCCTATCATCCCCAAACCAACGGACAAACAGAGAGAGTTAACCAGTGTGTTGAACAATACTTGAGGTGTTATTGCTCTCACTTACAAGATGATTGGATCACATGGTTACCAATGGCAGAATTCTCATATAACAACTCTGTACACGCTAGCAGTAAAATGACTCCATTCTTTTCAAATTACGGATTCCATCCCTCTTCGATTCCTGATCAGGGACTCCCTTCTTCTAATCCATACGTTTCCAACCACAACGCTTTCATGTCTGCCCTCTTCCTCAAGTTGCGTGATAACCTCAAAAATGCATCATCTGCTCAGAAAAAGTTTTTCGATACTGGCAGACGACCTTCCCCTGCTTACAACGTTGGTGATCTCGTATGGCTCTCTTCAAAGAACATTGTCACAAACCGTCCCTCAAAGAAACTGAGTTCTCTCTTCCTTGGCCCTTTTCGTATATTGTCTCTTATCAACGAAAACGTGGTCAGATTGAAACTTCCACCTACCATGAAACTTCATCCTGTCTTCCATGTGTCTCTGCTTAAACCACACCGCTCCGACCCTTTTCTAAGGGATGCTCTTACCACTCCTGATCCCCTTCTGGTACAAGGTGAGGAAGAATACGAGGTCCAGAGGATCCTGGATTCGCGAATCCATCGTGGTTCCTTACAGTATCTTATCCGGTGGAAAGGCTACGGAGTTGACGAGGATTCCTGGGTGTCGTCCTCCGCGGTGCATGCTCGTCGACTCATCAACGCGTTCCATGCTCGCTACCCTTCCAGACCTCGTTGACAGCATCCGGTGGCTGCTTCTTATGGGGGGGGTTCTGTCAGACCTTCCGGCATCCGTACTCCGGGGACTTCCGGGTAGACGGAGCGCGGCCACTCCCCCTCCTCTGACGCGGTCACTCCCAGGATACAAAGGGAGACCGCGGCAACACCTCAGTGCTGGATCAATTTGAAAGCCTCCCGCGAAAACTTCAAGCTAAGTGTATCTATGTTTACCTCTACTGTGTATCGGACCCGGACTGTTTATCGTTTACCTGCCTTCTCCTCTCCTCGACCACGGACTTGCCTTTGGATACTCTTTTGTTTGCAGCAACCTTACTCCTCTCTGAGAAACATCTCTCATCAAACCGGATTACCACCCCTACAAAGCTAAGTAGAGCTCATCTGCCTAAACAGGAGTATTGTTATCCTACATCTCTGCTTACCTTCTTTTGCTTCACCCTAACTAATTGTTCTGCTGCCATTTAACAATTCTACATTGGAATCTCATCTCTGTTCAGACTAACAATTGCCTCACCCAAAATCTTCTCTGCAAATCCTGCTGCTGCTTAATTTTCTGACAAGGAATTAAAGAGACAGCTCAACTTGAATTTTACTTTATTTCAATTATAACAATTTAATAAACAATTTCAGTTATCTACAGTTGTGATCCATATTGTCAATAAGTGACCATTACAGTTACAGAGTTACATAGCTGAAAAGAGACTTGCGTCCATCAAGTTCAGCCTTCTTCACATATGCTTTTGCTGTTGATCCAAAAGAAGGCAAAAAACCCAGTCTGAAGCGCTTCCAATTTTGCAACAAACTAGGAAAAAATTCCTTCTTGAGCCCAAAAAAGCAGTCAGATGTCTCCTTGGATCAAGCAGCCCACTAATTAGAAATTGTATCCCTATATGTTATGTTTTTGCAAGTATTTATCCAATTGCAATTTAAACATCTGTATAGACTCTGACAAAACCACCTCTTCCGGCAATGAATTCCATATCCTTATTGCTCTATCCTTATTGCTCTTACTGTAAAAAAACCTTTTCTTTGCCTTAGATGAAATCTCCTTTCTTCAAGCCTAAAGGTGTGCTCTCGTGTCCTATGTATAGCCCTGTTTAGGAATAGATTTCCAGATAATGGTTTGTACTGGCCCCGAATATATTTGTATAATGTTATCATATCCCCTCTAAGGCGCCGTTTTTCCAAACTGAAGAGATTAAAATTTTTTAACCTTTCTTCATAACTAAAATGCTCCATTCCTTTTTATCAATTTTGTAGCTCGTCTCTGCACTTTTTCTAGTGCCATGATATCCTTCTTTAGAACAGGTGCCCAAAATTGCACAGCATATTCAAGGTGTGGTCTTACCAGCGATTTATAAAGAGGCAAAATTATATTTTCATCTTGAGAATTTATGCCCCTATTTATACATGACAAAACCTTACTTGCCTTAGCAACTGCAGATTGACATTGCATATTGCTACCTAATTTGTTGTCTATAACAATTCCCAAATCCTTCTCGTGTGTGGTTATCCCTAGTTCACTACCATTTAGGGTGTAAATTGCTTGTGCATTCTTAACCCCGAAGTGCATAACTTTGCATTTTTCTACGTTAAATTTCATCTGCTATTTTAGTGCCCAGTCCCCCAATCTATCCAAATCCCTCTGCAGCAAGGCATTATCCTGCTCACATTTTATTACTTTACAAAGTTTTGTGTCATCTGCAAACACTGATACATGGCTTTCAATGCCCATTTCAAGATCATTTATAAATATGTTAAATAGAAGCGGTCCCAAAACAGAACCCTGAGGGACACCACTTACCACTTTTGTCCAGCTTGAAAATTTACAATTTATGACAACTCGCTGTACTCTATCCTTAAGCCAATGTTCTACCCAAGAACAAGAATATTCATCTAGACCAATTTCTTTTAGTTTGAAGACTAACCTATTGTGAGGAACCGTATCAAATGCCTTGGCAAAATCCAAGTAGATCACATCCACTGCAACACCCTGATCTATATTTCTACTTACTTCTTTGTAGAATGCAATTAGGTTAGTTTGACATGACCTATGTTTCACAAAACCATGCTGATTATTGCTAATAACACAGTTCTTCCCAATGAATTCCTGAATATTATCCCTTAATAGCCGTTCAAATACTTTCCCAGTCACAGAAGTTAAGCTCACAGGTCTATAATTTCCAGGCAAGGATTTTCAACCCTTTATAAATATAGGAACAACATCTGCCTTCCTCCAATCCTCCGGTACAATACCTGAAACAAAAGAATCTTGAAAAATTAAATACAGAGTGTAACGGAACCGCTGGCACCCCGACAGGGTACCTTCCGCTGCTCCTAGTGCTTTCCAAGGAATCCAAGCACTCCACCAGACACCATAACCACTGTAGACTCCCACGAACCGCCGCAGCTTGGTTGGGGTCTCGCCACGCTACCCACTCTGGACCCAAGACCAGGGTCTAGCTTCCAGTAGATGGACCTCTCCAAATTCCAGAGAGCAGGCACAGGAACAGCTCTTAGCAGAGCTCAGTGATAATACCCTGGGGAGTATAGTGATTATAGCAATCCCCAGAGTGTAGTTCTCCAATCCCCCAAACATGAGCCGAAACTTCATGAAGGTACAAGATGATCTGAGGTGCTAGCACACCCAGTCTGCTTTTATTTCCATCTTACACATATAAGACCGCCCACAGGGGAGGGGTAAAATAGCCAATAGCATAACGGTTGCAACACACAGGTTCCCTCCCCTCAGATAACCAGTTAACATAATTATTACAGCCAGGGGAAATACAGTTTTTATACATGTGCTATAACTTTAAAACCATACATGCAACATAACAATTACATATTTGGAATCAGCACACTTTAAACATAAACACTTCCAAAAATCAGACAAATCCCTCCAGTGGATCAAAAGTTAGGTGGAAGTCCTTTATGACCGACCGCAAGCACAATTTCCTGCCCAAAACAGTTCCATAGATTTGGGCTGTGCGGTCGATCAATTTCATGCAGAAAAACGACTAAGTCCCATTTCGAACGGGACTTAGTCTCTGGAGCTGAAAAACGTAGTGTAGGAGACGGTAAGGGTCAGCGGTGTTCGGTAAAATGTGTAGCCGATTTCAGTTCCACAGAATCTTTAGCATACAATGCTGACCGCGTTCGACTGAACAAAGTTGACCGGCGCCACGTGTTCGTTTGCACGAACTGCGGCCACCCAGTGGTTGGCAATTAACCTGCAGTAACCTCACAGCCTGGGAGGTAAATTGCCTGCACACTTTAACTTCTGGGTGGTCTGCCTGTGTGGTACTTGGTTCAGTAAGCCCTATTTACTGAACCAAGAGGGAGAAAGCCAGGGGCAAGTTATTTTACAGGTCTGGGGACATAGTCTTAAAGGAGCATTGTTCACCAAAGTTACAAGATGTCCCCAGACGGTTCTTAAAGGGCCATACACACCGAATTAAAAAAACATACGTTTTCAGGGGCCATAGTCTTAAAGGATATTGTTACCCAAAGTCTCAATATGTCCCCAGACAGTTCTTAAAGGGCCAGCGGCAATACAATAAAATACCATTCACTGTGCTTAAAGGGCCAGCAGTCGCACAATAAAATACAATATGCCCCAAATAACCCAGGGGCCATAGTCAGCAGGTAGGAGGCGGGCAAACAGGCTTCTCCAGGGCCCAGTGGCGAGGTTGGTTTCACCACACAGAGGTTCACTTATTTCCCCACTTAGCTCCTTAAGTACTCGTGGGTGGATACCGTCAGGCCCCGGAGCTTTATTTACATAAATTTTCTTTAATAGCTGTAGCACCTTGTCTCAAG
Source organism: Pelobates fuscus (assembly GCF_036172605.1). Classification (NCBI taxonomy): domain Eukaryota; kingdom Metazoa; phylum Chordata; class Amphibia; order Anura; family Pelobatidae; genus Pelobates; species Pelobates fuscus. The sequence continues at coordinate 336,517,805 of NC_086319.1, forward strand.
TTATCCAATCACAAGTTATCTGCAAGTTTGTTGCAGCAATCATATGCATATCTCTTGCCATAGGATCCTCATTAATATTTACCGAAGAAAAATAGTTATTTAAAATGTCTGCCTTTTCCTGGTCTTCATTGACTAACAGACCCATCTCTGTTTTCAGTGTACCTACACTTTCATTTTTTTGTTTTTTTAGAATTAATGTACTTGAAAAAATGTTTGGGGTTGGTTTTGCATTCTTTGGCTATCAATTTCTCATTTTCTAGTTTAGCCACTTTAATTGCCTTTTTGCAAGTATTATTGGCTTCCTTATATCTTATATAGGATGCATCTGATTGGTCCGATTTAAATACTTTAAAAGCCCTTTTCTTATTTTGAATCTCTTGTTTTACTTCTCTACTAAGCCACATTGGTTTTAATTTGTTTCTTTTATATTTATTACCCAATGGTACATCTTGTGAAATGTACCTTTCTAATATTTACTTTACTAGATTATTGAAGAATAGTTTCTATGTGTTTGGTGATGTTACTTTCATTTTTCATGCTTCTCTCCTACATGCACAATATACAGTTAATATATGTATATGTTTTATAATGCAAACATCTAATTGTAGGCCCTATTTACTAATAGGCTCGATAATAACACTGATCTTGAAATGAGTCACTGGCGGGGCTTTCACACGTGTATGAATCCACTATATAAATAATATATTTAAAAAAAAATGCTAACCCAGCGTTTCCCAAACTTTGTGCCGCAGTGCCCTGGTGCGCAGCGACGGGCACACAGGGGCACCACAAGATATTTCCCCGGTGCTATGATCATTTGATCCTAGCACTGGGAACTGGGCTCTCCCCTGTTGGATCTGCAGGACCGGAGGACAGATCAGAGATCTCCCTCTCCGGCCCACTCACAGTATAATGTTGGCAGCTGGCAGGGGAGGGAGGGAGAGAGGACCCGGGGGAGCTCTAACCTACAGCTCCGCTTGGTTCTCCTCTCGTGAGCTCGGAGTGTTGCCACGGTTACCACAGCAATGCTTTGAATCTCACGAGAGTGAACTCTAGCAGCTCCTGAGGCTGCTAGAGTTCACTCTCACCAGGGATTAGTACTGTCCCTCCTCCCAGGCAGAGGTAAGCAGGGAGGGGGGCATCACAATTATTATTTTTAAATATTATTATTATTATTATTATTGCCATTCATATAGCGCCAACAGAGCCTTACAATAGTATGAGAGGGGGGTTAGGACAATTACAAGAAAACTAACAGGAACGATAGGTTGAAGAGGACCCTGCTTAATCTAGTTTACAATCTATAAGAGGTGGAGTACAGAACACATTAGGACAGGAAACAGCAATCAAATAAGATGGGAGTGAAGCAGAACTGAAGGAGAGAGTAGAGTTCTGCCTTTTAAGAGACAGCAAGAGACAGGTATGTAAGGTTTTAGAGGTTATTCTGGGAGGCCATAAGCTTTCCTAAAGAGATGGGTTTTAACCCCTTAAGGACACATGACATGTGTGACATGTCATGATTCAATTTTATTCCAGAAGTTTGGTCCTTAAGGGGTTAAGGCATTTCTTAAACGATTGAAGACTAGGGGAGAGTCTGATGGAGGTAGGCAGACTATTCCATAGGAAGGGAGCCGCCCGCGAGAAGTCCTGCAAGCGTGAGTTGGCCGTAAGGGTGCGAGCAGCGGACAGGAGAAGGTCACGGGCAGAGCGGAGAGACCGAGAAGGGGCATACCTATGGTTCTGTGAAGAGATATAAGATGGGCTAGAATTGTTCAGTGCTTTATAGGTATGGATTAGCACTTTGAATTGACTCCTATAGGATACAGGAAGCCAATGTAAGGACTGACAGAGGAGTGAGGTGTAAGAGGACTGACTAGAGAGGAAAATTAGTCTGGCGGTAGCATTCATTACAGACTGTAGCGGGGCAATAAAACTTTTGGGAAGACCGATTAGGAGAGGGTTACAATAATCCATGGAAAAGTACTAGAGCGTGGACAAGCTCCTATGTTTTTAAGATGGAATCTAGAGGATTTGGCAATATACTGGATGTGAGGCTCAAAGGTGAGGCCAGAATTAAATATGACACCAAGACAGCGCGCTTGCAAGGGTACCACTAACTTGAAGGGAGAGCGAAAGAGGAGGATCAGTACTAGGAGGAGGGAAGACAAGTAGCTCAGTTTTAGAGAGATTTAGTTTCAGAAAGCGGGAGGGCATCCAGTCAGAGATGTAAGAAAGGCAAGCAGTGACACGTTGCAGGACGGCAGGGGAGAGGTTCGGGGGGGAGAGATATATATGGGTGTCATCAGCGTACAGGTGGTAGTGGAATCCATATAAGGGAATACGTTTGCCAAGAGAGGCCGTATAAAGAGAAAATAGAATGGGACCAAGGACAGAAGGAGACTTTCACCGAGAGACTTCAACTGAGACAGGACGAAGGGAGGAGGAATCATTAGAAAAGGAGACACTGAATGAGCATTGGGAGAGATAAGAGGAAAACTATAAGAGAACAGAGTCACAGAGACCAAATGATTGAAGAGTTTGAAGAAGGAGAGCATGATCAATGGAGTCGAAGGCAACACAGAGGTCAAGAAGAATTAGTATGGAGTAGTGGCCTTTGGAGTTAGCTGCGATTAGGTCGTTAGTAACTTTGATAAGAGCAGTCTCAATAGAATGGAGAGGGCAGAAGCCAGAATGGAGCGGGTCAAAGAGAGAGTTGGAATTGAGGAAGTGAGACATATGGATGAAGACAAGTCTTTCCCGAAGCTTTGAGGAAAAAGGGAGCAGGGATATGGGACTATAGTTAGAGGGGGAGGGGGAGTCAAGGGATTTTTTTTTCAGGATAGGTACTATAGTGGCATGTTTAAGGTCAGCAGGGACAACGCCAGAAGAGAGAGAGCAGTTGAAGATGTGTGCTGACAGCTGACAACTGATGAAAGCCAATAGAATTAATGTTCCTCCTGAGTTGAGGGGGGCTAAGGGGGTACTTGAGAAGGGGTTAGGCGGGTACTTGAGAGGAAACGATAAGAGGTGGTGATCAGAGAGAGGAAATGGAGTGTTGCAGATATTAGATAGTGTACATACATAAGAGAAAATTAGGTTGAGGGTATTGCCAGCTACATGGGTGGGAGAATTAGCCCACTGCGATAGCCCGAGGGAGGAAGTAATTGAAAGTAGCTTAGAGGCTGCTGAGGTCAATGGTGGGTTAATGGGAATATTGAAGTCCCCTAGAATTAGGGATGGAATATTAGAAGAGAGGAAGTTGGGTGGCCATGCAGCAAAGTGGTCAAGAAAGAGTAGAAGGAAACCAGGGGGGCAATAAATAATGGCAATGTTAGCAGAGAAGGGTTTGAAGAAGCAAATCAAATGAATATCAAACAGGGCCAGACTGGCCCACCGGGATTCCAGTAAACTTCCCGCAGGGGGAGCTGGCTGTTCTGTCTCTGCTACCCCGCCCTCGCGCACTACTTAATGAGACCGGGGCCGGAATATGACGTCATATTCCTGCCCCGGTTTCATTAAGCTGCGCACTGGGGACCAGAGACAGAACAGCCAGCTCCCCTTGCGGCCGCCAGCACAGCCAGCTCCCCCTGCGGCCGCCATCAGAGCTCCTCCTGCGGCCGTCAGCACACCCATCTGTCTGCCCACAGGTAGCAACAATTATGTGTGTCAGTCTGTCAGTGGGAGTGTATGTTTGTGTGTCTGTCTGTCATGGTGTGTGTGTGTCTGTATGTGTCATGGTGTGTGTGTCTGTGTCATGGTCTGTGTGTGTCTGTCATGGGGTGTCTGTGTGTCTGTCTGTCTGTCATGGTGTGTTTGTGTATGTCTGTGTCATGGTGTATGTATCTGTCTTTGTCATGGTCTGTGTGTGTCTGTCATGGTGTGTGTGTGTCTGTCTGTGTCATGGTGTGTGTCTGTCTGTGTCATGGTCTTTGTGTGTCTGTCATGGTGTGTGTGTCTGTCTGTCATGGTGTGTGTGTCTGTTTGTGTCATGGTGTGTGTCTGTCTGTGTCATGGTGTGTGTGTGTCTGTGTCATGGTGTGTGTGTGTGTGTGTCTGTGTCTGTCATGGTATATGTGTATGTCTGTCATGGTGTATGTGTGTGTCTGTGTGTGTCATGGTGTCTGTGTGTGTTTTTGAAAAATAGTGTTTTTACTCACCTTTTTTTTTCTCCCCACGTAGTGCTGGTCTTCCCTCCACTGGCCCTGCCTTTATGGCTGAGATCATCAAGATTGATGATCTCAGCCAATCCACACTGACACAGGAAGCACCTCTAGTGACCGTCTGAGTGTCTGTCACTAGAGGTGTCACTAGGAAGCAATGTAAACACTGCCTTTTCTCTGAAAAGTCAGTGTTTACATTGACAAGCCTGCAGGGACAGGCTATAGACACCAGAACCACTACATTAAGCTGTGTGTATGTGTGTGTGTGCGCCTGCTAGTGAGTGAGCTTGTTTGCATGTGTGTGTGTGCCTGCTAGTGAGTGAGCTTGTATTTTTATGTCAATGATCTTATGTATATCAGTGAGATTGTTTGTCTATGAGGCTGTGTATCAATGAGCTTGTGTGTGTCAGTGCGATTGTCTGTGTCTGCATGTGAGTATGCTTACTGTATAATTAAAAATTTTCCTCTGAAAGGACTAATATTTTATATTAGCAAAAGCAATATATATTTGAGATATATATATTACTCAATCATCTGGGGTGGCAAGACATAGCCTTACATATTACATGCAACAATATATGGTGCAATGACTTATGGGGCTGGCATAGAGTTTTTTTCCAGGGCTGCTTTGTATCCCCATTCTGGCCCTGATTTCAAATGATGGGAAAGAGAGGGAAAGGGGTGGGTAGAGGCTTGAAGGAGCAGTGAGGTGAGAGGAGAAACCCTACACCACCACCTTTACATTCAGAGTGTCTTGGGTTGTGGGCAGGGCTTGAGTCCTGCAAGAACGCGTGGGAATGGCATTCCTGCACTTTTTTACAGCAGGAACGCCGTTCCCGTTACTCCTGCAGGCACTCAGGGGGCAGCAAATGCTGCCCCAAATGCCCCCTGTGTTCCCCCTGTCATGGTGGTGCCCAAGAAGTGGCCAGATGGCCACCTGATGGACACCACCGGCTGGCGCCTGTCTCCCTGTCAGATGCGGCGAGGGAGCTGTGTTCTGTCTGCTCTGCTCCCTCGAGCGCCATTTGCGGAGTCGGAATATGTGTATATAATGTTATATACAGACACACACGTGGCGAGAGGGAGCATAGCTGGAAGAACACAGCTCCCTCGCCGCGTCTGACAGGCACCCGCCGCACTGAAGCCCCACTGGACCCAAGGGACAGGTCCATGCTAGCTCTCCAGGTAGGGAGGCTGGGTGGACATTTTTACATTTTAAAAAAATAATAATAATTTGTGTGTTTCTGTGAGTGTATGTGTGTGTGTCTGTGAGTGTATGTGTGTTGTGTGTGTGTTCATCTGTGAGTGTGTGTGTGTATGTGTGTGTCTGTGAGTGTGTGTGTCTCTGTGTGTGTGTGTCTGTGAGTGTGCGTCTGAGTATGTGTGTGTGTCTGTGAGTGCATGTGTGTGTGAGTGTGTGTGTTTGTGTGTGTGTCTGTGAGTTTATCTGTGTGTGTGTGTGTGTGTGTCTGTGTGTATGTCTGTGTATGTATGTATCTGTGTATCTCTGTGTGAGTGAATTAGTGTGTCGGTGAATGTTTGTCTATGAGTGTGTTTCTATGAGTGTGTATGAGTGTGTCTATGAGTGTGTATCTGTGAGTGTATGTGTGTGTCTGAGTGTGTGTGTGTACCTGTCAGTGTGTGTGCGCGCACGCGTTTATATATGCATACGAGTGTATATTATAATTTTTTTGGGGGGTGGGTGGATATTGGATGAGTTCCCACACTTTATTCCCCAGGACTTGACCCCTGGTTGTGGGTAAGTTGAAGACCATCAAAGGACAAATACACTGCAGGGGTAGCAGTGTCAGAAGGGGAGAGCCATGTTTGTGTTAAGGCTAGCATATCTAAGGAAAGAGAGATGAAGAGGTCGTGGACAGCAGCGGATTTTGTGATATTGCAAACAGAGTGTGCATTCCAGAGGGCAGTATTGAAGGAGGATTTAGAGGAAGAGTAACATGAGATGGGTATGAGATTGGTGTGGTTCCTTGAGTTAGTACGTGGTGGGTTTGCCGAGATGGAACCGGGGTTTGGAGAGACATCACCAGCTAAGTTTTGTAGGTAGGTATTTATATAGAGGATTTGGGAGGAGTTGGAAGAGATAGGCTGGGAAGATATATGTAGAGTGCATGGAATGAATAGAGAGGGGAGTAAAGTGGAAGTAATGAAGATGGTGTTGCCAGGGACAGGTGAGTAGAAGGATAGGAATATTTTAGTAATAAGAGAAATTAGTGTAAAAGTGAAAAATAGAAGGGAGAACATTATTTAGAGAAATTGTGTTTTGTTATATAGATATTATTATACACATGCACATATATAGTCATAGACATATATATACACATATACATATGAGTGTTTAAACCATGGTTAAGGATGCAGTTTGTTAATAGAGGGATTTGAGGTGAGGAGAGGTACAGTGACTTGCTTGGTGTGTTTTGAATACCTGCTGATCGGCTTAAAAAAAATAAACACACACACACTACAGCCCCTATCCCGGCAGACCCCAGGTAAATTGTCAAACTGTTCTAAAACAGTTTGACTATATACCCTGGGAGGGCACTACTAGTACCATAACCACTACAACGTAATGTAGTGGTTACTGTGCCTTGAACCTAAAAAGTTTGGGTACCACTGGACTAACCAGATAGTTAAGCGTGTCCAATCTAGAAACTATACTAGTACTACTAATACAAAAAAATAAATCAATGTGGTTTCCTAATATTTCTATTGAAATCAGATCTCAGTATCAACATTTTTTAAACCTCTGAAATTCATCTTTTATTGATGTGCCCCTTAGCCCTGACAGAAGTAGCCAGTTGGGGTCATGACTTCTCCAGAGGACATATTGTACCATAGAATCAAATTAAAAAAAGAACTGACACAGGTAAAGGGCTCCTGCATCGATGATTACTTTTGCATGATGTATCACAACCAACAGATGATTAAAGTAACCAAGTATCTAAAAGTGACTAAGGTCAACTACGATAATCATTAGACACAATATGCTGGAAAATACGATGTTCAGGTGCTTGAAATAAATAACTTTCTGCAATTAAAAACAAAACACAAAAAAACAAAACAGGTTTTACATTAAAATCCACTGCATCTAAATTCAGTAAAATCCATATTTTAAAAGCCTGTGTTATATAGAAGCCATGATAAGTTATAAACATTAAGTGATGCAATTAGTTTCTAACCAGAAAGTTGACACATGTCAGAATGCTGAGATATGAAACATTAACTCAGATTACCTCAGTGGACAAGTGTCAAGGAGTGAAGATTTACTATATTATCTTATGTATAATGCTATGAAATACTGAGGTGGAAAAACCTGCATTTCTTGTCAGAAAAGCTATTATTTTGAGAAGATAAACTACATACTTGTGCACTATTACACATACTTTAGGATATTTGGGAATGTGGCAGATTAAATCATTCATTTGATTACAGCGGTTGTCGTATAACAAATTAGTAAAGGACAAACAGAATGAGGAATGTCTTGCAGGCTTGTATTTAGGTAAGATAGAGTAGCTATTTATTTATTGTACGGTGAGATACCTTCGCTTGGTGCAAGCACTAAATAACCTCCTGGCATTACTGGAAACTAAATGTACATGTCAAGGTAAAAAATCACCACTCAAGAGATCAGGAGAGAAACATAGGATAATCAAATTATATTGTCTAGATAGATAGACCGACAGACAGACAGACATAGATAGAGAGATAGATAGATGGATCGATAGATAGATAGATAGATAGATAGATGGATCGATAGATAGATAGATAGATGGATCGATAGATCGATAGACTATACACCCTCTTTGATGGAAACTCTCCTTCCATCTCCAAAGGGGTTACGCAATAAAATCCAGGGAGACCCAAAAAAAAAGGTGAATCAGTGAAACATTGGGAAGTTGTGTGTTAATTATTATTGATATCTAAATGATAAGAAAAAAAAATGAAACTGCTGTGTACCACAAAGGTTTAGCCTAATGTGGGAAGAGTGTATCTTTAAAGGGGTACTGTATTGCAGTTGGCATTTCAAAAAGGGTTAATTCTGCACTTGTTTTACTGTTTATAATACTATACCCTATCTCATGGGTCTCTAGCTGAGAAATCTCATGGGTGGCCTGGATGACAATAATTATAACTTCTGACATACAGGTACATTGCTTACAGTTTTACTGAGGAATCAAAGTGAGCTGCCTGGCCACAGATCCTCATAGAGACCAGGCAGCAATGTTGAACGTGCACACTGACATTCCATGTCGCTCCTCTCCTGTGAATGGCATACATGTCACTTGCAGTGTAGCTACCTGAGGGATAAAACTGTCTAAACATACCTTCAGTTTACGGGAGCTCCCTTCAATCACAGAGCGGTCCCCTTTCTTAAGTTGCTCCTCTAGTATACTGATAGGAAATCATTCCCAGCCCCTTCAGCCATTTGCTCAGCATAGCCCATACATTGTTGCACAAGGGGCAAGTACATACTCAGCACTCTGATTGATCCCCTCATTATCTATGCAGTCTTCCCTTAGGTCCTTACACAGTTTTACTTATTGTGTCAAACATAGGACAGTAGGAAATTCTAAACAATAGACACTTCTATTTGTCACTATATACAAAAGACTAAAAGTAATTTATCGTTATAATGTGTCAGCTTCCTCTCAGGATATTCCAGACTTTATCCCATATAAAATAGAATGCATGTACAGAGTAGTGATGTACCGAACGGTTCGCTGGTGAATAGTTCCCGGCAAACATAGCGTGTTCACGTTCGCCACGGCGGGCGAACACATGCGCGGTTCGATCCGCCCCCTATTCGTCATCATTGAGTAAACTTTGACCCTGTACCTCACAGTCAGCAGACACATTCCAGCCAATCAGCAGCACACCCTCCCTAGCAGACCCTCCCACCTCCTGGACAGCATCCATTTTAGATTCATTTGGAAGCTGCATACATTTTTATTTTATTTTTTATTATTTTTTTATTTTTTATTCTTTATTATTGTAGTGCATGGAGGTATGACAAATGAACATGTGGTACACCAACGGCATTCCTCATGCTTTTCAAGTAACAATTGTAACAATAGGGTATATGTTAATACCCTAGTCTGCGCGGAACCCTCCATGGGTGAAGATGGATTGATATTTTTTTTTGCGCTCAGATTTTTTTTAAGTTCGACGGGTATGATGGCTTTTTATTTGGCCTTTTTGGGGGTTTTAGAAAAAAGAAGACGTTGAATAGTAAATTGAATTTTACTTTACAGGGTAGTAATTTTATTCCCCCCTCACTATTTTTTAGGGTGAGGTGGGTAGGTAGGGGCTTTTAGGGCCCCCACCCGCAGCTCAGGGGTGGGGGCCGGGAGGAGGACAGTAGGTCCCCCCTCTTATTGTAATTTAGGACCCCCACCCGCCGCTCAGGGGTGGGGGCGGGGGGGAGGACAGTAGGTCCCCCCCATTATTCTTTTAAAGGCTCCCCACCCACAGCTCAGGAGCCATGTTACTCTGTATATAGAGGGAGCCATGTTTACACTGTATATAGAGGGAGCCATGTTACTCTGTATATAGAGGGAAGCCACGTTACTCTGTATATAGAGGGAGCCATGTTATTCTGTATATAGAGGGAGCCATGTTTACACGGTATACTGAGGGAAGCCATGTTACTCTGTATACAGAGAGGAGCCATGTTTACACTGTATATAGAGGGAGCCATGTTATTCTGTATATAGAGGGAGCCATGTTACTCTGTATATAGAGGGAGCCATGTTACACTGTATATAGCGGGGAGCCATGTTACTCTGTATATAGAGGGAGCCATGTTATTCTGTATATAGAGGGAGCCATGTTTACACGGTATATAGAGAGAAGCCATGTTACTCTGTATATAGAGGGAGCCATGTTACTCTGTATATAGAGGCAGGGGCGTACTAAGGGGGGGCGGCGGGGGCGGTCCGCCCCGTGTACCACTCACTAGGGGGATGCCCGGGGCGAACTTTTGCAGGGGCGGCGAAATGCCGCCCTGTGTCTTGTGTAAAGGGACCGGCCGCTAATAAGACTATCGACCCGAGTTTCCCATCCAGCAGCAGCAGGGTCCTCTGTTGTGGAAAATGCACCCCACACCGGACTGGCGACCGGTAAGTCCAGTCACTACACTATTTCTTTTCTGTATTTCTCTTTCTATACTTTCTCTATTCCCACCCCTCCCTTATCCCCCCCATCCTATGCAACGGGCTCAGTAGTTGGTGCGCACTCCAAAAAAACGTAAATCAGTAGTCACGACAGTACCCGGAGGAGTCGGAGAAGTGTGCCGTCAGACGGCAACACGCAACCTCCATCACAGTGGGAATGGCCCTGAAACTAATGTCCATAAACGCTAAGGGACTGAACGCCCCCAGTAAGAGACGCCTAATGCTTAGAGAGATCAAGAGACTCAGCCCCGATATAGCTCTCAAACAAGAGAGGCACATCTCTAAAAGCACAACATTCCATATTCGAGACCGTACATACTCCACCTCATATGAAGCTAGATCACACCGAAAATGCAATGGCGTAGCCATTCTCGTCCACAATAGATGCCCGATCCAAATCCAGTCCTCCGACCTAGATGCAGACGGGAGGTACATCATCCTGACAGGGACGCTATTTTCCCACCCGGTGCACTTAATTAACATATATGCCCCTAATACACCAGACCCCGACTTCTGGGGGAAAATGACAGAAAAAGTAAAGGCCCTACCTTACGGTATGTTTCTAATGGGGGGCGACTTTAATGCCGTACCGAGCCCGGCAGTCGACAGAAACACTAGAGCAGGCCTACAGAGGTCGCAGGGTAGAGGTGGGCAGGATAGGCTACTAAGCGACTTTATCCAGAGCACCGGCTTGTTGGATGTGTGGCGGGCCCAACACCCTGGGGAGCTAGACTACACATTTTACTCTGCACCACATGGTACCTACTCACGGATCGATTACTTCCTCGTGAATAACACAAGCATGGCTAAGGTGAAGATGTCCAAAATTGCCTCTATTACGTGGTCAGACCATGCCGACGTCTCCCTAACCTTGGACCACCTCAGCACGGAAGCACCATGGAACTGGAGAATGAGCTCCCATCTGCTACGGGACGAGAGAGCACAAGCAGAACTACGCAAGGAAATACGGAAATATTTTGAGGAAAACGAAACGGAGGATGTAGCCCCGAAAACCATATGGGCGGCCCACAAAGCACTGATCAGAGGCATATGCATTAAATTGGGAACACGGAAGAAGGCGCACAAGACCAAAGAGGTGGCGAGGCTCCTGGAAGAGTTGAGGAAAACGGAGCAAAAACACAAAACAGCACCAACCCCACAACTCATGGAGCAGTTACGGGAGATCAGACGATCCATCTCCACGCTACTGATGGACGACACAATAAAGGCATTTAACTGGACAAAGAGGACATACTACGAACAATTGAACAAGATGGACACACTACTGGCCAGAACCCTGCGACCGCGACAAAACCGTACACTTATCACCACAATCAAGCATAGCGACGGCACGATTAAAAACTCCCTGTCAGATATAGCCCAGGTCTTCACTGACTACTATGCGAAGCTCTACAACCACACGCCGAGAAATCAAACATCGCAGAACGAAGCCATGGTACACATGCAGAACTTCTTAAAAGACCTAGACCTACAAAAACTCCCGACCACAATGGCACAGCTACTTAATGAGGCAATAACAAGGGAGGAAGTGGACAGGGCAATAGCGGGCCTGAAGGGCAACAGGGCACCTGGTCCGGATGGCTTCGACGGGTCATGCTACAAGACCTTTCGCTAGGAACTTTCACCACGTTTGGCGTAGCTATTCAACGACCTCATGGATGGCGGAAGTACAGAAAACAGCATGTCCCTAGCCAACATAATACTCCTCCAGAAACCAGGCAGAGACCCTTTACTTCCCGACAACTATAGGCCAATCTCGCTGATTAATCATGACATTAAGATACTAGTGAAAATCCTGGCAGATCGCCTGAACCCCGCACGCAAAACACTGATCCACCCGGACCAGGTGGGATTTGTGCCAGACAGACAACTCTTTGAGAACACCCGGAGGAATATTGATCTCATATGGCGCCAAAAGACCTCCAACACACCGACGCTACTAGTACCTATCGACGCCGAAAAGTCCTTCGACAGAGTCGAATGGCCATACCTATTCAATCTCCTGACATATCTGAACTTCCCAGAACGATACGTAACTGCAATCAAAGCCATGTACGACCACGCCTAAGCACAAGTCAAGATAGCCGGATCTGGGCCTAAACCCTTTAAGCTGGGAAACGGGACTAGACAGGGATGTCCCCTCTCCCCGCTTCTCTTCGTGCTTTCACTCGAGCCACTATTGCAGGCCATGCGACAACATCCGCATATCACGGGGATAAAGGTGGCAGGACAGGAGTTCCTTGCCTCCGCTTACGCGGATGACGTACTGCTGACCCTCACGGAACCCACAGAATCTATGGCAGCTCTTAAAGGCTTACTAACTCAATTCGGAACTTTCTCCGGATACAAGGCAAACCTAGAAAAATCAAGTGCCCTCCTGATTGGCATGACCGCAGGGGATATAGCAACGCTACAGGAAACCCACAACATCTCCATAGTGAGAGACCACTTAAAATACCTAGGGGTACGGCTTCCAGGCGACCCGAGCAAAATAAACCACCTGATCTATGCCCCACTGATCCAGACACTAATGCAAGACATGGAAAAATGGCAGGACAAACCTATATCCTGGATTGGGCGCATTCACGCAGTAAAAATGAATATATTACCAATGATTCTGTTCCTCTTCCAAGCGTTCCCAGTGAAATTGCTGAAATCCGACTTGGCACACCTACAAAACGCAATAGGAGACTTTACATGGCAAAACCGCCGACACAGAATATCCAGGAACATATTATATAGACAAAAGCAAAGGGGGGGAGGGGGTTGGGCCTGCCGCACCTCTACTCCTATTACCTAGCGGCGCAATTGGCACAAGTCGCGATGTGGCACGCGCCTCTAGAGGTGAGAAGATGGGTAGACCTGGAATCTCTCATGACAGAGGCCGACTTGCCACAGTATCACATGTGGGTGCGCAGGGAAGATAGGCCAATCCTGAGAACGACATGCCCAGCCATCCTAAATTCCCTGAGCCTCTGGGATGCTTACGCTCACAAGTATAACCTGACATCAAAACTGTCCCCACTGCCCCCCCTCCTAAGAAATAGGGCGTTCCCACCATGTATAGTAGCCAGGGAATTTGCAAACTTGGAAACAGCGGGGCTCCAGAGAATTTGTCATATGTATGAGCATAAGAAATTAGTCCCATTTGACCAACTCCAACAGACTACACACCTCACCCCCGCCGACTTTTTCAGATATATACAAATACGAGACTATGTCCAACAGCCACACGTGCGACAGGCGGCGACAGGTCCCCTGACATTTTTTGAAAGAATGTGTCTCAACGAAACCGCTCGGAAGGGTTTAATAACCACGATGTATACACACTTATGCTCAGAAACGAAGGAGTGGGGATCACTGGCATACACAGAGGCATGGGAAAGAGACCTGGGCAAGGTACTGGAAGGAGAGGAATGGAGGGACATCTGGGAGGCAAATCACACCGTATCCATATGCGTAACATTACAGGAGCAATCCTACAAAACGATGTTTAGGTGGTACACCACACCGGTAAAACTACATCGCATGAGACAAGCACCAACAGATGACTGTTGGAGGGGTTGCGGACATAGGGGCACGTACACTCACATGTGGTGGGAATATCCCAAAGCTCAAGCATTCTGGACGAAAATACATCAATTGGTAAATAGAATTTTCCACAGGGCACCCGACCTGAACCCATGGGCGTACCTCCTGAACAGACCCATAGACAACTGGACTAGAGGGGAACAAAAATGAATCCATAAAACAATGGCACAAACATGGTTACAAGCAGACATAACCTCCTTACAGAGAGTGATAGGTAACATAAAAGAGGTACACTTAATGGATAGCCTGACAGCCAGACTGCGAGGGACCACACCTAAATTTGATAAATTGTGGGAAACCTGGCACAACTACATCCTAACTAGCCCCCCCTGAGAATAATGAGCACACAGAACGCATATACCCCCCCCCCCCTCCCTCCTTCATCCCATCCTCTCTCTCTTTCTCCACCTATCTCCTTCTTTCCCTTCGCTGGCCCTCCATCCCTTGATCACAGGGACTAGGGGGCGCGAAGATACTACCCATACACTCCAGCAATCTAGACGGACCCTGGCTGACCCAGAGTTGAGAAAAAAAAGGGTCCTGGGAAGGGGCCCTGACCCGAACTAACCACACCAAGATCCGCATGCCAACACCGGCACACACCGATAGAAAAATACGAATATTTGACAGGGAAGCCTCAGAGACGGTCTAGATCAAGCCACAGCGACTTGCCTAAATTAGCAATAGGGCCCAGGCCAACGGATGCAACCTCAATAAGCACGGCACACAAAGTTTACACGTATAGGTAGGACATACGGATTATGTAGATTATATACAATATGCAAACCAAGTTACAAGACCGGCACACAGACATGAAGTTAAGGTTAACACAATGTGTGAAATGGAATGTCAAACCTGTCGATTATGTTAAAGTTTAACCTTGTTGACGAAAAGAAAATGGAAAAACTCCTTGACGGACGGGGACAACGATGGCACCAATGTATGAAAGGCTTTGTCACAGAATACCTTTGTTATCTTGTAAAGATGTACATATAACTGATTTACCCGGTGGCTTCTGCGTAAGCCAGCAAGCTAATGTTGAGTCACTTCGTCCGCCAAGATGGAAAAATAAAGATTTTTTTTAAAAAAAAAGAGCTGTACATCTATCAACTTCAGCTTTCCTCACATGGAAGTCAGGTCTCTCTTTGGATCAGGAAGCTATTATCCCACAATTTAAAAAATTAAATCCCTGAATGTGGCTTATCCCAAAGTTCCTCTTGATGGCGCCTGTCCTCCTGACCCCTTTACCACCTCCACTGGTCCTAGTTTCAGTGTGGAAACCTTTCTGTGGGCACCTATGGGCTGACATTTTCCACCTATCAATGGCCTTTCCTTGAGAAAGATACTTTAGAATGGCACATCTATATACAAAGTCTGTATTTTGCTTTTGATTTTACTAGCATTCAAAGTTTGTTAAAAAAAAACACTATGTGTATTCATATGTACACACATATATAAACAGAACTATGTTATGATACATATATGTATTGTAAGATCCCAAAAGAGATATTCCTACCACTTGGAAGTCTCTATTCACGTCTCGCTTCCAAAATATTTTCAAGAGATTTGTTAAACTTTGCAGCGAAGGAGCTTGGATTTTAGCATGCATTCCTTTCAACCAACATGTACAAAAGATTACGACTCCTAGATAAAAGTGTTTGTTCTGGCTAACTTGTGCATAATACTCAGAAATTATTACAAAGAAACCCACATTCAAACTATTTGACCTGGAATAAGCAGTAAAAAAAAAAAAAAAACGCCCAGCACCGCCAGCTGCCCTTATCTACAATTAAATCGATTAATGTGACTAATTAAGCAATTCTGGTTAGCAAATACACTAATGATGTACATTTATTGGGATTTGGAAAAGTAAATCTATGCTTTTGATAACAATTCCAAGGAATGTGTTAAGTAAATTTCCTTAATAAAACACACACATGCTGGATAGGTGCCACATTAAGCAAAAAGGTGAGTGTGCCAAATGTATAATGCACACCAAATTTCCCACCTTCTTAGAAAATAATTAGTTTGCCAGTGATGTTTGCCATTATTCTGAGTTTTTAACTATTCTCCTTAAAGGAATGCACTCACATTACATACAATTTTATTCTTAGGGGTCGAGGCACTCAGTGAAGACTTAAACATTGCCATGCATCCATAGTCAGTGCCCAATAAATGAATCCATGCACTTCTTCCATCTCCTGTAACAATATTTTCAAGGGATAGATATGACTCACATTTTTAATGCATCAACTAGATAATGCATTAAAGCAAATAAATAAAATTAACTCTGCTATTTTTTTTCTTAAATTTTGCAATTAGGTCTTCCATTGCATTGTATGTTTAATTGTATCCTGGTGGAGTTGCCATACCAATGAATTTGAATATGTGCAGTTTTTTTCTAAATTACAAAATGGTAAATGTTAACTGGTGCTCCGTATTAGTGGAGGCACATGTTAGTAGCATGTAAATTTAAAGTAATGGTCGAAACCTATCTGTATTTTTTTATTTCTACTGATTGGAAAAAGACAAAATCCATGACTGATTAATTCCAACGAAGATATAGAAAACTATTCAAAAAGACTAACCTTGGCACAAGAGTAAAAGTGTTATAGCTTATCAATCATAGCTTAATGTCACATTGCATCTCATGGCAAGACAAAAGAACAGTAGTTTTCAAATTATAAACATTTTATAACATTTTGGACATATTTGGTTACAGATCCTATAATGCAAACATGAATACATTTTCTTCTTTCATACCTACTTTTGTATTGGCAAATGTGACTATAAAGGTACTATGATAAAATATAACATTGCATACACAAGTTATATGACTGCTTTAAAAACTATGAAGCTTCCAAAAACATAATAAATCAAAACAACAATGTTCTGACTTTTTAGTGTCCGTATTTATAGTGTAATAAATAGCTAGAGATTCTTTTTCAATGTAACGTGAATTATGAACTTTAATCCATATGCGTGTGGGGGCTGTTTTGGGATGTTTTGGTGGTGGTTGTGATTATAGAAGGGCTTAGTGTGTGATGCTAAAAGAGAGAAATATCATTTGAAGAATCACCACTTTCAGTTGTTGTTAGCAAGCCCATGAATCAGTCTGTAAGACAGTATGTCTGTCTATTTTCGAAGTTCCAAGACAGGCATATCCTGCCCATTATGCAATAAATCACATTGCAGGAAATGCTGGGGAAAATGCTATCTGACATGAGATTTATGACTCGTGCAAGTGAAAAAAAAACCTATAGGGAGTACGCTCATATCTTGAAAACTGCAAAGAAAAATAAAAGTATTTGGAGAATATATACCTTTAGCTATTCTTATGACCATTTTAAGGTGTAGAGTACATTGATTTGTGTCCTATTTTACATTTGGGTAATTGCTTTGTGTGTGCAATACAGGAAGGGCTCTGCATTAACCCCTTAAGGACCAAACTTCTGGAATAAAATGGAATCATGACGTGTCAGACATGTCATGTGTCCTTAAGGGGTTAAACTCTGAATTGTAGTTACATGAAACCCAAAAGGCATAACATAGGCTAAAAGTGTTTATCTGGAAACAGGGACAAACTGACAGTAATCAAAATTAGGATATATATATATACAGTTGCAAGAAAAAGTATGTGAACCCTTTGGAATGATATGGATTTCTGCACAAATTGGTCATACAATGTGATCTGATCATCATCTAAGTCACAACAATAGACAATCACAGTCTGCTTAAACTAATAACACACAAATAATGAAATGTTGCCGTGTTTTTATTGAACACACCATGTAAACATTCACAGTGCAGGTGGAAAAAGTATGTGAACCCCTGGATTTAATAACTGGTTGAACCTCCTTTGGCAGCAATAACTTCAACCAAATGTTTCCTGTAGTTGCAGATCAGACGTGCAGAACGGTCAGGAGTAATTCTTGACCATTCTTCTTTGCAAAACTGTTTCAGTTCAGCAATATTCTTGGGATGTCTGGTGTGAATCACTTTCTTGAGGTCATGCCACAGCATCTCATTTGGGTTGAGGTCAGGACTCTGACTGGGCCACTTCAGAAGGCATATTTTCTTCTGTTTAAGCCATTCTGTTGTTGATTTACTTCTATGCTTTGGGTCATTGTCCTGTTGCAACATCCATCTTATGTTGAGCTTCAGCTGGTAGACAGATGGCCTTTAGTTCTCCTGCAAAATGTCTTGATAAACTTGGGAATTCATTTTGCCTTGTGGTCGCGCCTTCGGTATTTTGTTCGGTAGATAAAATCTACCGAACGCCCTGGCAGAAAGGCATGAATAAGCCTTTCTGCAGGGAAAATAAAGTATTTTAAAAGAAATCCATATCATTCCAACGGGTTCACATACTTTTTCTTGCAACTGTATCAATCAAGGAGGCGCCCAGGGCCTAATTGGTTATTCCCAATAACAATTCTCAATTGGCAACTTATTTCCTCCCCTCCCTAATTTCCCAATTGTGCCTCTCCCCCCCCCCCTGTAAATCCCCACTCGTGCTTCTTAAATCTCTAACTTCCTTACTTCTGTCTCTCCCTATTCTTTGCACACTGAGCCCCTCACTTTTGACTCTCAGTTTGTGCCACCTTCACCTCCTTACTTCATGCTCCCACCTCAATCAGGTAATCTCATGTCATGTTCCCCCACTTGTGCCCCCACCCCAATTCTGACTTTATAACTCACAAATTCTTCATGTTCCCCCATCTTGGCCCCCGATCTTACCCAAATCTCCTTATCTCATGCCACCACCTCACCCAATATCACTCAACTTCTTTCCCCCCAACTTGTATCTTTCCCATTGTTCACCTTCACTTTTGCCTTTCACCTTGTGCCCCCACCGAAATGCTTTCACCTTGTGGCCCTCAAACTCCTTTTACCTTGTGACCCCTCCACCACAGCCATCTTAAACTTTTCTTACCTCACCCCCCGTGACGGCACCCTGGGCATAAAGGAGTGAAACTGCCGTTTAGAAGATCTTCCCCTTCCAGAGATACCGGCACAGCTACTGCAGAACACCAAACTCCCGAACTGAATACAAGGGAATGCTCCAAACTTCCGAACTGCATACAAATAGCACTCCAAACTCCCGAACTGGAACCTAACCAATAGCTGCTAGCAGACGAATAGGAAAAGCACCCAAGCGGCTTACACTCCTAGCAATCAGTCTCTAACAGCATACAGTAAATCCCCCCAAGAATGAGACAAGGCTCCGTGTTGTGGGGTCAAGCAGTGGTCTGGTTTATTGAGGGCTACCTGCCCAGTATTTATGCAGGTCTCCCACCTGGTGGACACTCCCCTAGGGGACCAGATGGGAGACTGTAACACAGACAGACATGTATCACATTCCGACACACAGAAGTAAAACATCCCCACAACGCATCCTAATTTCCTTCCCTCTATCCTGGAGATAATTGGGAAGTAATCCAATTATCTCCCAGGACAGAGTCAAATCGCCATTATACAAATGGGGACACAAGGACAGTAAAATACTTTAAAATATACAAAGTTACATTTAATACATAAAATACCGACATGTCACATATCCCCAGATAGCTGGGATCTGAGCGCACATAACGACCGAATAGCGTTTAGATCCTATTCACACAGTTCAATTGCCATGGAGCCAAAGTCTTTAATCACACAAATAGGCTCCATGGCATAGCTATCTGGGTTAAAACATTCACATAGAAAAAGTCCCGATCAATCCAGCATTCGTCTAAACAGCCACGAATAGAAGCAGGGAAGGCTGGAGGCTCAGCAGTGCCTGCACGTAAAAGTGTCCGCTTTTAGTGCACTGATTCCGGGCTGAGCACAGCTGGCCGTAGGGGGAGCTCCATAACACCACCACCAAACGGCTGCTAAGTGTAACCGTGGCCACCCAGTAATAGTCAATTAAGCTGCGGTTAACTGCAGCTACTGGGTGGTCAGTTGACGGCACACGCTAGCTTCACGGAGGTGGATTGAAGGCACACGCCAGCTTCCCGGTGGTCGCGCCTTCAGTATTTTGTTCGATAGATAAAATCTACCGAACGCCCTGGCAGAAAGGCATGAATAAGCCTTTCTGCAGGGAAAATAAAGTATTTTAAAAGTCTGGTCCATAGTCTAAAGAGAGCAGGCGGGCAACCAGGCCCCTACAATGCAATGTGGCGAGATTGCTCTCGTCACATCTCTCCCCTTTTCCAGACAGACAAACAGGGTATCTGACCTCCTGCCGATCAGTGCCCTGGTTAGTCCAGCAGCCCACCCACGAAGCACAAACAGTAATATAGCCCATCCACAATAAATGGTTACTACACATGGGTAAGGGAGAAACTTGTCCATGTCCAGGTGCCTCACCACGGCTGTGTGGGGGACTGGTAGGCTGCCTTGGTGGGTTGCTGAGTGGGCAGAGACCAGCGGTACTCTGCCCTGGGGCCAGCGCTACCGTGGAAGTAGCCTGGTTGGAGCCTGGTTGCTGGAGGGGGAGACCGACTGTCTCCCCTTTGGATACACAGCTCTGCTGCTGGAGGGGGAGACCGACTGTCTCCCCTTTGGCTAAACCACCATGCTGCTGTGGGGGGAAACCGACTGTCTCCCCTTTGGTTAAACAGCCCTGTTTCTGGCGGACAGGACCGACTGTCCCTACCCCCTGTGCGATAAGTGCAGAGACCACGGTCCCATCTACACGGTTGTGGGGCTTACTGTCTCCCCCTGGTGCGTTAAGCTGCCGCTGGGGAGAGGAGGTAGCAAGCTCCTCTCCCATACATGCTTCCAGCCTCTGGGGAGGGAGACCGACTGTCTCCGCTCCCAATACAGTGTTCTGCTGCTGGGGAATGGAGACTGGGCTCCCAATTCCCAATAAATCACACTGCCACTGGGGAATGGAGGCAACCAGGCTCCTTCAATGCAATGTGGCGAGATTGCTCTCGTCACACCCACCATCCAACTGCTATCAGCAATTGGAATAGCTGCTCTCATAGCTCATAGCTCACAGCTGCAGAGACCATCTTTAGGTTGCTGCTGGCAGACTGCATGCAGCCCCCTTCCCTACAGTGTCAGGCCCTCAATTAATGACCAACTACTTGACTAGTGATTCCATCATTGTTTGGAAACGTTCCACTACTTAACTATATGCATACAGCTTGGCTATTTCTCATAAACTTTGCAATTCAAATTTCATTTACCCCAATTTGGAGTTTAGTGATGAAACCCCATAGAAGTAGTTAGGATGTTTCAAGTGGGTGACAGGCAGAGATGGCAGGAACCAATACACACAATGAGATCAGGAATGGTTAACACCCTGATATTTTTTAACAAGCCAACCACAGACACATCCCAACAGGGGTAATATCACTACACTCAGAAAAGGCCTTTGATCGCCTGTTATGGCCATTCCTATACCGAACCTTGACACACATAGGACTACCAACTGAATTCACCTCCTTCCTACATGCAGTCTACAACACCCTTCAGGGTGCACTCCTGCTGCCAAAACATACCCCCACCAGGGCCGGACTGGCCCACCGGGATACCGGGAAATTTCCCGGTGGGCCGCGGCACCTGGGGCTGGTCTGACAGCCCTAATCATCCTGCTCAGGCTCCTGTGATCCCGGCTGGCTATGTGTGAGCTGTGCGGCCGCAGAGGACCCCATGGGAGCAGAGGGAGCCAGGCGGCTGGCACACCTCACACATGGCCGGCCGGGATCATTAAAAAAAAATTGTGGTGGGGTGGAGCAAGCACACGGTGGGGCTTAGCGTGAGGCAGGGGCGGAGCTTACTGTGCGGCGAGGGCCTGGCTGACTGCAGCATGGGAAGCAGGAAGGAGTCCCTACTTCCCCAACAAGCAGCCTTAAGGAGCTCCAAGGGATGTGGAGGTAAGAAGCAGGTCAGTGTGTCTGTGTGTGTGTGACTGTCTGTGACTGTGTGACTGTGTGTGTGTGTCTGTGTGTGTGTGACTGTGTGTGTGACTGTGTGTGTGTGTGTGACTGTGTGTGATACTGCCTGTGTGAGACTGCCTGTGTGTGTGACTGTCTGCGTGTGTCTGACTGCCTGCGTGTGTCTGACTGTCTGCGTGTGTGTGACTGCCTGCGTGTGTCTGTCTGTGTGACTGTCTGCGTTTGTGTGACTGTGTGTGTGTGACTGTCTGCGTGTGTGTGTGAGACTGTATGTGTGACTGTCTGCATGTGTGTGACTGTCTGCGTGTGTGTGACTGTCTGTGTGTGACTGTCTGCGTGTGTGTGACTGTCTGTGTGGGACTGTCTGCCTGTGTGTGTGGGACTATCTGCCTGTGTGTGTGTGAGACTGTCTGTGTGTGACTGTCTACATGCGTGTGACGGTCTGCCTGTCTCTGTATGTGTGGATGTTTGCCTCAGTGTCAGTGACTTTCTGCCTGTATCTGTATGTGTGGATGTTTGCCTCGGTGTCAGTGACTGTCTGCCTGTCTCTGTATGTGTGGATGTTTGCCTCGGTGTCAGTGACTGTCTGCCTTTGTGTGTGTGCATCTGCTAGCGAGTAAGCGAGCGAGCATCTTGGTGTGTGTGTGTGGGCGCGCGCATCTGCTAGTAAGGGAGCCTTTGTGTGTGCGTGCCTGCTAGTGAGTTTGTGTGTGTCAGTGAGCTTGTCTATAGTGAATCTGTGTGTTAGTGAGCTCTTCTGTAGGGAGCATGTGTGTGTCAATGGGCTTGTCTGTAGGGAGAGTGTGTGCGCATCAGTGAGCTTGTCTGTAGTGAGCGTGTGTGTGTGACAGTGAGCTTGTCTGTAGTAAGCTTGTGTGTGTATCAGAGTTTGTCTGTACTAAATTTGTGTGTGTGCCAGTAACCTTGTCTCTGTGTGTCATTGAGATTGTCTGTCAATGAGCCTATTTGTGTGCATCAGTAAGATTGTCTGTGTCTGCATGTGCGTATGCTTTACTGTATAATTTAATTACCCTGAAAGAACTAATATTTGGAATTAGAAGAAGAAATTTATCAATATTATAAAAGCTGTTGTACCTTGCACTCAGGCAAGTTGTGTGACCGGGTGCATTACCAAGTCTCCAGTATCCAGGCAATTGAAACAGTTGGCTGCACTCTCAGATTTCCTTAAAACTGAACTTTTATTGAAATATTTAAGAGAAGATCAACGTTTCAGTCCCTCTTGTGGACTTTCATCATGATCCTGATGAAAGTCCACAAGAGCGGATGAAACGTTGATCTTCTCTTAAATATTTCAATAAAAGTTACGTTTTAAGGAAATCCGAGAGTGCAGCCAACTATTCCAATTGCATATATATATATATATATAGGAAAAAACAGCTGTAGCTGCACTCACGGTTGGAGATTACAATCTTCAATGCTTTATTTCTTTCATTAAAAAATAGATCAACGTTTCAGTCCAGCTTGTGGACTTTCCTCAGGATCAAGACACATGTGGGCTTCGTATCCCCAGTCCGGCCCTGACCCCCGCCATGTTTCCCCATATCGAATGGCACGCGACAGGGATGTCCCTTATCACCCCTACTCTTCGCCCTCTCATTAGAACCCCTAATCCAAACGGTGCGTTCCAGCCGGGGGGTGGAGGGAATCACGGTACGAGGAGAGACTTTCAAAATTTCGGCATACGCTGATGACATACTACTAACACTGACCAACCCAGAACAATCGCTCAGCTCCCTCCTCGCCATCATACAAGACTACTCTGAAATCTCAGGGTACAAGACTAACCTAACTAAGTCTGAGCTCCAACCGATACAAATAGACCCCCAGTGCCTAGCTAGAATCAAACAAATATTCCCACTGAGAATTTGCCACACAGAATTATCATACCTAGGGATCAAACTCCCAGCAGACACAACCACCCTATACGCAAAGAACTACACCCCACTACTGCACAAAGCCCACGAAGAATTGACCAAGTGGAGACTTAAGTTAAGTTTGACATGGCCTATGTTGCATAAAACCATGCTGATTATTGCTATTAACATAATGTTTTTCCCAATGAATTCCTGAAAATGATTCATTAATAACCTTTCAAATACTTTCCCAGCCACAGAAGTTAAGCTCACAGTTCTATAATGCCCAGGCAAATATTTTGAACCCTTTTTAAATATAGGAATTGCATTTGTCTCCTCCAATCATCCAGTAGAATTCCTGAAAGAAAAGAGCCGTGAAAGATTAAAAACTTAGGTTCACTTTGTCACAAACGCACTCTACTCCAAGAATGTATGTGACGAAGTTGTGGTGGTGAAAGGGTTAAAGTTCATTATTTGACTGCACTAGACCAGTAATAATGACAAAATCCCCCTTTACACCACCCACACTTAAACAAAATAATATAACTATTACTATTGTAACGCTGCCACCATCAAGACAATTTATAAATGGGGTGCCTTGGTCCCCCAGGTAAATCAATAATAAAAACCCACCAAATATTACTTAGCACAATATCTATGTAATTGCAAAATACTAATTAGTCTCTTCAGGTAACATGATTTTTAACCAGACAAAGGCAGAACTTAATAAATTAATGTTTATTATGAGCAAATAATAGTCACAGTGCATACAAAAATATATGATAAACAAATTATTTATACCCACAACAGATAAAAACATAAAGGATACAATAACAGAAGTCCTAATTATTCACTTAGATTTTCAAAGTAAAACTTCTGCCCAGGGGGTCTCTGGAAAGGAAGGATGATGGTGACTCACTCAAAATGTGATCTTGGCCCTAAGCAAGTACACCAACACCCCTCCAAATCATGGGATAGATACCCTGTGGATTATCAAGTCATGCCCAGGGGTGTAGTCATGCCCAGGGGTGTAGTTAAAGCGTACCTATAGAAATAATAAGTGACCACCTCCTTTGTTCCAGACCAAAGTCAATCCAAATGAAAACATTTGGCTCTATCTTCTCTTATGTACCTGCCACAGAAATAATGATTGCATCTATGAATTTATTATGTTCCCATTCCCTAGACATGTCGCACACCCCACCCACGATCCAGTAGAACGGACATCACAATTCCTTCCCCTATGGTCAAGTCAGGCCACTTAAGTATGGGCTTGTTTAGAAGATGGCGCTTGTCACATTCGAAATATAACAAAAATAAGGCTTAATTATTATTCTGGGGGGAAAATATGAATGTTTTTTCCTTCCTTTGGATATGAAACTGAAACAAGGCTAATGACCATTAACATATCAAAGGATTGAACTATTAATTGAGAATTTCACGCCATATGGTCAAAGTCAGTTAGTTTACATTGAAACTAGACATACAGGCGACTCAAGTGTAAAATGTTTCACCTTGCAGGTCCTTTGATAGATCAAAAGGGCAATCCTTTTTACACCTTGCAGAAGCCCCTTTTGATCAAAAGAGCAATTTCTCTCTGCCATTTGTCCTCTACCCAGGGGTGAAATTATTGATGCACTACACAAGTTATATTAAATAGCAATATTCTATAGTGCAACAATGAATTATGTACCCTTGCCATGACACACTTGTTTCCTCACTTACCTCCTTTAGTACATGTGGGTGAATACTATCTTTTGTACATTAACTTTCTTTAGTTGTTGCAGCAACTTGTCTTGAGTCATTCAATCACAATTTTTCTGCACGTTTTTGGCAGCAATAACTTGGATATCTCTTGCTTCATTGTAGTTTCTTATTAGCTACATTATATTTATTAACCCCTTAAAAACAGAGCCAATTGTACAAGTTGTAATAAAAACAAAACGTAAGCAAAACCTGGAATTTGCGCTATATGTGGTTCAACCGTAATTCACCTCTTTCATATTAAAGGGACACTATAGTCACCTGAACAACTTTAGCTTAATGAAGCAGTTTTGGTGTATAGAACATGCCCCTGCAGCCTCACTGCTCAATCCTCTGCCATTTAGGAGTTAAATCCCTTTGTTTATGAACCCTAGTCACACCTCCCTGCATGTGACTTGCACAGCCTTCCATAAACACTTCCTGTAAAGAGAGCCCTATTTAGGCTTTCTTTATTGCAAGTTCTGTTTAATTAAGATTTTCTTATCCCCTGCTATGTTAATAGCTTGCTAGACCCTGGAAGAGCCTCCTGTATGTGATTAAAGTTCAATTTAGAGATTGAGATACAATTATTTAAGGTGAATTACATCTGTTTGAAAGTGAAACCAGTTTTTCTTTCATGCAGGCTCTGTCAATAATAGCCAGGGGAGGTGTGGCTAGGGTTGCATAAATAGAAACAAAGTGATTTAACTCCTAAATGACAGTGAATTGAGCAGTGAAATTGCAGGGGAATGATCTATACACTAAAACTGCTTTATTTAGCTAAAGTCATTTAGGTGACTATAGTGTTCCTTTAAGTGCATGTGACAAACTCCCCTTTTCAAGTGTGTTTGCGCTGAGTTACTGGAGGAGCCTGCTTGCCAGCTTCCTGCCCACAGACTATGGACCCTGTAAAATGTGATATAAAACTCTCACTTCGTGTATTTGGACCATATGGTTCGGGAACCGAACAGCCACATGAACCGGAGACCACCCTGGAGCTTGTTAAGCCTAATTGCTACTTTGTAACAATTTCCACCTCAGTGTTCTAAGTGTTCGTCTGGGTGGCCGCAATTCCTATGGACGTCCACGAGGTGACGGTCATCTTGTTCGCATGAACGCAGGCAGCGGTGTTTGGTCATCGAGTTCATGGAACTATTTTCAGGTACTGAAACTCCCGAACACCGCCATGATCCATGATCGCCTGAGTTCGGTTCGACAACACTTAGAAAGACACTGTTCGGTGGATGGAAACATTAGGTGAGTGAAGCCAGCCCCTTGTTTTCTCAAAAGATTTAAGGTAAGTCATAGTAACTGCAAGACATTAATGTTTAAACTATTAATGAGATCAGTGGATGAAACCAAGGAAGTTTACATACAAAGGAAAACTCCTCTTTAAAGTAACAAATGAGGTTCAAGTAGGCCAGCTACTTGAATATGTGGATTTTTTTTGCAGTAGGTTGTTATTATTATTATTATTATTATTATTATCACCATTTATATAGCGCCAACAGATTCCGTAGCGCTTTACAATATTATGAGAGGGGGATAAATAGGACAATTACAAAAAACTTACAGGAACAATAGGTTGAAGAGGACCCTGCTCAATCGAGATCTATTTGCCCGTCATTCTGAATGTCTGACAACTATCTATCTAGAGATAATGCACAAAAAAGCTAAATCGGCTTCTTTTTTTTCTAGGAGCTCACCTGTATTTTGGGTGAAAGTATATGGTCCCTTTACAACATACGGAGGTGATAAGGTAAAACCTTTGAAATGTATTCACTGAAGCAAGATTTTGCATTTTAGATGATAAAAGCCAAGCTCATTTTGAATAAAATTTTGAAATTCCTTGAGCAATTCCTGTTGAAAATAAAACACTAATGACAGCTATGCCATTCTTAAATCATATGACTAATATGATATTAGCCATTTATTTCTATATTTGGATGATGGCAATCCATTAATGGGGTGAAACATAAAGTAAATCCAGTAGACAAGCATAATGCAATGATGCTTCAAATTAATCCCTTAAAGCACATTGATGACATAATCATACTTTAAAGATCTTATAGGAAAATTAATAACAACAACCAACATAATGCTGTGGAGAAATCAGTTAAGAAAATAGGGACACAAATAACATTAATCCCATTCAAGACCCCTGATCTGCTAGCATGTCAAAACATCATTGTGTATAAACTCATTAACCAGAGTTTTCTGAGAGTGACTGGCAGGCTCTGATATTTTAAGATGACAATGCTTTAGCTGCCTGAGCCAGCAAAAAGTCTCATTCCAACTCACAAAGATCAAGGACATAAATGATAGAGGACATAAGGAAAGAACATAAGATATGTAATACCCATATCTAGAATTCTCTTGTTAAAAAAAAAATAAGAGTTTTATCTCCCGAATAACCAGATAGTACAGTGAGAAAGAGGTGTTTTTGTTCGATATTATTGCCTATCAATCACTACGTAGGTGGTAAATGTCATGATTCATCACACTAGGTGACCTGTTTTTATTGTTCCATGGTCTATGGTCCATTCTGATGCTCACATCCCAATTTGAGACACATTCGATTGTGGACAGGGGTCATCATGGGCACTCTAAACCCTCTGCGGATACACGGCCAACTACGTGGCTACACAACCCCATACACAGATGCACTGTGTGATCTGACACTTTTTTATCATTACTAGCATTAAGGTTTTCAACAATTTGAGAGTACGGTAGCTCTTCTGTGTGATCAGACTAGACACATGCTCATCTCCTGGGGTGCCCATGACCTTGACACCAGTTCACCTGTTGTCCTTCCTTGCACCACTCTTGGTAGGTACTAGCTGCTGCATACTAGTAACACCCCACAAGACTTGCCATTTTTTAAGATGCACCGAACCATTCTAGCCATCATTATTTAGTCCTGTCACAGAGGGGTCCTATCCCAACTTACAGGAATGGTGAATCCCACAAACAGAGGTACGAGGTAGACGTATAACCGGGCCGCCGCACTTAACTGGGTGGCCACACTTAACGTTAATACAGATAAGAACAGAGTCAGGAATAGCCAAGGTCAGGGATATAGAAGTACAGATAAACGGAATAGAAAGCCAGATCAGGATACCAGAAATACATGAAGTAAGAAAGAAGCCGCGTCGAGAGACCAGAATTACACAAATTCAAACACAAGCCGAGGTCAATATCAGGATACAAGACAGACTTATTTTGAGCACATGTACAAGGACAGAAACCACGATAGGGGAATGAGTAAGGGTCAGAACAGGCTTTAAATAGGTTCACATGAGTTCTCATTGCTCCACGTCATTACTGCGACTCCAAACAGCATGGGGTCGCCTAGATGAAACAGCATCTCCAAACAGCATGGGGTCATGCCCTTTTAAGGGCATGACCTTAAGACTTGGAATGAATGGTCTGTTCACTTGGTTCCTAATATATGCCACCCCTTGACACCATTGTAACAATGTATTCAATGTTATTACAACAGATGATTCAATGATTATGATGACTCTGTATCTACACTAGAGCAGGGAATTGTGTACAGAAATGTATCCAAAACTTTTCCAGGATCATTGCACATTTTACAGCATAGACTAAGCAACAAACACAATTTTAGTAAACTGAATCAGCTCTAAAAACTTTTGATGATCTTCGGCAGCATTTCCTGTTCTGATCCTTCCAGACCCACAGACACTCTTCTTCAAAAAAGGAGATGCATCTGAAGTAGCAAAAGTAGCCATTTTGTCATAGAAGCGTGAAGCTGATGATCACTTGCAATATGTTTATTTCTATTTCTTTTTTTTCAATTTGACAATTTTTTATTGCGTTTTTTTAACCACATCCAACAGGGTACAGAAGAGAAAGGGACTGCATTCAAGGACATGGTAAACACATCTGTAGTCTTACAATAAGTAAATGTTTTCGTATTTTATGGGAAGGGGGGAGGGGGAGGGGGAGGGTTAGGGGAGGTTGCATCACAATAAGACAGTCAAACAACATATCGACATTGAACAGCTCAACATAAGACAATCTTATACCCATATAGCTGCGATTACAGATCGACCCATCGACCCCACGGTATACTTCAATACAACCGGATCTCGTACATTACTTGTTAAGAGCCTTAACCGTTAGGTAGGAATAGCATTCGTTGCGTTACCAGATCTCCATGTGTGCCAGAGCTCCCAGGTCCTCCAAGGTTTTATATGATGTCTCATAAATCCATTGTTTCTGCAATTCCTCTATCAGGGCCCCTTTGTTAGGGAGCATCGTGGATTTCCATCTCCTAGCAATTAATTGTTGCGCCGTTAAGGCAATGTGCAAGATCATTTTCTTTACGTGTTGGGGGAGCTCTCTAGGGAGGTCAAGGAGTAGGCATGATAGTGGAGTAAATGCGAGAGGGTGGCGGGTAATATCCCGAATCAGGTCATGGACCTCGGTCCAGTAGTGAAGGAGCCTCGGGCAGCTCCACCAAATATGGTACTTCGAGCCTTCTTGCGTATGGCATCTCCAACATTTGGAGGAGGTGGAGGGGAAAATTTTGTGTAGTCTGGTCGGTACTAAGTACCACCGGTACAGAATTTTGCGGTGTTGTTCTATGAGGGCAGAGGATTTTAATAGTTTGAGTGGGTCTGAGCAAATCGTATCCCAAGATTTAAGTGTCCCTATGCAACCCAGGTCATTCTCCCAGTGTTGAGCGTAAATAGTGGTGGAAAAGTGGTTATGGTCGGCGATGGAGCCGAGGCACATGGAGATCGGTTTACAGTGCGGCAACAGCTTAGCCGATATACACATTTGTTCCCATTCGGTAATCCTATTGGCGTCCCTGGGGGTACCTGGGCAGCGTGTCCTTTCCCTAGACAGGTAGGATTCAAGTTGCATGTATGAGTAGAGCGAGGATTGTGGGATCTCGTTTCTGTCTTGTAGATTGGGGAAGTCCATGAGCTTGTCAGCAAAGTAGAGGTGATAGAGGTGCGTTACCCCTTTCTGATGCCACGGAGCTGAGTGAAATGTGGGGATAATGTAGGGGATGGCCCTGAGGGGGGTCGCTAAAGAAAGGCCCGGGGTGCTGCCCAATCTGGGTCTGTATTTGTTCCATATCTGGAACAGTAGTGTCAGTTGTGGAGGGAGGGGGAGGAGGGTAGGCCTGGCGCTTGGGGGCGTCCAGAGTATGTGGGGGAGTTCATGATTGCCCAGGAGGCCTCTTTCCAGTGATACCCACTGTGGACCAGGGTCGGAGACTATGTGAGGGATAATCGTAGCCAAGACAGCAGCGTGGTAGTAAGCTCGAACATTAGGCATTGCTAGGCCTCCCATCTTCTTGGGGGTTTGTAGGAGTGCAGCTGAAACCCTGGCTTTGCCACCCGCCCACACAAATCTTCCCATGTCAGCTTGTATTGTTTTGAAGTATGATGGAGGGAGGTGGAGGGGAAGAGTGCGGAACAGGTATAACAGTCTCGGGAGTATGGACATTTTCAGCGTTGCTATGCGGTCAAACCAGGACAGGTAGAGTGGCGACCAGCGCCTCAGGAGCTGATTACAACTGTTCCACACTGCGATATAATTAGCCGCCACCAGATTCGCTGGGGTCTTGGTAATTGTCAACCCTAAATATTTAAGGGATTCCACCCTCCAGTCAAAATCATATGCGTGGGTAAGGGTCTTGAGCACCTGGGCTGGGATACCCACCGGTAAGGCTTGTGTTTTAGCTGCGTTTACTGAGTAGTATGATACCCGTCCATAGTCCTTGAGCAATTGGAGTAGTGTGGGCAGTGAGACTAGGGGATTCCTGAGATACAATAGCACATCGTCTGCAAACGCGCTGATCTTAACGTGTTTGTCCCCTAATTGTATTCCCTGTATCGAGTCCGTCTGTCTTATACGGTGCAGGAGAGGTTCTAGTGCAAGGACGTATAGTAAGGGAGACAGGGGGCATCCCTGTCTTGTCCCGTTGGTTATAGTGAAGGTGGGGGACAGGAAGCCCGCGTGATTTACCTGCGCTGAGGGTGAGGAGTAGAGGGCAAAAATCTGGCGTATCGTCTGTGGGGGAAACCCGTACTTGACCAGTACCTGCTCCAGGAAGGCCCAGCCGAGGCGGTCGAAAGCCTTTTCCGCGTCAAGTGCAAGGAGCAGACCACCCTGGCCCGACCTCCCCAGTTCCCGCTGGACAAGAGTCAGCTTTCTGGTGTTATCCAGACCCTGTCTACCCTTCACAAAACCCGTCTGGTCGTCATGAATCAGATGTGGCAAAACGGTGTTCAATCTGTTCGCAAGAATTTTTGCGTAAATCTTTGCGTCAGTGTTTAATAGGGATACAGGCCTATAATTCTTGCACTTATCAGTAGGTTTGTCGGGCTTGGGAATCATCACTATGGTAGCCAGCAGCATCTCTGGGGGGAGTCTACCTGAAGAAGCTGTTTGCCTGTACATTTTGAGGAGCCGTGGCGCCAGTAAGTCACTAAACTCCTGGTAATATGCATTAGAGAGACCATCTGCCCCCGGGGACTTTCTTGGGGGAAGTTGTTTGATGGTATGGGCGATTTCTGAGATCGTGATAGGTTGTAGGAGAGCCTGATATTGGTCTACGGTCACCTTGGGTAGCATAATGTCTTTGAGGTAACGTGTTGCGTCTAAGCTTTGTGGATGTGGTATCGTGGCATCGGTATGGAGATTATAAAGTTTAGAGTAGAAGGCTGCAAACGTATTGCTTATCGCCTGCGGGTCTATGTGTTTGCGTCCGTCGTCGTCCAGAATGTGGGGTACCCTGGTTTGGGTCAGTCGTGCCCTAAGCCTGGCCGCTAACAGTTTTGTGGCCTTGCCGGACGTATGATACGAAGTAGCCCTCAACTTATATAGGAGGCTGTTTGTTTTTTCGGCTTGTAACTTGGCAATCGTCGAGTGTATCTCGTTTATTTTAGTTAAGTTTTCCCGTGTGGGGTAGGCCTTGTTTTCCATGTTAAGTTCGGCTAGCTGTGCATAAGCCGTCTTAAGAGTAGAGTGATTGAGTTTTTTGAGATATGAGGCTCGTTTGATAAAAAGCCCTCGTACTACCGCCTTATGGGCGCACCAAACGACATCCTCCGCAGTTTCCCCTGACTCATTCATTTGAAAGTATTCTGTTAGTGTGGAGCGGACTAGGTCTCGAAAGGTCTCGTCTATCAGGAGGGATTCGTTAAGGCGCCATTGCCCTCGGCCTCTAAACTGAAATGTATCGTGGAGTTGGAGATGTACCGGACTATGGTCCGACCAGGTGATGTCACCTATCTCGCAGTCTTGTAATTGCGCTAAGGTGGTAGTGTCAAGGAAGAACGTGTCTATTCTAGTGTACGTGTGGTGTACCTTGGAGTGGAACGTGTAATCAACCTGGCTGGGGTGGAGGGTGCGCCACGCATCATATAGGCCATATTGAGTAATCAGTTTAGAGATACCTTTGCATGTGAGAGCCATCTGGCATACGGCCTGTAGGACGGGCTGTAGTGTCCAGCACGGGGTGTTGGATAAAATTGAAGTCTCCGCAGAGGATGAGACCTCCTACTCTTGCCTCATCTATGGACAAGAAGAGGGTACGTAAGAATTTCTTGGTATCAGTGTTAGGAAAATATGCAGCCACTAGGGTATATGGGGTTTCGTTCCAAAGGCCCACTAAAATAATAAACCTGCCTTTCGTATCTATGATTTTCTTGTGAAGCATCAGGGACATGTCCCTGTGAATGAGGACGGAAACTCCCTTAGTTTTAGATTCAGAGAGTGCGTGGAATTGGGTTGGGTAATGCTTATTGTAGATAGACGGAGTGTTGTCTCTCTTAAAGTGGGTCTCTTGTACACACGCCACATCCACGCCCTCTTTCTTTAAGTCCCTAAGCAATAGGCTTCGTTTACCAGGGGTATTGAGCCCCTTAACATTCAGGGTTGTAATTTTCATCATGTTTAAAATGGTTTGATGGGTTACCATAGGAGGGGGATATCAGTCCCCTATCATCATATGCGTCCGGGGCGGGGGATGGAGTATCGTTTCCATGGGGAGCAGCTTTATGGGTGCGTGGCGCTATTAATAAGGCGCGTGATGCAGGGTAGAACTTGGGGGAGGGGGCCACAACTAGGGAGGGAAGGTTGGTTCCCGCAACGGCGGGTCGGTCAATGCTCAGCCAGTCTGAGCGAAAATGTGGACTGGTACGTCCAGACCCACATGAGCCGGGGGCGGCTGGAGGTGTCTCCACAGTCTGGAGGCACATAGGTCGCATGGCTCGATCGGGGCTATTGCGAAGCTAAGGGACTATTGTGTAACCTCTGGAGGAAGATATCCTCAGCAATTAACTCTTAACGTTAACTAAAAAAAAAAAAAAATATGTCGCCTCAACCCTTAACAAATTGTAATATATGACTGGTACAGTAGAATAGGCAGTGTCACATTCTAACCATAGAGGCTATACAGAAGAGTTATGGCAGTAGAGTTACAGGTAGCAAATACATATACAACATATATATACAACAACCAGTAGGCACAATTGTATACGATACCCTGCGAGGGAGACACTACTGGTCTTAAGATTGAGTCCAGTCCTGTGTTAATCTGGGGACTTTGGCTTTGGAAGGTGCTTGGGGGTCCGGCAACGGAATACCCCAGTCTTGCAGCTTTCTCTGGCCTTCCGCTTCTGTCTCCACGGCGTGTATCACACCTTGCTTCTGGATCAACAATTTCGCCGGGAATCCCCAGCGATAACCAATATCGTTGGATCTGAGGGTGGTTGTAACTTGGGACAGCGATTTGCATAATTGTAGTGTGGAAGCCGACAGGTCCGCGAAGATTTTGATGTTGGAGTAAGGCTCTGGGAGAGCCGCGTTTCTGCAGGCCTTTGCGATACGCTCCTTCACATGGTAGAAGTGAATACGGGCTATGACATCCCTCGCAGCGGAGGAGGGCAGATGATTTGGCCTGCGTAGCCGGTGGGCCCTATCGATTACAAGTAGGTCAGGATGTGTAGATGGGACCAATTCCTGGAACAAGTCGGACAAATATTTGTCCAGGTCTGCATTTTGCACGGATTCTGGGATCCCCCTGAATCGGAGGTTATTCCTCCTTGAACGGTCCTCCAAATATGCACATTTGCGTTTCTGTGCTTCTAGGGAGGACTCCAGCTCCTGCAGCCTATTTGCTAAGCTGTTATGTGCCACTGCAAAGTCGTCGAGTGATTTCTCCACGTGGGCTGTCCTCCCCCCTAGCTCTAGGAGATCTTTGCGGAGGTCTGCGGTAAGTGAGTGTATCTGTGCTGTGATACTGGATTGGAGCTTGTCTGACATTTCTGTCATTAGTGCTCTCATGCCTGAGGCTGTAAGGGGGCCATCTTCTGAGGCTGAGCTTGGGGATGGAGGGAGGGGATGTGTGTGCTCCTCTGAGCGGTTTCCGCCGCCATCTTGGATCGGGCTGTCCTTACCCTTCCCCGTCGGAGTTCTTGCCAGGAAAAGGAGGCTTTCTCCGTCCTGAGGGACTTGTGCTTGGTCCTCTGGGACATAATGGAGAGAGGGTCGTATTCGCGCTGTGATTGTCGCTGGTTATGCCGTTTAGTTCAGCCCCGGGAGAGTCGAGCCGCGGGAGCTTCACATAAGTGCGACCGTTCTCCTCGAGCTCCAAGCCACGCCCCCCGTTTATTTCTATTTCAAACATCAAAGCTTGACAGTGATCAAGTATGATGTTGGTGAGAGTGAACTGTCCTCTATCAAAAGAGAATTTAAAGAATGGATATATGTATTAAAGGGTGCCAGTCACATCAGTTATAACAGCAGGGCCGCCTGGGATTTTTTTTTTTAGCCTGGGCATTTTTAAATCACAGCAGCCCACAGATAAGGGGGTTTGCCAGAGAGGTCTACCACCAGTGACAAGCATGACCCCTCTCAAACTGAGTATGCTGCTCAATGCTCTTTCAGGGCAGCCCATGCACAAAGCCCCTTGCATGAGAAATAGGCCTTGTATTTGTGTATCTGCGCAGCACAAACAAATGTATTAACATGCTTGCACTGTGTTTGCTTGTGACTTGTCTCTGGTGTCTCCCTAAATGTGATACTAGAGGACAAAAGGACTAGAAAAGCATATTGTGAATGTGTTGGGAGTCTGCTTGTGTGATTGTGTGTATTTAGAGTGAGCTGATTGTGGTGTGGTGTTTTGTGTAAATAAGTCAGTTTCCGTTGGGTTGTGTTTGCGGTGTAATATGTGTGGCTAGGGGCTGTAGAGAGAGAGAGAGAGTGTGTGTTTGTATAGGGGGCATAGTGTGTATAGCAGCTGTACTGTATGGGTGTATAGGTGATGTATTGTGTAGCGGTTGTAGAGAGTGTGTGTTTGTGTTTGCTTATAGGGGACCTAGTGTGTGTATAAGGGATCCAGAGTCTATGTCAGGAATTTAGTGTGTGTAGACCGTGCAGTGTGTATCTATAGGGGATTTACTGTGTGTGTAGGGGATCTAGTGTGTGTGTGTGGAGGATCCAGTTGGTGAGGATTCAGAGTGTGTATAGGGGATCTAGTGTGTGCATGTGTACATGATCTAAAGTTGTGTAGAGGATCTTGTGTGGGTGTGTGTGTTTATCTGGAATGTAATGTGTGTGTGTGAGAGGTGCAAAACGTCAGTGACAGGTGCACTGTGTGTGAGGAGTGCGGTGTGTGTGTGTGTATGAGCAGTGCAACGTCTATGGGGATGTAGTGTGTGCAGGGCCGGCGCGTCCATAAGACGGCAAAGGCGGCCGCCTTAGGGCGCACGTGCTCTGGGGGCGCAATATTTCAGTGGCCGGCAGGAGGGAAGCTCTCCCTCCTGCCGGCCACCATCTCGACCCCCGGCGCGGCAATGCTGTGATGTGATCAGGCGCGGTGATGGAGCTCTAATCTCACTGCTCTGCTCCCTCGCGCGCTGTCTGCTGATGCCGCGGGAGCCGGAATATGACGTGAGTGACAGCGTGTGTGTCTGTGAGTGACAGAGTGTGTGTCTGTGAGTGACAGCATGTGTGTCTGTGAGTGACAGTCTGTCTGTGAGTGACAGCGTGTGTGTCTGTGAGTGACAGCGTGTCTGTGAGTGACTGAGTGTGTGTGTGTGAGTGACTGTGTCTGCATGTGAGTGTATGAGTGTGTCTGTCAGTGTATGATGAGTGTGTGTCTGTCAAATCAGTGAGAGTATGTTTGTCATTGAGTCTGTGTGTGTCACGGTAATATACCCCAACACGCAGGAATAGTACAGATAGTCAGGAGACAAGAAACCAGGGGTCGTCTTACCGGACCTTAGAATGGCCGGACTTGACGAGAATAAGCAAGACAGAGTCTAGAACAAGCCGAGGTCGAGGGAACAGAGAGACAGCGTAACGTAGAACAAGCCGAGGACTGGTACACAGAGGACAAAACAGCGGATTAGCAAGCAAGGATAAAGAGAGAGCGGAGTCAGGAACAAAGCCAAGGTCAAGCACCAAAAAACCAACTGAACGATACAAGCACTAAAGGGAAACTGGACAGAAACCACGATAGGGCAAGGAGCAAAGGAAACAGGTGAGTATAAATACCCTAAGGTTCACTTTGATTGGCCCCTGTCATATCCACGCCCCCAAAACGTGAGTGTATGGGGAATGTGGCCTGACAGGGGCCAATGGGAGACTGATTCTAATTTAGTCTCCCACTGTCCCTTTAAGAGCGCGCCCGAGACGCGCGGCGCGCTCTTAGTGTCGGGCGAGACACGTGACCGCTTCTCGCGGTCACTGCCCGCCTGACTGATCATATCGTTGGCTGAGCCGCGCGCGGCTCGTGCAGGAGCAGGACCGCGCGCGGCGAGAAGAGAGGACCCCGGCCGGCCCCTGGAGAGGGTAAGTACCGCTACAGTACCCCCCCCTGAAGACACGCCCACCGGGCGGGGAGTAGCAGGCCTGGCAGGAAAACGAGCGTGGAAAGAACGCACAAGGCGAGGAGCGTGAACAGCGTCAGCGGAAATCCAACTGCGTTCCTCAGACCCATAGCCCTTCCAATGTACCAGATATTGGAGGCGACCCCGAAGCAAACGAGAGTCAATTACAGCCGCCACTTCAAACTCCTCATGGCCCTCCACAGAAACCGGAGGAGGAGGAGGGACATGCCGAGTATAACGGTTGCACAGGAGGGGTTTTAACAAGGAGGTATGAAACACGTTAGGAATGCGTAAATTTTTGGGAAGATCCAATGCATACGAGACAGGATTAACCACATGCAAGATACGAAAAGGACCAATAAAACGAGGGGCCAACTTCATAGAAGGCACACGAAGACGAATATTGCGAGTAGAAAGCCAAACCCGGTCTCCCACAGCATAGGATGGAGCCGCCCTGCGATGCTTGTCTGCCTGAACCTTCTGGCGAGCAGCAGAGGCCACCAAAGAACACTGAACCTGCTCCCAAGTATTACGTAGACTAGCCAAATGTTCGTCCAGAGCTGGCATGCCCTGCAAGGAGAATGCAGCTGGAAGAACCACGGGATGCCGGCCATAAACAACGTAAAAAGGGCTGTTAGCGGAGGATTCATGAGCAGCATTATTACGAGCAAACTCAGCCCAAGGGAGAAGGTCAGCCCAATTGTTCTGATGGTGGGACACGAAACAACGAAGATACTGCTCTAGAGATTGGTTGGCACGTTCAGCAGCTCCATTAGACTGGGGGTGGTAGGCTGAGGAAAACGAGAGGGAGATACCCATCTCTGTACAAAACGTTCTCCAGAATCTGGAGATAAACTGGCTACCCCTATCGGACACGATCGAAGTGGGAATACCATGCAACCGAAACACCTCCCTGGCAAAGATAGAGGCAAGTTCCCTGGATGATGGCAATTTGACAAGAGACACAAAATGAGCCATCTTAGAAAAACGATCCACAATCATTAGGATGACAGTTTTACCATTAGAGGGAGGTAATTCAACAATGAAATCCATGGATATATTGGACCACGGTCTCTCGGGTATGGGCAACGGATGTAACAACCCACAAGGAACTCTGTGGGAGGACTTCATACTGGCACAAGTGCTACAGGCATTAACGTAATCGGTGACGTCCTTGCGCAAGGAAGCCCACCAGAAATATCTAGAAACTGCTGAAAATGTCTTAGAAATACCAGGGTGTCCAGCAGTTCTAGTGTCATGATATAATGACAAGATGTCTCGTCTCTCCGGTATATCAACGAATAGCTTATCAGCAGGCCTCTCCCCAGGAGCCAAGTACTGTTTAGCCTGAATAGCTTGTAAGAGAGAAGACGAAATGGAAAGAACAGTAGTCGCTATTATTCTGTCAGGCGGAATGACAGGGGTAACATCGACCTCGAGTTTGTCAGTAGTCTCGAATTGTCTGGACAGAGCGTCAGCTTTAGTATTACGATCACCCGGTCTGTATGTGATTATGTAATTAAAACGAGACAAAAACAGAGACCACCTGGCCTGCCTAGAAGACAATCTTTTTGCTTCACTAAGGTAAGAGAGGTTTTTGTGATCCGTTAAAATGAGGATGGGATCCCTAGTACCCTCTAGCAGATGTCTCCATTCCTTGAGCGCCAAAATGATAGCAAGGAGTTCACGATTGCCTACATCATAATTCCTCTCTGCTTTGGACATCTGTCTGGAAAAGAAGCCACAAGGGTGTAACGGCTTTTCAGGTGAATCTCTTTGAGACAAGATAGCACCTACCCCTATCTCAGAAGCATCAACTTCAAGAATAAAGGGCAGTGAAGGGACAGGATGCTGTAAAACAGGAGCAGAGGCAAATGTAGCCTTCAAGAATTCAAAGGCCTCGAGTGCTTCTGGTTTCCAGACATGAGTATTACCATCCTTCTTGGTCATTCTGGTTATAGGCGCAACAATGGCAGAAAACCCTTTAATAAAACGCCTATAATAATTAGAGAACCCCAGAAAACGCTGAATGGCTTTCAACCCCTGGGGTAGAGGCCATTCCATAATGGCAGACAGTTTCTTGGGATCCATACGAAAACCCTTGGCCGAGATTATATAACCCAAGAATTGGACTTCAGATTGATCAAATGAACATTTTTCGAGTTTGCAATAGAGACCGTTAACCAGAAGAGTTCTCAACACTAATTTAACATGCATGTGATGAGTCTGTAAATCAGTAGAATAAATCAATATGTCGTCCAAGTATACTATAACGAATGTATGTATAAATTGACGTAGGACATCATTAATAAATTCCTGAAAAACTGCTGGGGCGTTACAAAGACCAAAGGGCATCACAGTGTACTCGTAGTGGCCACTCCTGGTATTGAAAGCGGTCTTCCACTCGTGATCCTTTTTGATACGTATGAGATTGTAAGCACCCCTAAGGTCCAATTTAGTAAAAACTGTGGCCTGTTTAAGCCTATCAAATAGTTCTGTGATCAAAGGTATGGGGTACGCATTTTTGACGGTGATTTTATTTAGGCCCCTATAGTCAATACACGGCCTTAATTCGCCATCTTTCTTAGATACAAAGAAGAAACCCGCCCCTGCCGGGGAAGAGGATCTTCTTATAAATCCCTTCTCTAGAGATTCCTTAATATATTCCTCCATAACCAGATTCTCCTGAGGAGATAAAGGATATATTCTCCCTTTGGGAGGCATCGTACCAGGTAATAAATTAATAGCACAATCATAAGGCCTGTGAGGTGGCAATCTTTCAGCCTCCCTTTTATCAAAAACAGATTTAAGAGACAGGTACTGAGAGGGTATGACCGTAGGTACGGGAGGAATATTAGTAGAATTCAAAGGGGTGACTTTAACAATACAAGACTCTTGGCAAGAATCACTCCAAGAAACTATTTGTCCTGACTCCCAATCAATGGTGGGGTTATGAGTACGTAACCAAGGATACCCTAACACGAGGTGAGAGGAAGGAGAAGTAATGATCTGAAACCGAATGGTCTCAGAGTGTAACACCCCTGTAGACATATGTAGTGGAACAGTTTCATGTGTGATAACTGGAGAGCATAATGGTCTACCATCTATGGCCTCAACGGCCAAGGGTGTCTCCTTCTCTCTGGTGGGTATGTTATTCTCCTTGACAAAACTGGAATCAATAAAGTTTTCGGCCGCTCCGGAATCAACCAGGGCTAGTATATTCCCTGCTATGCAGTTACTATCAAGGTGCAGGGAAACAGGAAGAAGTAATTTATTAAGAGGCAAATGTGAGGACTGTGATGTCACACCCAAGGCCAGTCCTCTATACGGTCTTAGGTGCGATAGTTTCCCGGACGCACGGGACAGTCTTGTCTCATATGACCCCTCCTACCACAATAAAGACAAAGTCCCTCCTTTCTCCTATAAAGCTTTTCAGCGTCAGTAAGTTTAGCAACCCCTAACTGCATAGGTTCCTCCTCAGAACCCTTAGATCCCTCGGGAGTCTCAGCTCTAGGGGAGTTAAAGGGAACAAAATGTCTATTTCTGGACCTGGTATATAACCTGTCACGGATCCTGTTATCTATATCGATAAGATAGTCAATCAGGTCCTCCAGGGGTACAGGGAGGTCCTTAGCTGCTACCTCATCCAACATAGTTTCAGACAGACCTTCCATAAACGCGGTAGTAAGCCCATTATTAGTCCAATCTACCTGTGAGGCAAGGGTACGGAACTGAATAGCATAATCGGCTACAGATTTAGATCCTTGCTTTATTCTCATTAATGCCCTGGCGGCATTTTTTGACCTTTTAGTCGTGTCAAATGTTCTACGGAACGCTGTGAGGAAGCTATTGAAGTCGTGTACCATAGGCCCATTAGCCTCCCAAATAGGATTTGCCCATTCTAGTGCCTTATCCGTAAGCTGGTGCATAAGAAAACCCACCTTAGATCTATCAGTGGGAAATGAGCGTGGGTACATTTCAAAGTGGAATTCCACTTGATTAAGGAATCCCCTACATGTCTTAGCGTCCCCTCCATACCTAGGTGGCGGGGTTAGATGTGCAGAAGCATTAGGCATATTAGCTGTGTCCGGTATAGGGTTTACAGGAGGCGTAGGTACAGGTACCGGAGCTGATCTGGATAACAGTGTCTGGATGGCTTGAGCCATTTGATCCATACGGTGATCCTGTTCTGCGAATCTAGCCTCATGAGTGGCCATCTGTTGACCTAAACCTGCGGGGTCCATGGCCCTATCGTAATGTCACGGTAATATACCCCAACACGCAGGAATAGTACAGATAGTCAGGAGACAAGAAACCAGGGGTCGTCTTACCGGACCTTAGAATGGCCGGACTTGACGAGAATAAGCAAGACAGAGTCTAGAACAAGCCGAGGTCGAGGGAACAGAGAGACAGCGTAACGTAGAACAAGCCGAGGACTGGTACACAGAGGACAAAACAGCGGATTAGCAAGCAAGGATAAAGAGAGAGCGGAGTCAGGAACAAAGCCAAGGTCAAGCACCAAAAAAACAACTGAACGATACAAGCACTAAAGGGAAACTGGACAGAAACCACGATAGGGCAAGGAGCAAAGGAAACAGGTGAGTATAAATACCCTAAGGTTCACTTTGATTGGCCCCTGCCATATCCACGCCTCCAAAACGTGAGTGTATGGGGAATGTGGCCTGACAGGGGCCAATGGGAGACTGATTCTA
This sequence comes from Pelobates fuscus, assembly GCF_036172605.1. NCBI lineage: Eukaryota > Metazoa > Chordata > Amphibia > Anura > Pelobatidae > Pelobates > Pelobates fuscus. The sequence goes on from NC_086319.1 coordinate 336,559,868, forward strand.
ATTTAGTCTCCCACTGTCCCTTTAAGAGCGCGCCCGAGACGCGCGGCGCGCTCTTAGTGTCGGGCGAGACACGTGACCGCTTCTCGCGGTCACTGCCCGCCTGACTGATCATATCGTTGGCTGAGCCGCGCGCGGCTCGTGCAGGAGCAGGACCGCGCGCGGCGAGAAGAGAGGACCCCGGCCGGCCCCTGGAGAGGGTAAGTACCGCTACAGTGTGTGACTATCAGTGTGTCTGTCAATAAATGTGTCAATCAGTGTGGGTCTGTCAGTGTCAATGAATGAGTGTGTGTCAGATCAATGAGTCTGTGTCTGTCAGTGACGTCTGTGTGTTTGTCATTGAGTGTGTGACTGTCAGTGTGTACAGAATGTAGCGGAGCGGAGCGCGGTGCAGGAGCTTCTGTTTCCTGTACCTGGCCAGACTGACAGGAGGTGCTCACAGAGAGAGCACTCCCTGTCAGTCCGGCCGGGTACAGAAAACTGAAGCTCCTTTAGGGGATCTGCTCCACTCAGCAATGCAACAATAGAGGTAGGAGGCACACCAGGAAGGGGAGTGTGACCACTAAAGGGGTGTGGGGTGCACCAAGGGACAGGGAGGGAATGGGAGAGAAACACCAAGAGACAGGGAAAAGAGGGGGGAGGGGAGAAGAACACTAAGGGACATGGAAGGGACCACTAATGGTCAGAGAGGGGAGAGGTGCTGGTTAAGAGGCACATAGGTGAAGATGTTTTTTTTTGTGGGGGGAGCGGAAAAATGCATCTTCGCCTATGTACCTAAAAATCCAAGCACCGGCCCTGAGTGTGTGTGTGAGGGGTGCAGCGTGTTTAGGGGGTGCAGTGTGTGTATGAGAGGTGCAGTGTGTGTGAGGGGTGCAGTTTGTGTGTGTAAGAGGGGCACAGTGTGTGTGAGGGGTACAGTGTGTATAAAGGGTGCAGTGTGAGTGACGGTTGCAGAGTGTGTGTCGGGGGTGCGGTGTGTATGTCTGGGTTGCAGTGTGCACGTGAGGGGTGCAGTGTGTTTAGGGGATGCAGTGTGTGAGAGGTGCTGTGTGTGTAAGGGTTTAAAGGGAAACTCCAGTGCCAGAAAAACAATCAGTTTTTCTGGCACTGGAGGGTCCCTCTCCCTCCCACCCCTCAATCCCCAGTTACTGAAGGGGTGAAAACCCCTTCAGTCACTTACCTGGGACAGCGGCGATGTCCGCCTCCGCGACGCTCCTCCTTGTGATTACGTCGGCCGGTGGGCGAGACTAATCTCGCCCACCGGCCGAGGAGATCTAATGCGCATGCGCGGAAATGCCGTGCGTGCGCATTACGTCTCCCCATAGGAAAGCATTGAAAAATCATTTCAATGCTTTCCTATGGGGTTTTGAGCAACGCTGGAGGTCCTCACACAGCGTGAGGACGTCCAGCGACGCTCTAGCACAGGAAACCTGTGCTAGAAACTAGGAAGTGACCTCTAGTGGCTGTCTAATAGACAGCCACTAGAGGAGGAGTTAACCCTACAAGGTAATTATTGCAGTTTATGAAAAACTGCAATAATTACACTTGCAGGGTTAAGGGTAGTGGGAGTTGGCACCCAGACCACTCCAATGAGCAGAAGTGGTCTGGGTGCCTGGAGTGTCCCTTTAAGTGTGTGTGAGAGTTGCATTGTGTTGAGGGGTGCAGTGTTGGGAGGTATTGTGTGTGGGAGGCAGATTAAGAAAAAATAATTATTTATGTATTTAAAAACAAAACAAAAAAAAACTTTATATCCACTCACCCCATTTACCTTTGTCAGGGAGGGGAGACATTGTAAGCCCTGATGGTCCAGTGGTGAGTGAACTCTTGCCTGTAGCTCTGTTGCTAGAGTTCACTCTCACGAGATCTGGTCAGAGCAATGCTATGGTAACCGCTGCACCGCTATGACCTTGCGAGAGAAATCTCCAGGACCTGGTGAAGCTGCAGGCTAGAGCCCCCGGATCCTCTACTCTGCTCATACTCTGCTAAGTGCCTGTGGGACGGTGGGGAGACTGACACGCATAGCATACTGCTTGGGTGGCGCAGACCTTGCATGGGTCACCCAGGAAGATCCTCTGGTCTCTCCTGCCGGCTTTGGCCCATGGCCATTGTTGCCCACTGGACATTTGCCCGGTTTGACCAATGGCCAGTCCGGGCCTGGTACCCAGTGTGTCCCTCAGACATATAAAACTATTGGAATCTTTGTCTGAATTTAGTATTTTTATTATATGTGCATAATGTTTTATTACATTATGACATTCTGGTTATAATTAAATTACCCAGTTTCCCGGAAAATAAGACATCCCACGAAAATAAGTATTTGCTCATTTTCAGGGGAGGCTCGTAATATAAGCCCTACTCCAAAAATAAGCCATAGTCACAAGTTCACTAATCTATGTTCTATGAATTTTCCCCAAACATAGATTCGCAGGATTCCATTTGCGAGTAAGCTACTCTATGTTCGGGAAAGTTTCCCCAAGCAGATGCACGGGATTCCATGCCCTAGTGATTTGCTCTGTGTTCGGGGGAATTTCCCTGAAAGTAGACCTGCTTTCTAGCATATGCTTGCTACCTGTTTCCCCTGAAAAATTACATCCCCTAAAAATAAACCCTAGTGCATTTATTGGGGGAAAATTTTTGCCCAATTATTTAAATCTCTCTTGGTAAAATCATGCTTCATCTGAACTCATAAGTTGCCATTAGCAGGACATAATAACAGGGTTATATAAAGACACAGGAGGATACATTTAACTAACAAGTACTATTTTTCCTCTTCTGTAATATTTTGTGCTGCATTCTTGTGACTTTAATTTACAGTAAAAGATTTAATGAACTAGTTTGCTGTTACCACTTTTACCACTAGATGTCACTTTGTGCACATATAATGCAATTAAGACTGCTGTGTTTGGACATTATTTTTACTAAAGTTTTATTTATTAAATATTGTCTTGTAAACCAAATTGCTGGTTCACATTGTATAAACCACGGAAACAGATGTAGGGAAGGTTAAACATGATGGACTTGAGTCTTTTATCAAACTTGATTATTATTGTCACTATATGAGCAAGTAGGATAGCTATTTGGGGTTAAAATTTTCTGATTTGTTATTCATTCATTAGATATCTTTTTTTTTTTTTGCATATTTGTAATAACTCAGATGGGAGTCAAAACCAAAAGCACCTATCATATTTTGGTTAAACAAAGCAGTAATCCTAGCAGAAGTGATATTGCTGGAAGGAGGCATTAGTAATTGAAAGATTTGAGGTTGTAAAGCCCGGCACACTCACATTTTTTATGTCATACTTTAGCTCTGGAACCTTTAGGACTAAGATCAAGAACATCCAGGAAGCAATGTGAGACTGACTGGGAGAAATATGAGAGGAGAGGTCAGGTGTAAGTACAGGAATGAGAATAATATACAGATATAATCTCAAAAGAAATGGGATAGGACCAGATGGTGTACCACAAGGCATCAGAGGAATACATGGATGGATGAATTGTTTCAAGAAATTTTGAAAGAATGATCAGGAAGGTAGGATGAGGATGGAGGAAAGCTTTAACTGCTAAGCACTGGCAAGGAAGTTATAGACATACATTTTAATGTAGAAGATGAAAGGCCAAACAGATTGTAAGAGTGTCCAAGGGTTAATATGATCACTTTAAATGGATACTATAGTGCTAGGAATACAAATCTGTATTCCTTGCACTATACTTCCTTATGGCTCCCTCTCCCACATCCCTCCCCCTTCCCCCCTTCTCCCTTCCCCCCTTTCCCATGGGGCCTCCACAGCACCCAAAGGTTAATAATTCCTTGCTGTACTTACCCAATCCCAGACCCGAAGTCCCTTGGTGCTGGCTCAGCGCTCCACCTCCTCCGACATCACCAGACTGGGGGAAACTAATGCACAGCAAGCGCTGCAAGTGCATTTGGCCCTCCCTATAGGAAAGCATTGCTGAAATGCTTTCCTATAGGGTTTTAACTGATGCTGGATGTTCTCATGCGTCAGTTAGATGACCAAAAGTTGCCTAGCTGTCTGATTGACAGTCACTAGAGGCAGCCTTAGTCCTGCAATGTAATCATTGCAGTTTTTTCTAAAGCTGCAATGATTTACATTGCAGGACTAAGTCTTGGTGCCTGTATTTTTCTTTTAATAGAAAATGGTTAATGTACTTGTAATGTCAGGACATTGGTGGGCTCACACAGATGTAAAGTATTTAAGCCCCCTCTGTTAGCGCACTGGTATACTCTTGAAGCAACACTCCTGGCCCTAAAGCTCTTTAGCTTGCTGAAGTGCTTTATGTGTGAAGAGTAAGTCTTTTCATTCTACAAAAAGTGCAGTTTACAATACAAATTGGCACTTTTATAAATTAGCCCACTTGGTTTTCAAGCAGACGTGTCCTTTTATTTCCTGGGTTTTTTTTTAGCTCAGATGAGAGACACTCAAGAAGCAGCAATAACCCAGAGCATCTGACGTGCAAAGACTTCTCATTGAGCTGCATTGGGAAGTTTGTGATTGACAGCCACAGAAAATCTGGACGGGGTTACAAGAGGAGGGCTTGTATTTTGGCAGTGGATTGTCCCTTTAAATACTTATACCTTATCCTGGATTTTCAGCTTTGAACTTGGCATCTGTTTCATAGAATCTGCATATCATCTCCTTGAATGTGGCTATTGATGTTCTGGTCTTGATGGGTTTAAACTGGATTTGTACTCTGACTTGTGCAAATTGACTAACCATTCTTCTTATTTGAGTCAGCTAAGGTGACATTGGATTATTTTTAATTAACTGCTACATTTTATTGACGGCTCTGTCTGCTTCTTTGTTTGGACATATATACTGTATGTGATAAATATATATGTATACAGACAGATACTTTATTGGTTCGCAGGTTTGAGTTTTCTCCTTTTTGTATTCATGCCGCATTCTCTAGATGGAAGAACTAAATCTTATTTAATTCTTACATAAATCATTAACATCGCTGTACAGGAAAGTACATGGAGACCTATTAATATATTAACTCAGCCGTGGAGACCTATTAATATAAATGTTGCAGAAAAAAAATATGTGAACTTTTCAAAAAGAGAAGTAATCATCCTTGAAACCAATGGAATCAGCAGGAACATTCTGTAGATCCCATGGTGATTTCTCCAGTTTTAGAAATTTGACACTAGCTACACATTTTAAAAAAAACAAAACTTTATCAGTATTTTGTGTAGTTTCTGTGCAAATTTAAAAGCTTGAGTTATTAGCTTATTTTGCTGAAATAGGCTTGACTGAAGTGTCCAAAGACCATTGGTCACTATTCACTGTTGATCAACTTTTTCTTCTCATTCTTCACTGGAACTGTCAGTGATATGCTCCTCCCAGCAATCATACAATGTAGATAGCAAACAGCACATTAGAGTAAAATATATAAATTTCTTGCAAACAAAAATATCCTTACATATTCCTTACATATAAACACATAAAAAGCTGCCTCACAGTCCCTCAGTCTCTTAATTCAGCAAAGCGCATTTCATCCTGCTGTCCACTTTGTATTTTTGTTTACTCCTTGGTAATTGTGAAGTTGTGTGGTTGGGTTCACTGTGGAATTTAGTTGTACTGTCTTGGGCTTGTGTTATAGCGCCGTTTACACCACATATTTTTTTGTTTGTTGTTCGTTAGTCTACCCGCTTTCTAAATAATAATGGTAATAGTAGAAGGGCGCAATAACAATGTTGAGAAAAAAATATTAAAGGGACAGTGGACAAGATTAGTAGTAAATATGCTGGAGAAGATTTAGAGGTTACATCCAAGGTACCAATTGGTTTAAGGTTCTTTAATCATAGCACAAGCCTTTCATCATTTCTAAGTTCATAAAGTAAGTACTAAGTTGTTGAACATAAAATGTATATACCAGGAAAGCCGTCAAGGCTAAAGGCACTCTTACTGCTTAAATGGTTTGTCATCATACACAGTTTATAGGTAGTGATGTCGCGAACACAAAATTTTAGGTTCGCAAACGGCGAACACGAACTTCCGCAAACGTTCGCGAACCGGCGAACCGGGCGAACCGCCATAGACTTCAATGGGCAGGCAAATTTTAAAACCCACAGGGACTCTTTCTGGCCACAAAAGTGATGGAAAAGTTGTTTCAAGGGGACTAACACCTGGACTGTGGCATGCCAGAGGGGGATCCATGGCAAAACTCCCATGGAAAATTACACAGTTGATGCAGAGTCTGGTTTTAATCCATAAAGGGCATAAATCACCTAACATTCCTAAATCACAATGGATATGGATAGACACCTGACATATGACATATGGAAACCTTGAAATATGGATTGACACTTGTCCTCAGAGACCCTGATACACACTGACACAGAGCAGAATAGGGACTGTTACCCCTATATAGGGTCACTTGGCAGATATGGATTGACACCTGTCCTCAGAGACCCTGATACACACTGACACAGAGCAGAGAAGGGACTGTTCCTCCTACAAAGGGTCACCATTTTTAGTCCAAGGCAGCTCATCTCATCAGACCTTTTTTAGTCGAATGTATCGCCCACTGTCAGTCCCTTCGGGATCCATCCCTCATTCACCTTAATAAAGGTGAGGTAATCTAGACTTTTTGACCTAGGCAACTTCTCTTCTCAGTGACAATACCTCCTGCTGCACTGAAGGTTCTTTATGACAGGACACTTGAAGCGAGGCAGGCCAGAAGTTCTAACGCAAATTGGGATAGCTCAGGCCACAGGTCAAGCCTGCACACCCAGTAGTCAAGGGGTTCATCACTCCTCAGAGTGTCGATATCTGCAGTTAAGGCGAGTTAGTCTGCTACCTGTTGGTCGAGTTCTTCTCTGAGGGTGGATCCCGAAGGGCTGTGGCGATGCGTAGGACTTAAAAAGCTCTGCATGTCCTCCATCAACAACACGTCTGTAAAGCGTCCTGTCCTTGCCGGCGTGGTCGTGGGAGGAGGAGGATTACTTTCACCTCTTCCCCTGTTAGATTCCCGTTGTGCTGTGACATCACCCTTATACGCTGTGTAAAGCATACTTTTTAATTTATTTTGCAAATGCTGCATCCTTTCCGACTTGACCAGTACAGTACCAGTACAGGTCATTCTCCTTCAGCCTTTTTATACGAGGGTCCCTCAACAGGCACGACAGCATGAAAGACCCCATTTGCACAAGGTTGGATGCAGAGCTACTCATTTCCCGTTCCTCCTCCTCAGTGATCTCAGTGAAGGTATGTTCTTCCCCCCAGCCACGTACAACACCACGGGTACCAGATAGGTGACAACGAGCACCCTGGGATGCCTGTTGTGGTTGGTCTTCCTCCTCCTCCTCAAAGCCACATTCCTCCTCTGACTCCTCTTCCTCACAATCCTCTTCCAGCATTGCCGCAGGTCCAGCAAGCGATGCTGATAAGGCTGTTTCTGGTGGTGATGGTGACCACAACTCTTCCTCTTCCTCTTCACGCTCATCTACGGCCTGATCCAGCACTCTTCGCAGGGCACGCTCCAGGAAGAAAACAAATGGTATGATGTCGCTGATGGTGCCTTCGGTGCGACTGACTAGGTTTGTCACCTCCTCAAAAGGACGCATGAGCCTACAGGCATTGCGCATGAGCCTCCAGTAACGTGGCAAAAAATGTTCCAGCTTCCCAGAGGCTGTCCTAGCACCCCGGTCATACAAATATTCATTAACAGCTTTTTCTTGTTGGAGCAGGCGGTCGAACATTAGGAGTGTTGAATTCCAAAGTGTCAGGCTGTCGCAAATCAAGCGCCTCACTGCCATGTTGTTTCGCCGCTGGATATCTGCAAAGTGCGCCATGGCCGTGTAGGAACACCTGAAATGGCTACACACCTTCCTGGCCTGCTTCAGGAAGTCCTGTAAGCCTGTATACTTATGCACAAAGCGTTGTACGGTCAGATTACACACATGTGCTATGCACGGCACATGTGTCAACTTGCCCAACTTCAATGCCCCCAACAAATTTGTTCCGTTGTCACAAACCACTTTGCCGATATCCAGTTGCTGCGGAGTCAGCCACTTTTCCACCTGTGCGTTTAGGGCGGACAGGAGTGCTTGTCCGGTGTGACTCTCTGCTTTCAATCAAGTCAAACCCAAGACGGCGTGACACTGCCGTATCCAGGATGTGGAATAGTACCTGGGGAGCTGGGGGGGTGCCGTTGATGTGGAGCAAGACACAGCAGCAGAAGAGGACTCAGCCGAGGAGGTTATGGGAGAGGATGGAGTAGGAGGAGTAGAGGAGGTGGCAGCAGGCCTTCCTGCAAGTCGTGGCGGTGTCACCAACTCCTCTGCAGAGCCACGCATTCCATGCTTGGCAGCCGTCAGCAGGTTTACCCAATTTTTTTTACACAGTTTTACACAGTTTATAATAATTGTTATTTATTTATAATGCCAGCATATTCTGTAATACTGAAAACACTGAGTAAAAGAAAAATGAAAACTTTAGAAGAATTAAAAAGCTTAACAGAAACAAACTAAAGCAAAAGGTTTTCTTTCCTGTAAAACAAGTGGATGTTACAGATATATATATATATATATATATATATATATATATATATATATATATATTAATTTTAAAAAATATATATTTTTATGTTTCTTATGTTAATAAAAATCAAGACATGATCGTATCCGTTTCTTTATTTTCAGTGTGAATATTGCAACATAAATAACAGGCAGTAGTAGCTTAGGAAAGTAAATACTCTGGAACATAATAATTTTTCATCCTGAGAAACATCCAGTCTGCTTTGTGTTGTTTGGTTTTGTGATGTTGGTAAAGAGGGTGTGTTGGTTTTCTGTCTTACACACACCAAACCATATGCTGCTCAAAACTACACTACTACTAAAAACCCAAATAACCAACAGTGACATGTATTACTAATGTAACAGCTAATGACCTATTACAAAGTAAACATGCTAGAAAGAATTGTCAATAGAAGTGTAACAGTGACATGGAATTTAGGAAAATAACATATTGCTAATTTAGTGCTTTTTTTAAAAAAAAAAAAAAAACACTATCATAGGCATATACACCCTTCTGCCACTCACTGTCATTTGCTCAAGTACCTGTAAAGGGTGTATATAAAGCCTCACACTCAGGGGTCAAGTCCTGGGTAAAAAAGTGCAGGAACTCACCCAAGATCCACTCCCCGCCCCCTCTCCCCCCCTCACCCCAAAAAAAGATAAGCTTGTATGCAGGGGCTGAGTAAGAGGGGCAAGGGCTGAGGAAGAGGGGCAGGGGCTGAGGAAGAGGGGCAGGGGCTGAGGAAGAGGGGCAGGGGCTGAGGAAGAGGGGCAGGGACAGTGGAGGGGGACAGGGGCTGGTGCTTGTATGCAGGGGCTGAGTAAGAGCACTGGGCTGAGTAAGGTGGACAGGGGCTGAGTAAGGTGGACAGGGGCTGAGTAAGGTGGACTGGGACTGGGGAGGGGGACGTGGGACAGGGGACGGGGGACAGGGACTGGGGAGGGGGACAGGGACTGGGGAGGGGGACAGGGACTGGGGAGGGGGACAGGGCCTGAGGAGGGGGACAGGGACTGAGGAGGGGGACAGGGACTGAGGAGGGGGTCAGGGACTGAGTAAGGGGATAGGGCTTGAGGAGGGGGACAGGGACTGGGGAAAGGGCTAAGGAGGGGGACAGGAACTGAGGAGGGGGGACAGGGCCTTAAATAGGGGGACAGGGACTGGGGAAGGGGACAGGGACTGGGGAGGGGGACAGGGACGTGGACTGGGGAGGGGGACAGGGACTGGGGAGGGGGACGGGGGAGAGGGGACAGGGACTGGGGAGGGGGACAGGGACTGGGGAGGGGGACATGGCCTGAGGAGGGGGACAGGGACTGAGGAGGGGGACAGGGACTGAGGAGGGGGGACAGGGACTGAGGAGGGGGGACAGGGACTGAGGAGGGGGACAGGGACTGGGGAGGGGGACAGGGACTGGGGAGGGGGACAGGGCCTTAAATAGGGGGACAGGGCCTTAAATAGGGGGACAGGGACTGGGGAAGGGGACAGGGACTGGGGAGGGGGACAGGGACGTGGACTGGGGAGGGGGACAGGGACTGGGGAGGGGGACGGGGGAGAGGGGACAGGGACTGGGGAGGGGGACAGGGACTGGGGAGGGGGACAGGGCCTGAGGAGGGGGACAGGGACTGAGGAGGGGGACAGGGACTGAGGAGGGGGGACAGGGACTGAGGAGGGGGGACAGGGACTGAGGAGGAGGAAAGGGACTGGGGAGGGGGACAGGGACTGGGGAGGGGGACAGGGCCTTAAATAGGGGGACAGGGACTGAGGAAAGGATTAAAAAACAAACAAAACAACTAAAGTGCCTTCCCCACTCCCTGAGGCTTACCTTGGGCCAGGAGGGGTGGGACTGTATCTGGAACATGCAGCCTGCAGTCAGTGGAGTAAGCCGGCCTCTCCCGATGATGTCAGTAGGAGGGGGCGTGACTTCCTCTGCTCCCCAGCGGTCCTGTGAGAAGAGCAGAGAAAGTCCCGCCCCCTCCTACTGACATCATCAGGAGATGCCGGACGACTCCACTGACTGCAGGGGGAGAGGTGAGTTTAAAAATCCGAGTCCCCAGTCAGAGACAGGGGATTCCGATTTGTGCTCCCCCTGCTCTGGCAGCCGCTTGTGCCAGCCCTGGGTCCTGCAGGACTAGTAATGGGAACGGCGTTCCTGCTGTGGAAAAAGTGCAGGAACGCCGTTCCCACGCGTTCCTGCAGGACTCGAGACCTGCTCACACTGTACACTTCATCTAGTCTTGGCTGATGTTGTGGTCCACTTTTCCTCTGATTTCCTCTAGTGCTGCCTTCATTCACAAATAAGCAATTAAATATATTCCATGTTACAATTAAAATTGTAATAATGTGTCTTCAAGTTATGGATAATACAAGCTCTGTAAATTACAGACCAAACGTGAGGGCAATCTTTTCTTGGCTTGGGTTTAAGAAGTCCCTGATATATCTCCTGTGCAGTATCTTTTATCCAGGAAAGACAATCCGGGATAACTTTATCCATAGTAGAGGGGGATGCTGTGTTTTTGTTTATACTCTGCTCTTCAAAACAAACCTACGTTTTTTTTTGTTTGGGGGGGGTGGGGGGTTGCGGCCCACATTTAATTAAACCTTGTCTTTTTGGCCCGTGCTAGTCTTTGAGTTTGAAATGCTTGGTCTAGTATATTGTCTTTTTTTTTTTTTTTCTTTTTAGATGGACAGCCAAATACACCATATTGTTTAAATGTCTCCCCCAGAAGATACTAATCTCCAAACTGATACCATTAACCCCCATATATTTCAAGTGTATAGCAATTTCTTGGTAAGTTCACGTTAAATAACTTGATTTAATTTCACATTGCTGTATTGTGGGCCATAATCAAGCCATACGTATGTCCATACATTATATCTAATTTATAATACTTTTATAAGACTGCTTTCTGAGGGTTTATTCTTCAAACAATTACTTATGGTTAACGTATGGAGAATTTCAGAATGTATACTAAAACATGCTGATTTAAAGGACCCCCCCATTTCCCTAATCTTGCCTAACATGTGCAATTCCATTGTCCCTTCCTCAAAATCCAGTGCTTTAGTGCATCAGCTTTTTAGTTTGTTCAAAAATACTTACTTAAAAAAGCATGGGAAGAAAAATGTCTAACTCTGAGTTAATATTGGAAAAAATAGGTGACGGATGTGTAGCTATAGGGATAGGTAAGCAACTACACCTCAAAATGATTCATCTTTATTGATTAAATAATTCACTCATCACTTCATACTAATTTTATCAGAGGAACACAGATGGGTTTGAAGAATAAAGAATGACTTCTCTTGGTCTGCGTTCAAATCAAACATGAGAGCCAACGCCCTGCAAAATGTAGGTAACAAACCAACCAACTGGAGAGCTAGAGTGCTCTAATTTACGTTATTATGCATATATGTTACAATATATGTAGGTGCCACATTCATTGCACTATTATTGGCCCATAGTGATGTCGCGAAAATACAATTTTCGGTTCGCGAATGGCAAACGCGAACTTCCTCAAATGTTCGCGAACGGGCGAACCGCTATAGACTTCAATAGGCAGGCAAATTTTAAAACCCACAGGGACTCTTTCTGGCCACAAAAGTGATGGAAAAGTTGTTTCAAGGGGACTAACACCTGGACTGTGGCATGCCGGAGGGGGATCCATGGCAAAACTCCCATGGAAAATTACATAGTTGATGCAGTCTGGTTTTAATCCATAAAGGGCATAAATCACCTAACATTCCTAAATTGTTTAGAATAATGTGCTTTAAAGCGGCACTGTCATGCCGAACTTACCTTTACCTATTGTCCTCCCCCCGGCCCCCACCCCTAGGCAGTGGGTGGGGGCCCTAGGTAAGAATGGTGGGGGGAGACCTACCGTCCTCCCCTACGGCCCCCACCCCTGAGCGGTGGGTGGGGGCCCTAAAAAAACAATAAGGGGGGGACCTACTGTGCTCCCCCCTGGCCCCCACCCCTGAGCAGTGGGTGGGGGCCCTAAATAAAGAAGGGGGGACCTACTGTCCTCCCCCCAGCCCCCACCCCTGAGCAGTGGGTGGGGGCCCTAGATAAGAATGGTGGGGAGACCTACCGTCCTCCCCCCCGGCCCCCACCCCTGAGCGGTGGGTTGGGGCCCTAAAAAAACAATAAGGGGGGACCTACTGTCCCCCCGGCCCACACCCCTGAGCGGTGGGTGGGGGCCCTAAAAAAACAATAAGAGGGGGGGGACCTACTGTCCTCCCCCCTGGCCCCCACACCTGAGCGGTGGGTGGGGGCCCTAAATAAAGAGAGGGGGGACCTACTGTCCTCCCCCCGGCCTCCACCCCTGAGCAGTGGGTGGGGGCCCTAGATAAGAATGGTGGTGGGGGACCTACCGTCCTCCCCCCCGGCCCCCACCCCTGAGCGGTGGGTGGGGGCCCTTAAAAAACAATAAGGGTGGGGACCTACTGTCCTCCCCCCCTGGCCCCCACCCCTGAGCGGTGGGTGGGGGCCCTAAAAAAACAATAAGGGGGGACACCTACTGTCCTCCCCCCCTGGCCCCCACCCCTGAGCGGTGGGTGGGGCCCCTAAATAAAGAGAGGGGGGGACCTACTGTCCTCCCCCTGGCCCCCACCCCTGAGCAGTGGGTGGGGGCCCTAGATAAGAATGGTGGGGGGGACCTACCGTCCTCCCCCCCGGCCCCCACCCCTGAGCGTTGGGTGGGGGCCCTAAAAAAACAATAAGGGGGGGAACCTACTGTCCCTCCCCGGCCCCCACCCTTGAGTGGCGGGTGGGGGCCCTAAATGAAAATCCCCCCCCAATTAAGGTGACTAGGGGTCCCAAGCCCCTAGTCACCCCCCACCCAAATCAAGCTATCCCCTACCTACCCCCCTCACCCTAAAAATAGTGAGAGGGGAATAAAATAACTAACCTGTAAAAAAAATGAAACTTACCATTTGACGTCTTCTTTTTTCTAAAATCTTCCTTTTTGCAGCCCTAAAAAAGGCCAAATGAAAAGCCATCATACCCGACGAACTTAAAATAAAATAAAAAAACAGAGAGCAAAAAAAACCAGACAAAAAAAATAAATAAAACACGAGCTCAAAAAAATAATCCATCTTCACCCATGGAGGGCTACGCGCAGACTGAGCAACGCAGGGCGGGGGAAGGCTTATAAAGCCTTGCCCCGCCCAGCAATTAGGCTAAGAACACTCTGATTGCTGGGTTTAAGCCAATCAGAGTGCTCTTTGTCATTTTACACAGCGTGGGAAAGTTCTTTGGAATTTTCCCACGCTGTGTAAAATGACACAGAGCACTGTGATTGGATGGATTTCAAGCCATCCAATCACAGTGCTCTGTGTCATTTTACACAGCGTGGGGACGTTCTTTGGAGTTCTTTGGTTTTCAAGCCATCCAATCACAGTGCTCTGTGTCATTTTACACAGCATGGGAAAATTCCAAAGAATTTTCCCACGCTGTGTAAAATGACAAAGGGCACTCTGATTGGCTTAAACCCAGCAATCAGAGTGTTCTTAGCCTAATTGCAGGGCGGGGCAAGGCTCTATAAGCCTTCCCCCACCCTGCGTATGGGATGGATTATTTTTTTGCGGGGGGGGAGGATGGTAGGCCCCACCCCCCACCATTCTTATCTAGGGCCCCCACCCACTGCTCATGGGTGGGTGCCGGGGGGAGGACAGTAGGTCCCCCCCTCTCTTTATTTAGGGCCCCCACCCACTGCTCAGGGGTGGGAGCCAGGAGGGGAGGACAGTAGGTCCCCCCCTTATTGTTTTTTTAGGGCCCCCACCCACCGCTCAGGGGTGGGGGCAGGGGGGAGAGTACGGTAGGTCCCCCCCACCATTCTTATCTAGGGCCCCCACCCACTGCTCAGGGGTGGGGGACGGTGGGAGGACAGTATGTCCCCCCATATCTTTATTTAGGGCCCCCACCCACCGCTCAGGGGTGGGGGCCGGGGGGAGGACGGTAGGTCCCCCCACCATTCTTATCTAGGGCCCCCACCCACTGCTCAGGGGTGGGGGCCAGGGAGGGAGGACAGTAGGTCCCCCCTAATTGTTTTTTTAGGGCCCCCACCCACCGCTCAGGGGTGGTGGCCGGGGGGAGGACGGTAGGTCCCCCTCCACCATTCTTATCTAGGGCCCCCACCCACTGCTCAGGGGTGGGGGCCGGGCGGAGGACAGTAGGTCCCCCCCTATCTTTATTTAGGGCCCCCACCCACCGCTCAGGGGTGGGGGCCAGGGGGGGAGGACAGTAGGTCCCCCCCCCCTTTTTGTTATTTATGGGGCCCCCACCAGCCGCACAAGGGGGGGAGGTTATTAGGTTTTGTTTTTTTACTGATTACTAGACATGCCCCTACTCGCGGTATAGCGAGTAGGGGCATATTATTTACTAATACTAAGTAATCTTTAGGTTACTGGCTATGGGGGAGTAATGTATAATAAACACAGGTTACTGGCTATGGGGGGATAATGTATAATAAACACAGGTTACTGGCTATGGGGGGGATAAGGTATAATAAACACAGGTTACTGGCTATGGGGGATAATGTATAATAAACACAGGTTACTGGCTATGGGGGGGATAATGTATACTAAACACAGGTTACTGGCTATGGGGGGATAATGTATAATAAACACAGGTGACTGGCTATGGGAGGATAATGTATAATAAACACAGGTTACTGGCTATGGGGGGATAATGTATAATAAACACAGGTTACTGGCTATGGAGGATAATGTATAATAAACACAAAAAAAAATAATAATAATTAAAAAAAAAAAAGGAATGCAGCTTCAGAATGAATCTAAATTGTATGCTGACTGTGAGGTACAGGGTCAAAGTTTACTCAATGATGACGAATAGGGGGCGGACCGAACATCGCATATGTTTGCCAGGAACTATCCGCGAGCGAACCGTTCGGGACATCACTATTGGCCCATCATCAAGTTGTAAAACATTACTTAGTATTGGAGATACATATGTTTCCTATTACAGTAGACACAGTAAAGCATTCATTTCTGACTCATTGTTTTTCTTATCCAGCTTCCTGCAATGTGGTGTACAAAGAGCAAAAGGTTACTTTGCACACACAATCATGAAATATCCAGTAGAAAATGTTTCCCAATTTATCTACTCGGTGTCCAGTGTCTGAAAAATAACTGTTTCCTGGCTATATAAATTTATCGAACAAAAGTGAAAACAATTTAGCTTTTCTACTCTTGAATAAAAAAATGTATAGAATGTTAACCCCTTAAGGACACATGACGTGTGTGACACGTCATGATTCCCTTTTATTCCAGAAGTTTGGTCCTTAAGGGGTTAAAAAGATAAATATCTTTTCATATGGAGCTGTGCATATATGTAGCAGGAAGTAAAGACCAAACATATTTACTTCTTACCTATCTTCTATCATGGACATCACCAGATATCAACTGTTAACAAGTTTGCTGGGGTCCAACTTTATATTCACAGTGTTCGACAATTATCGGTTCCCAGTGGTGGCTTGTGAAGTTTTATAGGGTCACTCTCAGTGATATAAACATTACAGTGTGCTGCCCCAATATGTCATAATTCACTGATGGCTAGTGTGTCAACTCCTTTATTTCTTCAAGATGACTTGAAACAGAGCAAGAGTAATGTGCAAATCTAAGTTAATGTTGAGAAAGAGATGACAGTTGCGTGGCTATTGAAATACGTAAGCAACTACTCTAAATAGTTGATCTTTATTGATTAAATAATTCACTCATCACATCATATACTAACTTTATCAGAGGAACACAGATGGATTTAAGAATTAATAAAGACCATTGTTGTTCTGTGTTCAACTCAAACATGGGACAAAATGGTTTGAGTCTGAGTTGTTGAAACAGAACCATTTAGGAAAAGTTTGATATAAACCTGGAACCTTCTCAGCAACCAGAGACTGCCCCTTATTGGTCACTTTGATACTTGCATCAGCATTCTCAACCAATGAATGTAGTCCACCAATTCAACGTGGCAGTAATCAGGGTATTTCCTCTGCACCAAGACAAGTCTACCCCTAGAATTCAACTCAAAACCCAATATCTGTACTTAATACTTTTTGAAGGGCCCACTTACACCTATGAGCTTATGGCACATTACACCCTGTTCAACAACATGTACGTCTAGAACCATGAAAATGAAAAAACAAAACCATTTTAAATAAATGTAAAACAAGATCTTTTTATTCAAATTTAAAAAAGACAACCTTTTATAGCTGTAATTTATTCTGTCTTTTCAATGAACTTCTGTCTACAGTGATCTTCTGACTTTCACTTGGAAAGTGTTGTAGGTAGGAAGTCAAGTAATTAAACAATGAGGAATATTGCTTAAATTAAATTCTACGTACTCCAGGCAGCCCTGGTTGTGTTCTGCCCATCAATATCAAAATGTGAGGTGCTGAACAGTGCTGCCCAGTAGCATGTAGAGTTTATATGATGCAGGGTTGCTTTCTACAAGAAAAGGTGAGCAGCAACCAATCCACATACTGCACCCCCAGCAATTGGTAGAATCTGAACTAACATTTCTGCTCAGCCAGATAAAAAAGTTAAATTTTCTCAAAAATGAGATGTCAATATATCATAAAAGATCACTACGTTTCATTAAATGTAATACACTTTTGTAAAAATAAAATGTAAAATTTGATTAAAATAGCTCCAGCAGAGTGTGTGTGCACAAGAGTGTGTGCATACCTCCCAACTGTTCTGGCGTCAGTGAGGGTATTCCCAGTTTCAGGATTCTCCCCTGCCATCCCTGGCATCTATGGTATCTGGAGACATAGGGAAATGTTTCCAAAGAAATGCAATGTAAGCATATAAACAGACTTTCCTGCAGGTCTAGGAGTCACCTTAGAGCACTGAGCCCATGCCACAGCACTTCAGAAGTGTTATTTGGATAGCATACCCTGAGTAGGGCCGGTCAGTAAGTCTGTTTGTCAACTTAGCCTGCTAACATACCAGATTGAAACCCTTTTTCTATGTGGCAGACCCACAAACCAGATGGCTTGGTCCATCCCTTTTGAGGACTGTCCACTCATTTCTGCCCATTGGTGGACTTTCCACTGCCCATCCCATGTCTATGCCTTCCAATATTGTGAGGTGTGTGTATGTGAGAGAGAACTCATACCAACATAAGCAAGGAGAGATTTTAAGAGAGAAGAGGGGAAACATGTAGTTGCAGGTGAGAGAGGCACTTATATTTGACTGTGCCTAGTGTAGCAACAAGAGATAAATATATCAGTGTCTCTAATAGGTGTATGAGAGGGTCCTAGCACACCAGCTGGATGTTTACCAAAGCAATAGTATATTATTAAAAAGTGATTTTAAGTTGTGTTTGTGTTTGAACTGCGGAGTGTCCCTTTAAGGGATCTTCTTTTTTATTCTTCTTTGTTGTGTGTGTGTATGTATACATATAGATATATAAACAAGTATTAAAAGAAATGGGCAGTGTTTCAGGCGCCATGGAATTAATTGCCATTGGGAACAGAGTAACACTATTTGCCAAGCTAGAAATTGGTGACCTTCTAATCATTTGAAGTCTGATTGCGTTAAACGGTGCCAGTTTGTTTTGAGGGTGGAATGCAATTTACTTTTTCTGATTCCTCTAGTGCCATAAGAATATTATTCTTGGAGGTATGCAGCCATTGAAGTTAGTCTACAATTATCTAGTATTGTTTACATATGTAATTGGATATAACAGGATACACGCAACAATTTTGGCTACTGTAAAAAGCTAGAGCTGTGATCTACATAATATAACACCACAGTGTAAGATACAATAAAATATACTTAAAACTCCAAATGTGTATTCAAATGAGGATCCACAGATAAAAATAGAGTATCTAGAAGAGATATCAAAATTCTCAGTATAAAACGGTAAAACATAGTGATGGGAGTAAGGGGTGAAATAACACTTACACATTACCGAGCCATACCATGAGAACAGCCAATAAATGTTTGGAAAGCTGTTCTTCCTTACAGCATACAGAAATGCATGAAGTAAAAATTAGGGAACATTTTATCAAGGCTTTCAAAATATCTAAAGTATAAAAAACACAAAGAAATATTGAAAACAGTATAAAAAGAAGTAGGGAGGCGTGCAAAATTATGCCGTGTATATAATAAATTAGAGGCACTTTCGGTGAGTGTATAAGCATTCTGGGGTGGTTCTCACAAAGCCTGGTACGGCTCTGTAATGTGTGAGTGTTATTTCACCCCTACGTTTTACACTATGTGAATTTTAATATCTCTCCTAGATATTCTCATTTGAATACACATGTGGAGTTTTTTATATATTTTATTGTATTTTACACTGTGGTATGTGTCATGCTATACATTTTGTTGTCACTATATATGCTTTTAGTGCTAGGGCAGAACTTTTTTTTTATTCTTTATTTTTAGCGTGCAAAGGGAACAAACCGGCTTGAAACGTCACGATAGCTGTGACAAGCATGATAAAAACAATCAGCATAAGACAATTACCGTACATGGATTTTGTATATACTGCACATTTTGTAATTATTTAACGTTTGTCCAGCAGGCATACAAGTAGTGAGGACACAGATATCATGGTATTTAAGAGAGGTTCATGCAGTAATAGGTGTGCTCATCTTGCTGCAAGTGTTTGTTGTTGCTGAGGTGTTGTGGATAGCATAACTTGCTGTGTGTCTGATGCGAGCAGTAGAATTGTGAACGATATGAGATGTATAGGGAACAAAAGCTTGCGGCTTATAGTATGTGTGGCGGAATCAACCTCGTCACTGGACGAGCCTGGTTGCTGGCCTTCTCCCTTTAGACTATGGCCCCATGTTTAACACTGTTCTTTTTCCCTGCAGAAAGGCTGGTTCGTGCCTTTCTGCGGACTGTTAAAGTCACGAACACCGCTGAGCCGCCGACCTCCCTTCTCCTTCCTGCAGTCAATTATCCGAACACCGGTCCATTTGGTACTTTACTGTTTAAACCATGCTACCGCAGATAGCTATGCCATGGAGCCCAGCCGTATACTGAAAGACTGTGTGAAAGACTTTGGCTCCATGGCAGTTGAACTGTATGTATGTGATCTGAGCGCCATTCGGTAATAATGTGCGCTCAGATCTAAGCTATCTGGGGATAGGTAGAATATGTTCTATGTGATAAATGTAACAGTATGTAATTTTATGTCTTTTATTGTCCTTTATCTGCCATGTGGTTAATGGAGTCTTGCCTCTGTCCTTGGAGATAATTGGATTACTTCCCAATTATCTCCAGGACAGAGAGGAGGGATTGTGATGCATTGTGGGATTGTAATCTTGTGATTGGTCAATGTCCAATATGTTTCCCAGTCTTCCATCTGGTCCCCTAGGGGAGTGTCCACCAGGTGGAAGACCTGCATAAGAGCCGGGCAGGCAGCCCCAGTTCCCTGCTTGACCCTCAAAACGAAGTGTCGTCTCGTTCTTGGGGGGAGTTGGATTGTATGCTGTTACAGTGCGACTGCCAGGAGTGTAAGCTGTTCGTATGGTTTTTCCTGTTCGGTTGTTTAACAGCATTCGTGTGTTCGGGAGTTGGTGAATTTGTGTGTTTCCTGTTCGGGAGTTTGAGTATTCATGTGTTTGCAATTCGGGAGATTGGTGCTTGCAGCAGCTGTTCGTGTATTTGGTAGGGGAATATCGCCTAAATGGATTTTAACCCTTTGTGTGCTGAAACGGTCTGTTACAGTATGCTAATTAGATTGAATTACCCTGTAACCCGGGGTGGGGGGTGAGGTGGTTGGTGTCTCAGTGGCCTGGTCGCTATGTGTAACTGATGTTCATTGCTATGTGGTAGCGGCTACTCCAGGTGCAGTGGGAGTATGGTCTGTTTGCGGCTCTCGTGTTGAGAGAGTAAGTGTGCCACTATGGCAGTGCGGCCGGGTGGAAAGCAATATATAACACTAAAACAAGGACGGAAGGGAAAGAAAGAAACAGAAATTCAAAAAATAAACATAAAAAGGGCAAACTTGTTTATCTTAGACTATGTTGGGCTTAGAAGTCCAAAGGTATGTGGATCCAGTCCCACTTGTTATTCAGGTCACATCAGGTCGTAACGGCTGCATAATTCACTGCCTCGAGCTGTCAGGGGACAAACGGGAGAGTCGTTGCGGGGTCTCCTATCCCGGGTGATGCAGAGGTTGATCGCGGTCCCGTCGAAGGTAACGAGTCCTGTCGTAGGCCCAGGGTGGGCAGGAGGTCGCGTGTGCCCTGCAAGTCGTGGACGGTGTATTGGGAGTTTCCATGGCATAGTTGAAGCGTGTATGGGCCCCTCCACTTGTAGATGATGCTTTGTGTGTGGAGGAGAGACGTGAAGGGTTGGAGAGAGTGGCGCCAGGCCATTGTGGACCGTGATGAGTCTGTGTAGAGTGAGAGCGACATGTTCTCAAATATGTAAGGGGACTGGTTTCTTGTTGCATTCAACACTGCTGTTTTATCCCTGTTGCTAGGAAGGCGTACCAGTAGATCCCTGGGTAGGGTGCTTGGGGTTTTGGCCGGCCGTGGGAGACGGAACATCCCCTTGGGGTTCACCTGTTTGGCATGCTTAGATGTTAGGAAGGCTGTGAGGAGCCGCCGCACAAAGTGAGGTAATTCGGCCTCCGGCATCTCTTCCGCAATCCCCCTAATCTTTATGTTCATGCTGCGTCTCTGGTCCTCCAGTGCTGCAAATTGGTGGTCATATTTTATATTCAGTCGCTGCAGCTCGGTGACCTTTTGTTGCAGCTGCTTTGTTTGCTTGGCATTCAGGTTGGCACCGTGTTCCAGGGCGCCCGCCCATGCGGCCTGTCAGGCACTGGAGGTCCGTTCGTATCTGGGCCATGTCCACCTGTAGAGCTAGCTGGACCCCAGCGAGCAGTTCTTTCATAACCGCCGTGGTAACTGGGGGTGAGTCAGTTTGTGGGGGAGACTGGCGAAGAATTTTTGGTGTGGGTGGGGGCTCTACCTCCGGGCCTGTTGCAAAATCGTCTGAGAAGTCTTAGCTTTCATCCGGGAAGGCGGCCATGTTTGGGCCCATTGCGCTCTGTGCCTGTCTCCAGTTTGCTTGCTGCCGTGGTTTGTGGGGTTACAAAACATGAGTAATTATATTTATATAATTTTAATGGTGAGGGTTAATAAGAGAGCAACATCCACTTCTCTATTAAGAACCCTCACACTGTTGCCTATGATTTGATACCTTAAAAGGGACATGTCTTTCTAAGAAGCCTTCATTGCCTACTTGTTTGGCCAGTGGCCAAATTTTTCAGAACTGAATGGAGCTAATTTTGTAGCTTTTGTGGGATTTGTAAATATCCACATACTATAATTACATAGGCTGAAAAGAGACATGCGTCCATCAAGTTCAGCGTTTCTCAATTCTCTTTTTGCTGTTGATCCAAAAGAAGAACAAAAAAACAATTTGAAGCAGTTTCCAATTTTGCAGCAAACTCTGAAAAAATTCCTTCTTGACCCAAGAATGGCTTGTATCAAGAAGTTGTCACCCCACAAATGAAAATTATATCCCTGAATATTATCTTTGTGCAAGAATTTATCCAATTGCTGTTTAAACATCTGTACAGACTCTGATAAAACAACCTCTTTAGACAGAGAATTTCACATCCTAAAACAATTTCCTTTATCTTAGACTAAATCTTCTTTCTTTCAGTGTAAATGCATGGCCTTGTGTTATGTTAGGTACTGTTTATGAATTATTTCCAGACTTTGGTTTGTATTGGTTCCGAATATATTTGTATAATGCTATCATTTCCCCTCCGAAGTGCCATTTTTCTAAAACTAAACAGATTTAAATTTGTTAACCTTTCTTCATAACTAAAATGTCCAATTCCTTGTATTAATTTTGTAGCCCACCTCTGCACTTCTTCTAGTGCCATAATATCCTTCTTTAGAACAGGTGCCCAAATTTGCATAGCTGTTTGGGATGTAAATTGCTTTTGTATGCTTAACCCTAAAGTGAAGGGCCGGTGCTAGATCATTTTGCACCCTAGGGAAAATCAGCTACTTGCACCCCACCCAAAACAAAAATTGCCAACTTTCTGTGTCTCTTTCTCCCCAACCCCTTTGTGTGTCTATTTTTCCACTTCCCCAGCCCCTGATTGTAGCGGAACGCCATTATATGACTGCATACCTCCACTAGATTTTCTCAGCTGGAACAGGAACTCTTCAGTGATTATAACTCCATTCCCCAGACATCAGACGACACATGATGCTGGGAAGAACAGTGTAATAGAAAGTAGATGGTGAGAGCACTCTAAATAAACATGCACTTTAGCCTGAATATAGACTTTGATTCTTTCTGTAGATAAAGATAAAAACAGGAAAGCACAACATAGGGTAGTAACGTAAAGATAATGTGTAACTTATAATATAAAATGTCACACTCTCATGGTCATGAGCCACTTAATATGACCATATGAGTGTGACAATTTATAAGTTACACATTATCTTTACGTTATTACCCTATGTTGTGCTTTCCTGTTTTTATCTTTATCTACAGGAAGAATCAAAGTGTACATTAAGGGTAAAGTGAATGTTTGTTTAGAGTGCTCTTACCACCTACTTTCTATTATACTGTTTTACACTTGTATGTGGTTAAGTGACCTACATAGGTGATAGCAGCACCTTTTTATACTTTTTAACCTTGTCCTTTTACACGTTTTAATGTTGGGAAGGTCAACTGATTTTAATGTACAGAATGCAGCCGTTTATGCCCAGTCTCCATTCACTACATATAGATCCCGCCCAGGCACCTCAGTTTTTGGAAGATAATTGAGTCAACTCTAGCTAAATCAATTATCTCCCACATAGAAAGAGGCGAACACAGAAAAATCCCCAAAACACATAGAAACCGGTTACAAAGCCTCACGGATATCTCTTGATGAAGCGGCAATTTGTGGAGGTTTGTGGTAACACAACCCCGTTAAAGTTTAGCCGGGACTCTAGCATGATTCTAGCCGAAAACAGTTCCAGGTGGTTATAGTAATTAACCGGTACTTTAACAAGGTCTCTGATGGGACGGGGCAGGGGAGTTCCCACTGGTTCATAGGTAGCAATTTTCCTCCTGGTTGGATTTATGCTCCCCTCCAAATAACAGCTTGTGGCCGAACTGGAGTTCGATGCGATACATGGTTAAGTCCGACTGAGCAATCCGAAGTGCTCCGGTATGGTGTAAGGTTGGTAGACTAGGCAGAGAGAAGCGGGCGCTCGTTGGAAAACACATGGAGGGAGGTGAACACAGGAAGCCAGAGGAGTGATATAGCCTTTAATAAGTCTTTTCACTCCAGGCTTGATGTTTTCCGCCACACTGATCTATACTTCTACTTATGTCTTTGTTTAACCCCTTGAGGACACATGACGGAAATATTCCGTCATGATTCCCTTTTATTCAAGAAGTTGTGTCCTTAAGGGGTTAATGCAATTAAGTTAGTTTGAGATGACCTATGTTTCATAAAACCATGTGGATTTTTGCTAATAACAATGTTCTTTCCAATGAATTCCTGAAATTATTCCCTCCATCTGTCTTCATTCAAACCACTGGGTTCCCAACCCAATCCTCAAGTGCCCCTTACCAGTCCAGGATGTAGGGATCACCCTGTTATGTCTAAAGCGTTTTTTTTTTCTTTTCTAAAAACACCTTACATACGATTGAGAAATCCCTAAATCATGGACTGGTAGGGGGTACTTGAGGACTGGGTTGGGAACCACTGCTCTAGTACAATTCCTGAAAGAAAAGAATCCAGAAATATTAGAAACTGAGGTTCACTTATTACCACAATTAGCTACCTAGGTACTCATGGGTGAATGCCATCAGGCCATGGGGCTTTGTTTACATTATTTCTTTTTAGTTGCTGTTGCAACCTTGTCTTGAAAAGTCACAATTTTTCTGCAAGTTATTTGCAGCAATCATGTGTATATCTCTTGCTATAGGTTCTTCCATAATATAGACTGAGAATTTGTTTTTATTCAAAATGGCTGCCTTTTCCTGGTTTTCATTAACAAAACACACACCATCTCTGTTTTCAGTGTACTGACAGTTAAAAAAATTTTTGTGCGTTGTTATTTTTTTAAAAAAAGAATAAAAAAAATAAAAAAAAAATGTGAAGGGTTGGTAGTAGTCTCTTTGGCCATCACTTCATTTTCTAGTTTAGCCAATCTTTTTGCATGTACTATTGGCATGCTTATATCGTATACAGGATGCCTCTGATTTACAAGCCCTTTCTTATTTTCATTTCTTGGTTTATCTTCCCACAAAGCCACATTAAAATCAGTTTGATTATTTTATATTTATTACCCAGTGGTACATACTGAGACGTGTACTGTAACGGAACCGCTCGCACCAGGACCAGGTACCTTTCGCTGACGGATGCTCCTAGTGCTTTCCGAGGTCTCCAAGCACTCCACCTGAGACCATAACCACTGCAGACCCCACGAACTGCCGCAGCTTGGTTGGGTCTCGCTGTCTCCACCCACTCTGGACCCAAGAACAGGGTCCAACTTCCAGTAGGTCGACCTCTCCGAATTCCAGAGAGCAGGAACAGGAACAAGCGCTTAGCAGAGCTTAGTGATTATACCCTGGGGAGTATAGTGATTATAGCAATCCCCAGAGTGTAGTTCTTCAATCCCCCAAACATGAGCCGAAACTTCATGAAGGTACAAGATGATCTGACTCCAATGAGCGTTTATTACTCCTTATATACAAGTTTTCAGGCCAGACGCACACCCCCTGGACCTGGTGGTAAACTGTGACAAAAGGGACACAAACCAAAGGGAACACTAATTAACATGATAACACTCCCACATACACAATGAAATCCCTCCTCTCCATCCTGGAGATAATTGGCTTAAGGCACTGCAGTAAACAGTATTCGAATGCACGAACGGGCCCCGTTCATGAAAATAGCACAGTGTACATTGGCGTTCGAATTGTCGAACGCACTTCGACTTTAGCCGAAGCGTCAAAGTGAAGGAGAAGGTCAGGGTCAGCGGTGTTTGTGCAAATGTGTAGCCAATTTTAGTTCCATGGATTCAGGGGCACACACCGCTGACCGCGTTTGACTAAATTAAAATGGCCGCCGCCACGCGTTCATTTGTTGAATGGTGGCCACTTCGACTACTTCGGCATTTTGGCTGCATCCGAAGTGCCATATAAAAAGTACCACTCCTTCCCCATAGTATTTAAAGGGCCAGAAGTAGTGAAATAAAATCCGATATGGCCAATTAATGTTTTTAAAAGGACAAAATCTCCCCAGGGCCATAGTCATGAGGAAGGAGGCTGGCAATAAGGCTCCTCCAACAGCCAGGGGCAACGGGCAGCTTGTCACCTAAAAATCAAGTGACAAAAGGCATTTCGTCACATGTACATTTCTAATATTTATTTTGAAATACTCCATTTATCCTCTGTGTTTTTTAACTAAACAGTTTATGCCAGTCAATGAGCTGTAAAGCAGTCCTAATCTTGAAACTGGCCTTTATAAAATAATACGTTTTAGTATACCCTGTGTGCATTTGCTTTTTTTTTTAGTTTATTTTTAAAAGACACCATATTGTGATCACTATTTCCCAAGTGCTTCCCAATGTTTGTCAAAAGAATAACATCGTGGATACTATCAGACTTTTTTTTTTTTTTTTTTAAACGGAATTGTATATTTTGTACTTGCTGTTACATGTAGTTATTAATAATCTGGCTACTAGAACTTTGGTTGGCAGATATTTAATTGTTTATAACAAATGGCTGGCCTGCTCCATTCCTCCTCCCCCTCCTGCTTGCCACTTCCAGCTGTAAATTCCTTTTAAGTTAATGTCTTATCATTCTTCCTTAGGCTCAAACCCTCATCCATCCCTACAAAAAGAAGGCCATTTCATTTGACTCTGCTCTACCCAACCACCCTCCCCTCCTCATGTCCTCGTTACGTCTAACTATATAGCAAGCACCTCCAGCTGTTTGAAACCACAGCCAATCACCTCCTTATTACCTTCACATGTTATCAGCTGCTGCAGTTATACTATTAATTATCTCTGCCATCACATACAAATTCACATACCTCTTGCCTCATCTACCCATTTTAATCTTTAGATTGTAAGCTCAATCTACCTGTTGTATCAGTCTGTTCTTTTTTGTGTTTGTCTTATTCCCAATTGTACAGCGCTGAGGAATATATTGGTGCTTTATAAATGCCAGTAATAAATAAATATGAAATAAATAATAGTGAACTGATATTCATATTGCAAAATTGAGGAATAAAACAGCCAAGCTGTAACTACTGTTGAGCTACATAAATGTTCCAAATTAAATATTTTAACCAACATTTTGCAATTCAGATTTCAAAAAAAGAATAGCATCTATTTTGTGCTGATTTTGTTTTTTTGTTTTTTTTACAGCAGATTCTTCTGTATTAGAAGTACTCACCCCATACACCAAAGTTACATTGAACTTTCCTTAATAAATATATGTGACAGAACCTTAGTTCCAAATCTCACTTAAAGGACCACTATAGTGCCAGGAAAACATACTTGTTTTCCTGGCTCTATATGGTCCTTGGGTCCCCCTCACCCTCTGGGTCCCCCT
The DNA here is from genome assembly GCF_036172605.1 of Pelobates fuscus. Lineage (NCBI taxonomy): Eukaryota > Metazoa > Chordata > Amphibia > Anura > Pelobatidae > Pelobates > Pelobates fuscus. The sequence continues at coordinate 336,586,969 of NC_086319.1, forward strand.
CCCGCTGGGCTCTAGGGTGAGCAAGGGGTTAAATGCCTACCTTTTTCCAGCGCCGGGCTCCCTCGGTGCTGGGGAATCAAAGCTGGGGAATCAAAATAGTCTAATACTGGCCCTCCTAGTTCCCCCCCCCCCCCCCCTTATTACACTGGTATGAATGGGGCTAGGTTAGAGGACACTATCTTTTTACATGTATTAGGGCCCCCATATGCCAGCATTTAAAGTATCTCCCACCCAAACTCCACAGTGACTGGGTAGCAATGTCAGCCCATTTGCTAGCCTTTAATGTTTACCAGATATGCCCCCATCTGCTAATCTGCAGTACAATATCTCCACTATAGCAAATTGGGAGTCTTGTTGATTTTATGTCAGCAGCCACATAATTAGCCCTTGTGCTGCCAAATAATTTTAATTATTCCCCAAATCATTTAAATATTTTTTAATCCAGGCCTGGAGTTAAATTCTCTGAGCCTGGATTTGCTGAGTTTGCAGTTTAAATCTGGACCAAGTTCAAGTCTAAATTACAAAATTGGGACGTTGATGAATTCCATCAACAATGGCCAGATTTTGCAGGCTGAGATCGGACTTTAGTGAATATCTCTACAAATAAGCTCTGTATTAAGAAATCTATGTTAAAATGCTCAATTTCAACCAGATTTGCAATCCCCATGTTTACTTCAGACAAATCCAATTGAAATTCAGTCACTTTAACTGAATAAGCGAATCTCATTTAGTGCCTTCCGGTGTTTGTTTTAAACTCAGTGATCATATGCGAGTCCTATAGAAAGTATACATACTATTGGTATATTTACTAAACACTTGATGGATATTGGATCTTTCAGCAAAATAAAATGTACAGATCTTTTGCAGCCAGATCAAATTAAATTTTAACAACTTTCCTACTGGTAGTTAAAAACCTATGGCAATGTATATATATATATATATATATATATGTGTGTGTGTGTAGTAATATAAGGGGGGATTTCACTGGTCACCCTTTGACCCTCTCCTCCCAATATTCAATACACAGCTGCTAAAGTTAAACCTACTAGTGATTGGACAGCTATAAACAGCCATTATTAGCACCCACACAGCAGGGTCCATCAAATAAGTAAGGAAAACCACCCAACACAGTTTCCCCCAGCCCCCACCAGTGGATGAGAGCACAGTAATAAAAATTCACATGTGGTGCCCCCATGCCTCACAAGTAATCCCTCATAAATGTTTGAAGATGCCCTGCACTACTGAATAAAATATCGATCTGCCCACCTCTGCCCCTATAGCCATATCGGTATAGAGGGGTGGCATCCATAACCTTATATCCTAAGCTATAGTAGGCCAATGTCTGGATTATGGCATGCCCTGCCCTGGATGGTCTAGAGCAAGACCATTTAGACGTTAGTGAATTATCTTCACAAAATATTCTTGCACTCACAGAAATATATGTGATAGATGAATATACCCCATGAACTTTTGTTAACCTCCAACATCACTTTGCCATATAAAGATATCGCCTATATTACTGTGTGTTAATGGAAAACAAGCCACAGCACATTATTAAATAAACACATACTAAACCAAACCATTAGATTATTTTAAACAGAAAACCTCAAACATATCCATTAATATCTAATAACAAAGAGGAAGTTTAATATCACTCTTCCTTCCCTCTATACTCCATCTTATTCATCAACACCTCACCACAATGCCATTGCTGACCATCAACAAACCATTAGGTTTAGGCTCTTCTCATAGTCTTTTTCTATTGGCTATGCATAACCTAGTACAGTTGCTGAAATACATTTACTTTGCTCTTTTGGTCGACCACAGTCCTTCAGTTCCGAGTTGTTCGAACAAAGTGGCAGTTCATAGTGCATTACCATTACAACTCATACCAGGTTTGGACATTAGAAGAATGAAGGAAATAGAGTGGGTTAGTGTTAAATAAAGATGAAGTTTCTCTTTTTTCTGTTGGTTGGTTAGGTGAAGGGAAGGCCCCTTAAAAAGGAATGGCAACGCATAGTTAGGTGAAGGTATTTACCGCTAGGATTTGGCAAAGGATTGGAGAAAGAGAGAGCAAACATTCTTTCTATACGATAAAATAGCTGCCAAATTATTTCACCCAAAATAATAATAACTATATATTCATTAACGATTCACTGAAAATAAGAAGGAAAAACTGCAGTACAGAAAATGATAGTGGCAAACTACAGGTAAAGATGGTGACATTGTAAAAATAAATAAATTATAATATGTAGACAAAGGGTAGTCAAGGTAAATGAGGGGGAGTATCTTACAAGCTTCAGCCAATACCTGGAAGTTTGCGGAGTAAAGTGAAAATAAAGTTTCACTTTTGGTTGGTAATGTAAATGGAAGGTCTCCACGTAGGATATGTGTGTATGGTGGATTCAGTGTGTAATATAGGATAGGGCTGTGTTCTGTGGGGGGTGAGAACACAGTCCATATCCTACCCAAAACGATTCCTGTACTATTTATGTTTATTCCCCCTTCCCTGTCCAGAGACAAGAAGCATGTGTGACATGTCATGATTCCCTTTTATTCCAGAAGTTTGGTCCTTAAGGGGTTAATGTCCCCAGTGGTTGCTTCAAAGTGTAATCTAGTTGCCAGACCAGCAGTTGACTATAAAAATACATATTTGTAGGCTGTATTCTTAGTAACTCTGCAGTGAAGCATACCTTTCTCATATGTTTACCTCACATCAAATCAATTTACACAAGGTTATGAACTAAACAGGAATTGTAACAATAAGCCGTTTTTCCTTGAATATTGCCATGCTGCTTCAAACCTCTACATTTCGGAGTTTAGTGAAACGTAGACGTAGGATTTGTATTTCTGCAGTTAATTTTAACCAATTTGTAACAATAATGGTATTTTGTAAAGTTACATACATTTTATATATACACACAGATTAGCTACAATTTAAACAGAAATCATTTAGAATTCTACATATACAATAAAGTAATACACACACACACACCTAAATACAAAACACAGCTGTATCTGAATAACAGATTAATTGTCTCTAATTTATACTGTTCCTCCAAAAGAATAGAAAGACTGGGAGATAGTTGTAGACTTTTTGTTTTCCAGGATGAGCACTGTTCAATCCCAACAGACTGATTTCTATCCCTGTGGTGTACTGTACCTTTAAGAGCTCATTTCCTCCATATAGGGCGTGCCTCTATTGCTTGCCGCTGAATAGTTCCAGAGACTCCTTAGACAGGGATCTAAGAGAAGTATTCTGCAACTATTCAACTAGTGAGCTCTTTTAATAGACTATATACTAATGCAATATTCCTAGAAGACAGCCTTCAGAACTAAATTCTTTTGGCTTTGCCTTTAATTCTAGCATTTTATTTATTTATTGTAAGTAAGGATTCCTTTTGGAAATTGGAATACTAGAGATATCCCTTCCCCTGCCTTAACACTGAGTATGTTTGCCATGGCACCATGGGTGTCTGCAATTGCCTAGGAAACGTGGGGTAAATTGCACATTAATAGTATTGATATAGTGGGCGTAACACTATTAGTGTAAGCATTGGCTGGGACTCTGCATTGACTGGTGAAGTGAACAGGTACTCTGGCAGAAATTGGAGACAGACAGGTGTGAGATCTACTTCAGCTACAAAACTGCCTGGGACTCCAGAACCCTCTGAAGTGATGGTGGTGTTGCTCTTTATCAAAGGTACTGTATGACTGAAAATACATTAATTAGCCTTAATAGTACATGTATGCATGCAAGTACTGAAAGGAAAGATATGTTGCTTTTTTTGTTCATACTGTATCAAAATAAAGCTTATATTATTCATTTTGGCAATAACTGATTCCCCCCCACCCCCCTGTTTTTGCATTTTAAAATATAGAGCAAAGAAATGTCGTACCTGTTTTTGAGTTTGATTAACATATATTACAGACATCTGGTTAGCATAGTTACATGGTTTCAAAATGCATGTATTCATTAGTTGCATAAATTAAGAGAATGGAAAAATGAATGGTAGGAACTAGGCTTCAATGTCTGATTTTAGAAACATTGTACAACTCAAACCGTTTATATATTTTAAAGACAATTTTGTCATTTGGTTGCCATGCCATTGTAATTAGCTCATTAGGAAACAAATAATTAGGATTATTTTGCAATTTTAACTTTTAGAATTGTGCACATTGTAAACAGACATAAATATTAATGGCAAGATAATGGATTTAAAATAGCATTGTAGTGGTTTAAATATGGATTATATATTGTTATACTTTTCCATTTTATTGAATCTTAATTCAGCTGTAAATTTAAAGGAACACTGTGTAAATCGACTAAACTAGAAAACGGAGAGCAAAATTCAGACATTGTCTTTACAAATTAACAAGGTTCGGAATTTGTAATTCAGGTCCAAGATGGGCACATTAAGTCACCACATTAAAAAAGTCAAAAGAAAAGGCCCCATGGTAATAAAATGAATCCATCTTTACCCATAGAGGGTTCCATGCAGACTGAGCTCTGATGGCAGGGAAAGCCCTTATATAAGCTGTGTGACAGAGCTCTTGAAGTACTTCCATTAGGTCAACTTCCTCTCTGCAACCAGGGACCCTGAAGCACTAGAGACCCAGTCCTTTAAGTTTGACTGGGGTGCCTTGGGACCTCTTCGACTAGACCAACATGCAGCTCTCTTCATCCAGGCAGGTATCATGCCTCTACCTCTTCTAGGCAGGTATCAAAACCTCATCCTTCCTTTCCTAAAACTTAGGCACATGTAGCTCTCAGGTCTCTTTTTTTATTTAATTTTTCCCAGAAATCCAGCCACTCAACAGGTCTAAAGAATCTGTTACAGTGATCCCTGAACAAACCACACAGTTCCCAATGGAACTAACACTATATTTAACTTATGGCAACACACTCTATCTAATACAGACAACCAATCCTACTCATAATAATACAATAACATATTCATAAAGGGGTGTTGAAGCAAGAAATGTTACCTGCCCGCAGAAACCATAATATTAAAATCTACCAGAATATGCAAATGAACTAGCCTTGCTATTCAGGTAGTGCATATAGCTTTACAATCAACAGATGGCACTCTACAGGCTCCACAGCCAAATCTACCTAATTGGTAGAAAGCATTAACAGGGCAGTAAAAAATGGGTCGCAAGAGAATACTGAGAACGGGCAGCAGCTGAAATAGCCTGCCCTTCGGTCAGTCCCCGCTCAGTTCTCAAGCTGTTTTTTGCTCATCTTGTGCCATTACAGAGAGAACTTCTCTGAAACATATCAGACTGGTCCCACCCATACGGGCAGTCTAGATCCGAAATGCCAGCAAGTTCCCTCTGCACGAGAGACACAGCAACCCCAGACGATCGTTTCAGCCTTGTGAGGCATAGCTGATATCTCCCTAGGCACCGTGAGCAAGGGGTCCACGTCTGGATTATAACGTGGACCCCTTGCATTAACAGGGCAGGAGCGCACAAACAAAACATTTATCAATTTAATAGAAATACGCATCCTGCACCTATAGTGGGCACAAGGTGACTTAAACATAAAAGTCATCTGGGGACCTACATAAAGTGTCTGTCCTCCTGGTGTTGGTGACTATTGTCACATGCTTTCCTGCACTTTGTCAGCAATTGCAAAGCAATTTCTCATGCTATGCAATATGGGCAAGAGTGCTTTGATTGGTCAAGTCTACACAGAGCCTTCAATGGGTAAAGATTGATTGATTTAAGGTGTGTATTTTTTTTTGCCTTTTTTAGGGGCTGAAGAGCAAAAAAAAGGGACTTCTTGTGTATTAGTAAATAGTTTTATTTTGTAAAAGACTGCGTTAAAGGACCACTCTAGGCACCCAGACCACTTCAGCTTAATGAACCCATTAGGGTTAACCCATTTTTTTATAAACATAGCAGTTTCAGAGAAACTGCTATGTTTATAAATTGGTTAAGCCTTCCCCCTTGTCCTCTAGTGGCTCTCATTGACAGCCGCTAGAGGCGCTTGCGTGATTCTCACTGTGAAAATCAGTGAGAGCACACAAGCGTCCATAGGAAAGCATTGTAAATGCTTTCCTATGCGACCGGCTGAATGCGCATTCAGCCGACGGGGCGGAGAGGAGGAGGAGAGATCCCCGCCCAGCGCTGGAAAAGGTAAGTTTTACCCCTTTTCCCCTTTCCAGAGCTGGGCGGGAGGGGGACCCTGAGGGTGGGGGCACCCTCGGGGCACTCTAGTGCCAGGAAAACGAGTGTTTGCCTGGCACTAGAGTGGTCCTTTAAACATAAATAAAAATTCTTAAAGATGTTAAAAAGGGGGGCGGAGCCAGCTGCCGAGCAGAGAGGACGCACATGTCTCGAGCTCTGAGCCTGAAACGCTCAAATAACCACAAAAACGTCGAAAAACCTACAAATTCGACACCACTGGTACCGGTCTATTCTCCGGACAACATGGGGCGACGGAGCAAAAACCGAAGCCGGACAAAACACCCGCAATGGCGGATATCGGAGTCCTCCTGCAGAGGCCCAGAAACTCCCAGAGGCCTGCGATGGCGGCCCAGGTGGAAAACTTTTATCACTCCTCGGGTGAAACCTCTGGATCTGAAGAGGGTGACTACACCACTCAAACTAAACCCGGTCCGACCCACACACCCATGAGTCCTCCGATCACGGAGCAGAAGCTGAGGGATATGCTTGGTGAGCTGCGCCGCAATATAGCAGCTGACATCGGCACTTTCAGAGAAGAGATCAGAGGGGTATCGGCCCGCTTGCAAAAAACAGAGCTTACCAATGCAGCACAGGACTGTAGACTTCAGGCGGTTGAGCAACAGCTCTTAGCATTGCAACAAGCCCACCAACAACAACAAGACAACATGGCCGCTTTCGAAGATAAGAGGCGCTGGAAGAACATCAAAATCCGCGGCCTACCGGATGCGGTGGAGGCTGCTGAACTGCCGCACCTATTTCGTAGAATGCTGGGATTGCTCTTCCCGGCAAAACAGGCCAAAGGGATGCCACTGGACAGTTGGTACCGGCTCGCCAAAAATAAACCTGGTACTTCGGAGGAAGGGAGAGACGTGATAGTGCGTTTCCAACAAGGCCGAGACCGCACTACCTTCATGGCGGCAGTGCGCAACAAAACTCCCTTACACTTTGAGGGCCATTCCCTGTCCTTTTACCCGGACGTGTCCAAAGCCACCATGGACTGGAGAAGGTCTTTGAAACCTTTAACGTCAATGCTCCTGGCACATGATATTCCCTACCGCTGGGGCTCACCCAGAAGCCTGCTCGTACCCAGGGAAAACGGCAACCTCAAGATACGTGAAGCAGCTGAAATCCCAGCCGCACTACAGAAGCTCGCCCTGGAGGAACACACACTTGAGCAAGCTGCAGCTACACCGCAGAGGTCCTCAACAACATGGGACCCGGCTACAACACGCCCGTTCATACCGGCAGCCCAAAGAGGAGAATCGGCATCCACTCCGGTGCCCTGAACTGTTCTGTAACTATCTAACAATGCCGTGACTGTCTATTACCCGTGGTTCATAATTGCCACAGATATTGTTTCAGAATTAGAGTTGATAGTTGGTTCTATAATTATGGCGCGATAGCGTCGCCTCTCTGTGAAATAACTGCTCATTATTATTTTTGCTTCACTTAACAACCCTCCCTCTCTTCTCCCCCCCCCCCCCCCCCCTACTATAGGCACTACCTCTCTCACCTACCCTCAGCCTACTGGACCTTAACTAATTATGCTCAGAGGGGCATCTAATGCATCCTGCCACCATATTAACCTACTAAACGTCAGAATTGCAATTCTTGGGCAGGGAATGCATTAAAGTTACAAAATTGTTCAGCATTTCTAGCTATATATACCACCACTGTACTACACGATCACTGCTGACATATGTATACCATGTAATTTCCTATTTGCAAAAAATTGTGCATGTATTGATCTGAACCCTAATGTTATGGATGTTAATGGCAAACTTGTGGATTACCTTTGGGGTACCGCAGGTATATTGTATTGTATTATTCATAAGCACTACAAAAATAAGGAATTTAAAAAAAAAAAAAGATGTTAAAAAAAAAAAAAATAATAAAAAAATAAAAACTCTCTCTTACCTCAAGGGGTTTAACATTTTTCGAACAGTTTAACCCCAAAGTTGCCTACAGTGCTGATCTCAGCTCCCGCCCTACCCCCCCCCCCCAGATGGCATCTGAAATTTCACTTGGAAAAGTTTCTCTCCAAGCCAGTTGTGTGAATGGGGAGTCACTGAATGGCTGAGAGCATCAACTGACCTTCTTAGCCAATTAGCGGTGCCCCTACCCATCGGCACTCCGCGCTTCCTGAAATGGAAACTTCAGAAGTTGGATCAGTGGCGAACTAAGAGGGGTATGGTCTTCCCCAGGTGCTATCAGGTAGGGGGTGCCATGACCCTCGTACAAGGCCAGCCTTAGGTGTGTGCGAGCTGTGCAGCTGCACAGGGCGCCATAGAGCAGGGTGAGTCATGCGGACGACGCAGTTCACACATGGCCAGGTGACAGGAGTGCAGGGGAGAGCTAGAGCAGGTACCTGGGTGGAGGATTTCATTATTCTCCACCCGGATCTATGAAAAAAAATTGTGAGGCGGTGGGGGCGGAGCTAAACTGGAGGTGGGGCTACAATGGCAGCAGAGGCAAGGTTAAAGCCAATCAGAAGCCCCTGGTAACTGCTGCATAGGAAGGAGTCCCTGTTTCCCTACCAACTTGACTACAGGAGCTGCACTGCTTCCGTTACCCCTTTCCAGCCATAATGGAAAGAGGTAATTATCTGTGTGCCTGCCTGTCTGACTGCATGACTGTCTGCCTGTGTGTTTGACTGTCTGCCTGTACGTGTGTGTGTGTGCCTGTAACTGTGTGTGTGACTGTCTGCCTGCAACTGTGTGTGAGGGGGTCAGGGATTTTGTATTGGGACAGGGGTATTGTATAAGGGGGGCCGAGCAGGGGATTTGTGGTAGGGGAATGCATAGGTTTTGTAGAAGGGGGCCCTACAGAGGTTTGTAGAAGGGGGGGGGGCAGGGCAGGGGTTTTGTAGAAGGGGGCTGACTGGGGTTTTACAAAGTTGACACATTTGTGCAATACATTACATTTTTTAAAAATATTTGCAGGTTTTTTTTTTTTTTTTTTGGAGGGTGGTTGGGGGAGGAGGGAGGGGGTGCCAAACACAGGATCTGCCCCTGGTGCCAAATGCTCTAGGTATGCCCCTGAGCTGGATGCCACCTGGAAGTGTACTTGTGATCGGCATTTTAGGCAATTTAGAGGTTAAACCATAAAAAAACAGTTTAACCCATTGAGGTAAGAGTCTGAGGGCCTCCTGGGACCATAACAACTTAATTTAGATGGAATTGTTTTGGCACTAAACTGTCCCTATAACACCATAAAGTGTTGCTCTCGGCTGGTTTTTTTTCTAGTTTACCTGTTGGCTTAATATAGTTCTTCTGGTGTCTATAGCTAGTCCATGCAGGTTTTTCAATTTGCGCATGTGCAATAGCCGCCGAATGCTTTCCTCGGGAAAAGCATTAGATTAGCTGAGATAATCAAGTTTGATGATCTCAGCTATAGAGGCTGTGCCACCCATGCCAAAAATGGTGTAGTGCTGCAACATTAAGTAAGTAAAATACATTTTCAAAGGAAGGCAAGTAGGGCTATATACCCCCAAAAAAAGTCAATTCACCACTGTAGTGTCCCTTTAAGGTTATTTTGAATAAGTGAAGTAATATTATGGTTAAGATATACAGTCCAAGGATTAAAACTGTAGACATCACTTTAGCTGTACAAATATCTTGGTGTTCTCTTCTCTGTTCGCATAAACGCCCATCTCTTATCATAATGTAAACATATAGTATATGTCTGTTACCATTTGTAAATATTCAGTACAGCTGGGGCTGACACTTTGTTTCGTTTTTTTCTTTCTCCTCTTGAAGTGAAGAAAGGGCATCTTCATGGACTCTCAGGTAACACTGATTTTGAATATTTTTGCTATGTGTTTTCTTATCATTGCATGTGTAATAAACGTTTAACTCACAAGTTGGAATAAACTTGGAATTAATAATAACATTAATAACTAAAAAATAATAACTTAAAAACCGAGTGTAAAGTCAGTCCACACTCCTTGCTTTCGGCAATTCAATAATATTTATTAAGAGAGGCTAATTAAACAAATAAACAATACATATACATTTGAAATAGGCTAGTATATGTTGCTACTAAAACTAATCATTGACTGAATGGAAAGTAGGCTAAACTAACATAGTATAACAGACATAGACACGTGATACAGTTACCACTCCATCGATCAGCAGCTGAGAGTAAGAGAGAGAGGGTGTGTATAGTGGAGAGAGGGGAGACAGAGAGAAGGTGAAGAGCGGTAATTCAAAGAGAGGTAATTCAAAAGAGACAGAAAATGTGCTATTCACAGGGCTTTAAACAGGTTAGCCCCTCCTTCTGCTGGACACACCTCCCTTAGTCAATCCCTTAGGATGTAACAGAACCAGAGTGCCTCCTGGGGGAAGGGGGATTGCATTGGAAGGGAATGGAGGAGGAGTTTATCAACAACCCAACTGATTTTGCCTGGTGAAAGGCCATGTGCTTCACAGAGGACTCCATTATTGCCTAAGGGTAGAATGGGGGCTTGAATCCCTGTATTAGAACACAATAACACTTCATCGGCATACAGTTTGGCTGTTAATCACATCCCCCCCCACTTATTACAGCATGCCAGATATTTACAAAGGAATGCAGTAATATAAATCGTATTCCACCTAACTTAATCAGTTTCCCCATCAAACAATCCTTATCATTGGCTTGAACACTTGAAACTCTCAGAAGTACACTTTGAGTGCTACGGAATGTGTTGCACACTCCTTGGCACCAAAATGGTGAAATATTCAAGAACAGAAAATGCAAAGGCATTTCGTAATATGATGCCACCTGGCTGCCAATAAATGTTATTTTCTTAATCACTTTTTAAAAGAACACTATAGCGCCATGAGCACAAACCTGTATTTGCAACATTTTAATGCACCTGTCCCTAGTTCTTTATAGCTCCCCAATGTGCTCCCTCAAAGCTGCCTAACCCCTGGGACACTATGAAGGAAGCCTCCTGGGACACTATGAAGGAAGCATAGCTTATTCCACGATGGTCTATGCCAATGCTCCTCATAGCGGTATATTGGGGACCTGATTTGCTGTGTGCACTTCCAATCTTCCCCTTTGGAAAGTATTGTGATATAATGTTTTCCTATGGGCCTCCGCGTCATGACTGGGTTTTTTATTTTTTTACTAAATGCTGCAAAAGCGCCTATACTGGCTAGAGGTGTATTTATCCCTGAAACATAAACATTGAAGTTTATGAGAGAGAGGGAAAAAAAACTGCATTACAAGATTCATACAAAATTAATCCCTATGCTTAAACTCCCATTACTTTTGTGCAGCAGCAATGATTATAGTACACATCAGCCCCAATACATACAATAAAGAAAAAAGCTTCTTATGCACTGTCCAAAATCTCTATGCACATTTAAATAAATGGAGTTTTTTTAGTATCATTCCAATGGCCATTCAAGTGTAAATGTTTTACATAGCAGTAATTAAAGCACAGGGCCATGATTGCACCCAGACCTCTTCATTGAGATGAACTAGTCTGTGTGACTACAGTGTCCCTTTAACTCAAATCATAATTTGATCACATGAAAAGGACATAATATATGACTATTCTGTTCCCATATGCATTGTTTATTAATATACTAATCAAAATGCAACTAAAAACAAAGTCATAATTTACACAATCACATAGTATTCCAGGTACTAAACATATCTTATATTAACTGCACATCATAAAATGATTTGTGTGCTTGTGACGAAAAAAAAAAAATCTAATGATAGAATTTTTTATTTTTTTTTAGGCTAAATGGCACAGATGATGTAGTAGCTGTTCTCCAGGGACACAGTGGCTAGATCAAGTGGTTTAAAACTTTATATCTTGAGTTAAATCACTAATGTAAACCTCAAGACCAGTACCCCCATAGTCAACAGATGGCTATAATATTGTTTTATTCTAAATAAACATTTTTGCAAAGTTTTAGAGAGTATAATTGCAGAAACAACAATTTACATGATACAGACCCGTTCTACAGCTTCATCCATATTCTGGAACAGAATAAATGATGGAGCACTGGAGTATCACCCCTTAAAATTGTCTGGGGTTCCAAATACTTTGTATTCTTCAAATACCTATAGCTTTCTCATTTTTGATACAGTAACTCTGGCTATCTAGCAATTTAGAACCTCTGTACAGGAGAATGCCCTTTCTACAATAAACACTGTCAGACATTTTCACTAAACTGAGAATTGTCAGGAAGTAGACAAAATTAAAGCATAGATGATGATTTTCATAGTTTGGCTATTTTGAACTTAAGTTTTAAATTCACTTTGAATTCCCATCAAATCGTACTTTAGTGAGTAATCTCATGTACGCATATCTATGTAATTATTTAGTCATTCATTGAGATCTGCTTCAGTGGAAAACATAGATGTATACTGAAAGCTGCAGATATAGGGTGCATTGCGTCAATGGAGAACTCCTCACATAGATGTGGAGTTATCTTTTCGTGAGGCCTATGAATTTTCAAAATTCTGTAAACTGCACCCTGTGGTCCTCCAAGATATATATATATTTTTTTTATTTCTTCATAGCTTTTGCATAAAAAATAAATAAATTCATGTTTTGTAGAATGCTGCACCTGAAACCTGCTTTGTTAGCCACAACCTCTAGTACCAGAAAGACTAAATAAGTAAAAAATTAAAGGAACACTATAGGGTCAGGAACACAAACGCCCTACAGTGTTAAAGCCACCATTTAGCCGTTTACATGAAAATGTCTGCAGGGAATGATTATACTCACCACAACAACCACATTAAGATGTAGTTGTTTTGGTGACAATAGTGTCCCCTTAATAAGCAATCGTTGGCTGCTGAAGTATTCAGCCATATTGGATACCTATAAAAGAACCTGTATTTCAGGCAGATATGTAGAAGACTAATAGATGCA